>NC_064408.1:62975000-63322500 GCF_023375975.1 Astyanax mexicanus
TTTAAGTAAGTGGCTTTTTACTGATTACAAATATCAATACCTTCATGCATTTCTTGTAATTTCATACTTTGAAGTCATTTAGTGGATAATATAAGAGACAAACAAATATAAATTAAATATGCATATTTCTTTGTGGTGGCGTTTATGATTCAGAGTCCTGCTACAGTGACTAAAGTCTCCTAGTCAGTTAAATACCTGAACACCTCTTACACTGATGTTTTAGAAGAGGTGAAAAGGTGAACTAAACCAAACCTAAATTTAGAAACCAAACACGATTAGTGTCTAATCTTAGCCCAGCCACTTGTGGTTTCATGACAGGATACTTCTTGTGAATCTGTAGACTGTATAAGAATATAACACCATGATATTTTATCAGAATACATTTTTAACTCTTTTAAATATTTTCTCAGAGCATTTATATATATAGTCAGATGGAATCATGTATTTATTATTATTATTATTATTATTATTATTATTATTATTATTATTATTATTACAGAAATGTTACATTATCTAATTTTAAATACTAATAATAATTTAGTAAAAATATTTTTTATATTTCATGTCAATGACTTAAATTAGATGATAATAAATCAGGCAAAAACAACAACAAATACTTAAAACATATCTAGATTTTTAAAGGCTGCACATCAGCCTTGATTACTCTCAATATATCTTAAAAATAGAGAGAAATGCAAATGTGAATTCTTGGTTAATACATATATTTCAAAAACATTGTAAAGTTCCTGCCAATGGTCGAATTTTTTTTTTCTTTTGTTATTTTAGTTTGTGCTTGCTTTTCCCCCAGGAATTAATGAAACATCTTGAGCAGGCCGTGTCTGTTCTGAATCAGGGTTCAGAACTGAATTAAGAAGGACCATAAATTTCAATAAAATTCTTAAATTGGAATATGAATTAAGATTGCAAACAGGAAGCAGACTTTGCAGTTCAAATTCAGATTGCAGTAAATACAATAGGGATTAAATGAATTTTAAAGAAATTCATAATACATACTTTACGTTACATATATATTATATATGATAACAACATGAATTTCATACAGATATTATTGTATGGAGTGCAAAATAAACTTTAAAAACATTCTCTAATAAACAGATAATTAAAACTGTAATAACTTTTAAATTAATAGGACAGCATGCCCTTTCCCAGAACACCTTGCTTGTTTTTGTTCAGCACAAATCTTTTTTTTATTTTCCTTTATTACTTTATAAAGAAGCAGCTTTTGTATTTTTATATTAAGTCTACACACACGGATAAGACTTGATCCACATTTATCATTTTACATCACAGCTCTTTTTACACAGATAACTTACTACTGTTTTAACATTGTTCTAACATTACTTTAGAACATATTTGATGTCAGTAGTAAAAGAAAACTGTACATAATATTTATAAGGTTTAGAGTTGAGAGTGAGTACAGTACCTGTCTGAAAGTTACTGGTATTTATAATTAGCTAGCTGTTAGCTATGTTGACATATTCTATTTTAGTTAGCTACATGTACTGTAGTTAGCTAACTGTTGTGGTTAGCTTTGCTAGCTACTGAGCTAAGTATATTGGTATGCCATTTAGCAAAGTAGTTAGCTTAGCCACAGGGTATTTTTTTTATAACTATTATATCTAACTGTAGAAACAACAAAAAGCCATAAACCTTTGTAGATAAATAATAGTAACTAAATAATAGTAACTTAATAAGATTCTGAAATTCATACAAAGATTGTACAACTAAAAAAAAGTTAGCTAACTACAGTAGATTTAGCTTAACTTAGCTTAATTACTAAAATAGAATAGCTTACTAGCTAATAATAATAATAATTATTTGTAATGTTCTAATGTTATATCAAAGATTCCTTGTTCAATCTACCTCTGGCAATGTTATTTACACCTGCGTCGCCACCCTGTGTGCGTGCGTGTGTGTGCGCACAATGACAACCGTTGCAAAAACTAAAAAAAACTGTTTGGCCCCACGTATTAAGTTACTTTATTTTATATCACACTTGAATAAATGGGATTTTTTGTGTGTGTGTGTGTGTGTGGAAATTTGATGCAGTATATATATATATATATATATATATATATATATATATATATATATATATATATTTTTTTTTTTTTTTCCATAAAGTATTAAAGGAAAAATGCAAATGATGATCAGTAGTCATCAAAAATATATATATTTAAAGAATACTTTTAATTGATTAATTGATTAATTGATTAATTGATTTTACATGATAAAACAAACTCAGCCAGCATGAATTAACCTGGTAAATGAATGCTGGTCATGTTTGACCCATGTCGTACATTAGAGGCGGTGTGCATATATTGCACATATTATACAGTAACTCCTGAGAGATTGGGTAGAAGAACACAGAGACATGTATGGGCATGTGTATGTGTCATCCAGCACACTCAGGCATGGTCAGGTCTGAGTTACAGCTACATGAAAGGGCCACAGGCCTGAACTGAGTCAGGCGGGGGAGTCCCGGTGTTGCCGAGCCAGAGAAAGTGGTCCCTGTGTCGAGGAGCTGTAGTGTGGCCACCCCCACCACCATCAGTAGCATCCGCATCAGCAGCATCAATGGGGTTAGTAAGCTGATGCCACCCACTTGTTTTTGGAAAGTGCCTCTGGTTCCCAACACCTCCAGCCCCCTGCATAGCGAGGGGCTTCCCCGCAGTTGTGAGGATGAAGGAATGTTTTTTTTAAATGCATTTGTTTGCTTTGTTTGAGCACATGCTTGTATGTGAAGTATGCATGAAAAAAAAAGATCCTTTCCATTAAAGTGGTTGTTTACATAGTTGCTAGTTTCACTCTGCTCCCCTCTATAATAACCATCACAGGCCCATAATGACTAAGCAACCTAAAAAATGTCCCAGATCGAGACCCACAGATAGGACCAGCAAGATTTTACCAAACATTCTTATCGCTGTAGGTGTCCTCCACATTTTTCTCCAAATACCATGACCTGACTTTTCTCATGCCTATCTGTGTGTCTTGTTTGAACAATACTAATTGAACACATGTACTTACAGTGCTGTGAAAAATTATTTGCCCCTCCTGCAGATTCCTTTAAATTTTCCCTTTTACAAGGTTTATATTTTCAGCTTATTGTTTTGCTGACACGTTTTGATATTAGACAAAGTTAACCTAAGTAAGTATAAAAATATTTTTTAAATATTTTTTTTTATAAATAAAAAAAAAAAAAAAAAAACATGTGAAAAAGTATTTGCCCTTAACCCAAATAACTTGGTTGTTCCACCCTTGATGGCAACAACTGTAATCAAGCTTTACTCATAACTGTCAACGAGTCTTTCACATCTCTATGAAGGAATTTTGGTCCACTCCTCTTTACAGAATTGTTTTAATTCAGCCTCATTTCCAGCATGAATCGCCTGTTTAAGATCAATAAACAGCCTCTCAATCATACTTTGACTAGACCACTCCAAAACCTTTTTTTTTTTTTTTTTGCAGCCATTAGATTTGTACTTGTTTGCTGCAGAACACAAGTACGCCTGAGCTTAAGGTCACAAACGAATATATGGACATTCTTCCTCAGGATTTTATGGTAGGGATGAGACTTTATGGTTCCATCAATCACAGTAAGTTGTCCAGGCCCTGAAGCAGAAAATGATCAAATCAAGAAAACTGACCTTAACTGAGGCAAGTGACACCTGCAGTTTTTAGATGTTGTTCTGGGTTCTTACGGGACCTCCTGGATAAGATGCACATGCTCTTTTGGAGTAATTTCAGAAGGCTGGTTACTCCTGAGTAAAATATAGTACAAATGTATTTAGTCACAGTTAATTACTTTGGAGGAAAATTACTTTTAAACATAAGTTCTAAATTCATTTTGAATGAATGAATGAATAATAATAATAATAAAATAATAATATATTTGTAAAACTGCTTTTAGTGTTTACTCAGGTTATCTTTGTCAAAGTTTTTGATAACCTAAAAATGTAAGAATGACAAAAAATCTTTTAAAGGGTAAATACTTACACAGAACTGTACATCTACTGAAATGCCTTACTGGCAATAACCTCCAACAATTTCATCACCAAAATATTCGGTGTATTTTATTTCTAAATGTATTTTGAGAATTTCCTTTAAATGAATTTAGATTTTTATCATAATTGTTTTTCACCAAAATATTTGGTATAAGTTGTATTTTTTTTCTAAATGTACTTTGAGAATTTCCTATAAATGAATTTAGATTTTTATCATAATTGTCTTTATGCCTGTTTCTTTGGTGTCTTATAATCCATCAAAACTGTCCCCTTCTCAGAAAAAGTTACACTTTGCTGTAAACTATTCATATAATAAATGTGTCTTATTCATACTGAAGCATTAAAAATGTGGCATTGTCTTCGTTTTGCTTCATCTGACACTGAGTGGGAGGACGGGGTATTCACTGACCTTTTGTGTGCTCTGCAAAATTACTTGAACAGGACACGGACCATAAAGCAGATAACTTTTTTGACTCCTCTCCAAACCACCCACACAGCAAAGCTTTTCCAATAAAAATGTTTTGTTTTTGCGGTTAAAGTTGTCAAGAAGTTATTTAAGGTCTAAACTATATTAAAACACTCTTTTACTAAACTAGCCAAGAAAATCTGCTGTGCCTAAAAATAGAAAGGGCTGAATAAAGTCATACTGCTATTACAGTTCTCATTTAAATTGTTTGAAAATGTTGGAATTTGTAATTGTTATGGGCCTTTTTTATTATTAAAAAGATCTGAGTAATAATTCAAAACTAGTTGCTGTCACAGGTCATAAAGAAAAAAATACAATGTAAGAAAAGCTCAGCCTCTTCATGGTTTTACAGTAACTGCACACATACTGTAAAACCGACGAGCGTAGGAGGAAAAAGAAACTTGTTCAATCAAAACTCTCACTGCATCTCATCTCTTTCATTTTTGTACACTCATTTTTAAATTATAGTTTCTTTTCAGAATTCTTGAATGAAACCTCATATTAGCGTGCGGATTGGCAAATTGCATCTTTTTTATGCTGACATCAAAATGTTAATCTGTGCATGGCTGTTTTCAAATAATAACTGGGTGTACTCTGGATTACAGTGTGAAAGCTGATCAGGAGTATGTGTGATCAATAGCAATGTCGTGGTGATGTAAACATATTTTTGACCAATTTGATGTTATAAGGGGTGTGTATTTTAATGTAGGAAGTAGGACCCAAAGTACCTCATGCATGAATGTCAGGATGCAGCAGGAGCAGGAACATGTCTCAAAAATGATAACTGCTGATCAGCAACTACACCAATTCTTTGTGCTTCTGTAGTTCTTAAAGGAGATGGCAGGATCATGTTAAAGACATGTAGTTCCACTCAGATTAGGTGGTTTGTCTGTTTTAAGTTACATTTCTTTAAATAGCAATCATAAAATTCGAATGATCTGACGTTAAGAAAAAGAGTTGAGACCAGAGAACTGTAAAACCTGATCCTTATGGACTGTTTTTATAGTTAAAGCTGATGTCAGTATATTTTGGGATTTGGGGAATTTAGGGCCCTCTCTGGTGAGAATAGGTAACTGCACCGAGCATGCGGAAGAATCATTTTAAACTGGGCGGGTGTGATGGGGTCTCCTTTTAGAGCAGATTAATCTGATTCCAGGTTATGTTCAGTCAGAGAGAGAGAGCTCTTTCAGGTCACGGAGCTCTCTCCACCATTCAAACACCAATCTGCTCTTAATCCCTGTTTTAGAGATAGAGATATGAGAGATAGATACTTTATTGATCCCCGAGGGGAAATTCTAGAAAACATTTTAGCATGGACTCTATCACATTCCTTTTTGGCTTCGGAGCTTGCTTCACATTTCTTTGGTTTTACTATGGGTGAAGGAGCTACTGGGCTCAAAGTGTCCCTCTTCTGAAGTCTCCATTGCTCCACCAGCCGCTCGTGTTCAGTAAAACTGAGCCGGATCCTCTTTTAGAGGCTGTACGTGTGACTTAAGTACATAAAGACTCGTGATTTGGGCAGAAGAACTCCCTCTTCATCTTAGCAGGGATGGTCGTTCCAGCACACTGGTACCATTAAACACAATACTTTATCGCTTCTCCACTCAGAAATGCTTCTGCTTTTATTTTAAAAACAAAATATTATGGACTGCCACTTTAACAACCAACTTAAAAAAAAAGATAAAAATACCCGGACAGGTTCTTAACTAAAGTTCACTACAGTTAGCTAGCTAGTACACTAGCTAGCTCTGTTTTGTCTTGCATAAATCTTTAGTCTAAATTGGCCTTAAACAGGAAAGAATAATCAAGGTGAATAATTGTAATTGTAGTTTTGATAGCTTATTCCACTCCCACAGCTTTCTATGAGACTATAGTCAAGCTGTACACATGTGTTTGTTTGGAAAGAGGTTTCGGAAGGGAGGTTGTGGGTAGAGGGTGGGATTTTTTCTGTTTAATATATATATATATATATATATATATATATATATATATATATATATATAATAACCCCCCATCTACAGCTTTAGATGAAAGCAATATGCAGGGAGGGAGGAGAGAAATTGAATGTGTTGGAGGTGTGGTAATTATGAGAGTTGAGGTGAGAGATTGAAGACAGAGTGAGGACTGAGATAATAGTGAAAGTAGAGAACTTGTGGAGGAAGAATGTACAGAAAAAGTAGAAAGAGAGATGGTGAAATATATGGTCAAAGTGATGGTCAAAAAGGTCAAGAAGAGTCTCTGTCAGAGCCAAAGCTGGGACAAGTAAAAGAATGTGAGACTGATGGATCTTCTTTTTAGTCTGCTGGTCCATCCTTCTGAAACAATTAAATGCCACCCCTTTTGAAATTGAGTCTTGACTTCTCTGTCTCAAACATAATTATGGACCAACAAGAGATCATAAAACACTGCTATACACTTGAAAAAGAATTGAGAAAACTGCAGTGTACAAACATCTATTTATATGACTAGTTATTATTCTTAGATCATGTTGCAAGTCTGACTTGGTCATTTATTTATTTTTTTCTCTACAGCATCAGGATAATTGGACCCTTTCTCTTTAAGAAGGACACTTAAGTGCTTGTTCTGTTCTCCTGTTTTGTCTTCCTATCCAAGCCATCATGTTTGTCCAACTAATCCAGGAGGGAGAAACATGAGTTCTTTAAGTCTTATCACTTCCCTGCTGTTCCTTATATGCTTTGATATGGCCACCCAAATTAAATTTACACACACAGAGATACATTCTTTCTGCCACCAAACCAAAGATGGTTGTAAATCACACTGAAAAGTAGTGCCTGCTAAACACTGTAAATGTATAATATGTTCTAGGTCTACAAGCAGTAAAATCTCATCTAAAACAGACAAAATATAGTTGTCATTAGCCCCTTCATGCATCGTTCAATATGACCCAAGAAGCACATTATGCATATGTGAATTCAAGCAGGTAAAGTGTCATGCACAACCATGCATACCTGTGGCCAAGGCCAAAACAGGAAGTTACTGTGGGGGTCACAGGAAATCAGCTGAGTCTTGTGGCAGGACTCTTTAGGCAGGGCAGGCTCTCTCTTGCTTAGGGTTTTGTAAGTAGAGCAGGAAGTTGCTTCCACCTCTTTGGTGTCAAAGCAGAATCAAAAACTGAAGTAAATGAGGTTGTGTTTAAAGACTGTCACACTGTCACTTCGCAGCTCACCTGGAACTATGCCAACACCTGTGGCCCCTGAACGTATAACGGGAAAGCGGAGAAGTGAAGAAGTATTTTGGTTGGTGAGTATTTTCGTTTTTAACGCCTCGCATGGGATGGAAAGTGGACATCCTGTGACGCACGGCTTACCACTAAATTTCCCAAAACTATCAGAACGGAAAAGTAAATGTCAGATACCTATGATTACTTTTTACAATACCTTGTTTGGAGCATTAGATAGATGTATGATTCATGTCTATATATTTTCCTGTTTTAATACACTAGTCGTCTACGAAGCTTACAACCTATTTGTGTATAAGGTCAGTTTCTAAGTATTTGATGTAGAAATTGTACCAAAGTGCTGGACAATTCATTTAGAGCTTTGTAATAATTGTAAAAAAAAAATCATGGAAGCCCATGACCAAACTAAACTGTTGTCTTTAATCAGAGCATTATCTGTTAGTTAGACTTAATGCTGTGAAACTAAATTCTGATGGAGCTCCAACTTTAGAATATATCAGATGAGAGTTTGTGTTACATAATTTATTATCCATTCTATGCATTTCTATGCGCTTATTTATATAAATTGAATTTTGTTGTGGCAGTTTGGCTGACAGAGTATTAATCACTCCTTAGTTTGGGGCAGTAGGTGGATAAGAGTCTGCACCTGTGGAGGCACAATCTTAAGGAAGAACTACTGCTTGACATTTTGTGCTCTGTCCAAGTTTTGATAAAGAGGCTGAATTGGACTGTGGCCTGGCCTTGTTACTCTCCCCTAGTGTTGCTACAGTATTAATACCAGAGATTATGACAGATAATTATAAATAGTGTACTTAAAACAGGCAGGATTAATGAAACTACATTTTCATAAGTAAAACATGCAGTGGGGAAAATAATAATAAATCATTTGATCTTGGTTTAATTATATAAGTTTACTCTCTTACAAGGCATGAAAATCTGTAGTAGTCAGAAAGAGACAGAAAGATACAGAATAAAAACAAAAATCCAGAACAAAATCATTAAATAAAGAATGTAAATTAATTTGCATTTGATTAAATAAAATAAGTATTTGATCCGCTACCAACCAGCAAGGATTAAATCCCCCACAAACATGAGGCACACAAATTAGCCCTGTCCTTTTAAAAAAATACTCTTAATTTCACCTCATTATGTATATAATAGACATCTGTCACAGAATCAGTCTGTTCCATTCACACCTCTTGAACAAAATGAGCAAGACCAAGAGCTATCAGAAAGACCGGGATGGGCTACAAGACCAACAGCAAGATGTTTATAGCCCTCACTCTGAAGCTCCATGCAAGATATCATCTCATGGGGTAAAAATTATTATAAGGTGAGATGTCAGCTCAGCCCACTTGTTAATGATCTCAAGGGAGCTGGGAGACGAGTCACCTGTAACAAACTTTATCATAATGGATTGAGATCCTGCAGTCCCTCTGCTAAAATAGGCCCATGTGAAGTTTGCCAGTTAAGACCTACACCACACCATGCATCCACCCTTCCCTGACAGAGCCAATGTGAAGTTTTTTCAGCAGCCTCCATGATATTTTTCATGGCCCTTCGCCTGTGCATGGACTGATCATGTCGATCATGAACAGGGTAAACTTACAAAACCAGCAGGGGATGAAATTATTAATTTCCCTACTGTGTATGCTTCATTAAAAAAGTAAACCGAAAAAAAGCTTAGGCCAAAGGAATTAATTAACAGCTATAGCAGAACCTCAGCCACTTATCGCTAAAAATTATCAACTGATGCTTTTAAGTGCTTTACGCTGGTGATTTCTGAGGTGTATTTGCTTTTTGTTTTACCTAAACACTTTAAAAGTGGTGTTAAAAGTCGTTTTTTTTTTATTTTAGAGCTCTGGAATTAATTTATGATGCACTTAAACCACCTATAACATAATATAACATTTATATAACATTTTGTACATCATGTACAAGAGAGCTGGTTTAGCTAAATACTTAGCTTACAAAATGTATTGTACCTTAGGCAGAAAGGAGAATATCCAAAATAAAGGCTGTTTCTTCCTTTTGTCATGATTTCACTTAACATGAAGGATTGTGTGAAAAAGAAAACCTCTTCATTATGTTTAATTGCTCACTTTTCAGTTGAATTATCCTCATAAACAATGCAGTCTACACCAATTACTTAATGGCCAAGGCATGCTGCCGGCTTTAGTGAATATTTGCTATGAGAAAGAGCTACTATAAACTATGTCAGGAATAGAGAGGTTTCTTACATCATTGAACTCAGCAGCTGAGGAATGTGAGAAATGCAACCAGCTTTTGTTTAGACTGTTGAGTCATTTTTATTATGTACACTAATTATTGTTGGCAATTTACCAAAATTAAAATGTTTTTTGCTAGCTATTTAAATAAACAATAACATTTAGTTAGGGACCAATAGTGAAATTTATTTTTTTTAGATTCTACGTAATAAACCAACACAAAGTAGTGGAAAGTGGAAAAAATGATACATGGTTTTGATACATTTTAATTAAATAAAAATCTGAATATTGTGACATGCAAAAGTAAATAAAATCCAGTGTAATCAATTGTCTTTAGAAGTCACTTAATTAGTTAATAGAGTGCAGCTGTACGTAATTTAGTCTCAGTATAAATACAGCTGTTCTGTGAAGGCCTCATGGGTTTGTTAGAGAACACTAGTGAACAAACAGCATCATGAAGACCAAATAACTCACCCGACAGCTCAGAGATAAAGCTATGGAGAAATTTAAAGCAGGGTTAGGTTAGAAAAACATAACCCAAGCACATCCCAAGGAGCACTGTTCAATCCATAATGGAAAATGGAAAATGTATTCTACAACTGAAAAGCATCCCGAAAAATGCATTCCGAAAAATCTAGCCTTTATAAAAAAGAGTGGCAAAAAGAAAATCACTGTTGATAGAAAGACATAAGAAGTGCCATTTGCAATTTGCCACAAGTCATGTTGGAACACAGCAAACATGTGGAAGAAGGTGCTCTGGTCAGATGAGACCAAAGTTGAACTTTTTGGCCTAAATGCAGAGCAATATGTGTGGTGAAAATGTAACCCTTCTCATCACCCTGAACACTATTTCCACTGCGAAACATGGTGGTGGCAGCACCAGAGAAGCTGGTCAGAGTTGATGGGAAAATGGATGGAGATAAATACAGGGTAATCCTGGAAGAAAACCGGTTAAAGGCTGCAAAAGGAATGATTTAGATCAGAGAATATTCATGTGTTGGAATGGCCCAGTCATACTCCTGACCTAAATCGCATTGAGCTTCTGTGGCAAGACATGAAAATTGCTGTATACAGACGCTCTCCATCCAACCTGGCTGAGCTTGAGCTGTTTTGTAAAGAAGAATGGGTGTCTAGATGTGAAAAGCTCATAGAGACAAACCACAAAAGACTTTAACTACTAAATATTGATAAATGGGGCTGAATACTTGTAGCGGTTCACAATTATGTGCTACTTTGTGTTGGAGTCATGAATACTTTTGCCACATCATATTAAAATCATAAAAATCTGGACCATTTACAAAATATCTGCTTATCAACAATGTTATGGCTAGACAATGATCTAAACGAGTGAGATATTACTCTGCCAGCTGCATTCAACCACCATATTTCGCTATATTAATCACAGAAGCTCATACAAATGGCCAGTCATTAGAATTCTAATTCCAGTAACCTTCGTCCAATAAGGATGAGGTGAATTTCATTATATAATAATGTGGGTTAAAACATTTTCTCAGTTAGAAAAAGCACAAAGATCACACATCATGACATGCCATGAAAGTGTGAATGTGTGCCAGTTATCATTTCCTGTTGAGGAGAAGTGTTAAAAAAACAACTTCTTTAAAAGCCTGCTTTTACTGTAAACATATGATAAAGTCAAACACATTTTCTGCTGAGTTCCTAACAAACGAGAAAGACTTCAACATGCATGCTGTTGGTTAAATATTGTGCTAACCAATCACTGAAACAATCACTGACCACTGTTGTCACTGTTATAAAGTGTAAAGCTGCCTTATGATAATAAGCCCACAAACTTAACACCTTCAAGATCACATTGACAAACAAAACAATCTGTAGGAAAGTTGATGATGTTTGGAGAAGTAAAAGTGTGAGAGAGGTAAAGGTGAGGGACTCAACCACAAGAACAATGCACAAGCTGTTTAGCATGGTAGTGCTAACATCATGCTCTGGGGCTGTCCTGTTCCAATGGGGAGAGCTGGTACACCGCACTGGTACTCTGGGTGACAAAATGAAGGAGTTCCACCTCAGAATTCATCGGCATGTTCTTAGTGCATCAGTTAGATCATTGTTCCAACAAGGCAAAGCCCAAACACACATTACATGTGGTTAATAAATGCATGAAGAGTGGCCTCCCTGAAATCAACTTTTGCAACTTGGGATGTCTGTGGAGCATTATCCTGCTGAAAGTAGCATCAGAAGATACAGGTACACTGCGGTCATAAAGGGATGTGCATGGTCAGCAGCAATATTCAGGTAGGCTGTGGTGTTGACACGATGCTCAATTGGTACTAATTTTTAGCACCACCACCAGCCTGAACTGTCGATCCAGGGCAGGATGGATCCATGCTTTCATGTTGTTGATGCCAAATTCTGACCCTATCATCTGAATGTTGCAGCAGAAATCGAGACCCCTCAGAACAGTTTTCCAATCTTCTATAGGCTCCAATTTTGGTGAGCCTGTGTGAACTGTAGCCTCCCTAGAGATGGTTGTGTGTAAAAATCCCAGTAGATCAGCAATTTCTGAAATTCTCAGACCATGCCACATTCAAAGTCACTTAAATCACCTTTCTTCCCCATTCTGATGCTCAGTTCTTAATCGTCTTGGCCATGTCTACATGCCTAAATGCATTGAGTTTCTGCCATGTGATATGGCTGATGGAAGTGGCCGGTGAGTGTGTATATATATATATATATATATATATATATATATATATATATATATATATACATACAGACATCCCAAGTTGCAAAAGTTGATTTCAGGGAGGTTAATCCCCCCCAAAAAAAACAAAACAAAAAAAAACTTGAACACACTCCAAAGGATAACGAAACTTAACTTTTTATTAAGTAATTTTACGTTTTTTTAAATAAAATTTAGAGTATTCAGAGGTGAAATGAAATGAGTTTTATCTTTTTTATTTTTGGAAGGCCCTGCACTGCTTTCCTTTTTTTTTTTTTTGAAAAAAGCCTGATATTACAACCAAGGATATTGACAGTTACAATATCACAAAAAATTGCACAACATCAAAAACATTTCATATCATATTACAATAATTATTAATATTGCCTCCGCCATGATCTGCTTTCTCTCACTCACTGAACAAATCCGGTCCGGGAGGGGGGAAAAACACTGCCCGCCCACACTAAAAACCGATTGGCTGTCTCACAGACTCTTTGCAGAGAACAGGCCAATCAGAACCCTCTCTATTTTCTCTCTCTCTCCTTCCCACACGCGATTAGAGAAAAAAAGTCTGTGGCCTGCGTGCGCGTTTGGGGCACTCGTTCTGAATTCCGGGAGATTATATGTGACTCGCGGGCATCAGGGAGCCACTACCGAAATGCGGGAGACTCCCGCAGCTTCAGGGACACTTGGTTTGTCTGCATATATATATATATATATATATATATATATATATACAGTGCCATAGTCAGTATCCCTGAGCAGAATGGTGTCAACATCATAGTGTGTGCAGCCATTATACCTTACTCTTGATCCCTACAATACTGCAATCACCTTCCCAAACACACTGCACACTATATTCACAAACCATCACCGGGTGAGGGAACCACAGCTGTCTACGTTTGTTGTGTCTAGGATAATGTCAGTTCCACTGGGTTTACTCATGAACAAAACTGTTTTACTGAACGGTACTGAACACGCCATTCCTCCATCCTGCTGAGAAGTTCAGGGGGAAATTCTAATATCTTACCCCTCCTGTTTGTAAACGCATGTATAAATCTGTATATGTGTATATATACATCACTGGTGTGCAGTGAGGCCCTTCTAACCCTTCAGAGAAGGGGTGATAATAAATGCATGTAAATAATTACATATTTTTTAATCAGGAAATATATATCATAGCTATTGTTAGTGTAAGAATTTATTTTATAAATTAACTATAAAAAACAGCAACTAATTTAAAGTATTAGTTTGTGTTTTTCAGTTGCTACAGGACTTTTATCTGACTGACAGCGGTTTTAACCAATCAAAGCTTTTTAAAAAGGCTTCTGCCCCCACGTGACTGCGTGACCCTTCTCCTGATTTTGAGAAGGATATAGTAATGAATCTATTAGCAAAGTCGAAGCAAGTCTAACCAATCAGATTCATGATTTTCACTCCGGGGCGGGGCCATATAACCCCTTCGGTGCTGTGGTAAAGGTGTTACGCGTTGCTTAGTCTTAAACGGAGCTCATGCTGGATTAGTTCAATAGTTTGTGTGGTTTAAAATGAGACAGAAATTGTATCACATTACATTTGATGTGCAACTAATTCACAATAATAGGCGGCCTGTCTGGTGAGTTTTTGTGTGTACTTAATGTTTTGGCTGCCCTGGCGAACTGTAGACATACAAATGAGTGATCTTTGCAAATTAAGCATTTATTGTTGGGTCTGTTGTATACTTTTGTAGTTTGTAGCTGTATTTGTGGGCTGTTGATTTGTAATAAGTTAATACAACTAAGTGAAGAGAGAGAATATATAGTTATTGTAATATTTATCTATGTGTCGGTCGGCCGGCGGCGGGGCGGGTGGGTTTTTGCAGAAGGGGTACCCACTATATTCACTGCACGCCACTGATATATATAGATGTAGTATATTTTATATATATACGTATATATATATATATATATATATATATATATATATATATATATATATATATATATATATATATATACGTATATATACGTATATATATATATATATATATATATATATACGTATATACGTATATACATACACACATACACACACACACACACACATATATATATATATATATATATATATATATATATATATATATGTGTGTATATATATGTGTGTGTGTGTGTGTGTATGTGTGTATTTTGCTTAATTTGTTATTCTCTGTCATAAATGGTAAAAGTGAACATTACCCTCACAATTGTGTTTTACTTTACTTTTAGGGGTTTAGGGTTTATGTGTTAATCATGAGTAAATATTATGCATATCTGTGAAGATATATGTACGCATAAATAATATGAACATCAAAAAACATTTATTCCATCAGTGTGTAGTTGTGGTGTAGTAAAAGCTATTCATTAGATTGTTGTTTGTGTAATTTGGATGCAAAAATTGCGTGCTGGCAATCTTTTAAAGAGTTTACAGCGCTTTGAATGAAGTGCTCGGTTAGTACAGAAGTGTAAGACATTCAGCCTGTTGTGTATGTGGATAGGGCAGCTGTGTATTAAGTTTGGACAAAAGGAGAGACAAAAGGAGAGCGAACTTGGTGAAAAAAACGTATTTGTCGTCATGTTTGGTCAGGGGAGAAATGATAAAGGAGGAATGAAATCTCACCCTGGAGGCTTCTTCCTAAACGTACTGTGTCTGTGCTGTGATGTTATGCAGGCTTTTGGTTTGACAAAGTGTTTCATATAAAGACTTAATCTGTGCTAACAATCTTTTAATAGCAGAAAGTGAAAGAAAAATACAGGCAGATAAATGATATTCAGGGAATATATTTAACCTGAACAGGTGCTTTTATGATGTGTGTAAACACAGCAGTCAAGGTCATGCACTGTAATGTTGTAAAGATGTATGCAGAATTACTATCATTAAAACATTTCAGAGCAGTAAACATAGAGTTTCCAAAGAAACACATTCAGGCATGGTGACTGCTAATAGTACATTTGTTCTAAACACTGAAGGAGAAAAAACATTTTACTGTTCTAATGTGGATCTTTGATGTCTCAGGAGACTTATTTGAGATTTCACTTCAGCTTTAAATTGTCACACATATTTCTCCTAACGTTGCTTAGGAGCAATATTATCAGACACAAATGAGACATGAACAGGGTTTACTGTAAAAAAAAATCTGCAAAATAATTGAAAGGTTAAGGACTATAGCTATGTAACCCTATTTAATCACGCTCTATTAAATTAACACAAACACCTGTCCATTCAGTTTTACCTTATATCTTTTTTTTTTAACAGAAACATATTTGCATATTTCAAAAATCACATTTCCTCTGTTTATATCCTTCCACCGCGTTACTGGCCATCCTCTTCCTTTTTTTTACCTTCAGCTGTTCCAAACTGATTTTATTTTCCATTTCTTCTCATGATGCAAAAATAATGAGTTTCATATTAGTGCTCTGGGCTTCTTGAAAATGATAATGATTTATTAAGGATTTTTCAAATAAAACACGAATTCATGTATATTCATATATTATGGATTCATAAATTGACCCAAATAAAACATTCACAGTCATTCACATCATCCAAAAATCTTTAGTAAGCCAATGTTATTATTGATAGAGCTGAGTACAGCGTGAGACTTTACAGAGATCTGTAGTAATCTCCTAGAGAAGACACGAGTGAATAATGTGCCAAACATGTTATACAAAAAAATAAAATCTGCAATCAAAATTTTAAGAATCAAAAGAAAAAATGGTATGTTGCAAAGGCAATTTTTAAATATACTTACTTTATTATCCTTTGCAGTTATTTGAAAATTATTGTTGCTTTTATTTGTGTGTTTTTGTGAATTTTCTGTAGATTTTTGTGGATTTTTCTGTTAAAGAATTTTGCTTCTGGAATCTCTCGATTGCTTCTGCTTCAGTTTTTTGGTTCTGAGATTTGGCACACTTTTCATGGGTGGGCGGGGCTTAGTAGAAGCGTTCCCCTTGAATCTCTATTGGTCAGCTGGTTTTAGACTGACTGCTGGTGCCCTGAACCCTTGTCTGAGACTGACCAGTTTCAAGCATTCTTCCAAACACGGAGCGAACAGATTACAGCACAAAGCAGCTACTTTTTTTAGTTAAATTTCATAAAAACTTTATGTTTAATGTCATATTTATTCTCTGATATTACACAAAATTCACTCCATACATAAGATTACTGTCAGGGTGTGTAAAGAATATTAAGAAAATTCTGTCTAAATCAAAATTGAATTATGTAGCAACCTCTGAATTACGTAATGGCGGTGCGTCCCAGCATGCTCTTACACCACTTTCTACCTTACGGCATCAAAGCGAAGGCTGTTTTTCTCCCAGAAGCTGAATCCCAAAATATCTCACTGTCACACTGAAACTAATTTAAAAATAGCACTGGATTCTGTTCAAATGAAAACAGTCCATATAAACACACCAATACTCACCAGGAACGCTCTGAGGAAATAGGTGCAGATTCATTAGATTTTTCTCTAGGTTTACTAAAAAGTGTCATTTTACAAGGAAGTTCTGTGTTTAGGATTACATGAATTCTGAGAAGCAGAAAATACTTTCACTCCTAAACATCTCTATGCAGTTTTTATCTTCTAAAAAATAATGGAAATTGTAATATCAAAGGTGGTGTGCTGAATACTGAAAGAGTTGATGTTTCATTTAGTTGCTGAGGTTTCTGTGTAATTTTTTAGTGCAAATAACTTTTAATTAATAACTATTTTGACTACAAATAAAAATGTAAGGGTAGGTAGGTCAAATTATAAACTATACTACAGTATAAAATTGCAGTAGTTCAGAACTACTATGAACAATTCAGACTCACAGTATTGTAAGAAACAAATAGCTCTATTCAAACATAGTTTGCTTTAGAAACACAAAAAAAAATGCTTTTTTTTATTGACCAACATTACTCTTCATTGTATTAAAAAGTAAATATATTTAATTCACATTTAAAAGCAGTACATTCATCATCAACAAGATACATTAATGGAATGACAATAGTGCAACAGATCAGTGTGTGTTGCAAACATTCATCAACTTCTATTGGTTCTTAAACCGAACGTTTCACACAAATAACATTAAAACAATTAAAATATATCAAACAGTAGTTATTTATATACATAAGAATTTAATTTATGATATACAGCAGATAATAACGTTTATTTTTCATCTACACAATATTATACCTGGATACTGAGCATTCACTATGAAGCACAAAGAGATAGAATTCATGCAGACTGAACAACTTTCCATGTTTCAGTGAAGGCACTGTACACTACTGGTAGTATACTGGTTTTCAAATGTAAATACAGTACAGCAGCAGCCTAGTGCCTTTTACAATGGATAAACTGATTTCTTATGTTGTGTTTTTTATGTCATGTCATGCAACTTTTACCACTATAAAATGATATTCCCTCTTATGATCTGATTTGCAGTTCCTTTGCACGATCACTCTTGTCTTTTCCTTCAGCTCAACACCAGTGGCCACAATCAAAGCTTCTTGTGAAGTTTTATTGGAAAAGAATGCCTTCAGGTCTTTGCAATCTGTTGCAGTTTCCCAACAGCTCAATAAGTATAACTTATCTTTGCAGGTTTTGTAGGTTTTGTCATTCTTCACCCTTTTCTCTGTGCCATGAATGAAGTAGGTCCCGCTTTGTTGCACTTCGAAGACGGAAGATGTTGTTTTGTTTTGAGCGTTGTCCTCTGAAAAAAAAAAACAAAGACAAATGCATTAATCACTGCAGTTATAGTGAAAAGGTAAATTATTATTAAAGTTTGTGTTTTATCCATCCCACAGACATACAGTTCCTTTTTTTTAATAATATGATTATGAAGGTTTATAAACCTTAATATCATATTTGTAGCAGTTGAGAGTGGTGGGACACTCACCTGTGAAATTGATCCTTTGTGTGCAGTTGTGTGCAGCATGGTTTATCTCCTGGGGAAGAACAAAAATGAAAACGTCATGAAGACATAAACCTTAAAATATATTCAACCACTGTTTTCTTATTGTACTGGAGTCACTATTTTTAATAGAAAATGTATTCTCTCACATGCAATTATCCTATATTTTTTGTCAATGGCAGTTAGAGTGAAAGTAGTAGCAGTAGTAGTAATAGCAGTAGCAACACTTGTATAAGCATCTGGAGATTTTTTTGAAAGCAAGATAAAGGACTATCAGGCTTACCTCTACTGTGGGATGTATATGCATAAAAATGTACAGTCCAACCATTCCTACAATCAGCAGAAGCAGCACAGAGATTAGCAGCAGCATTAACCTGGTGGTCCTGCTCTGGAGACCCCCGGGCTGTGGGTTGGCTATAGAAGTCGTGGAGCACTCCTGGGGCATAAAGACTTGTGTTTCCATCTTGGTGGAGTGAAGGAGCGTGTACTGTTCTGCCAGGCCGGGCATCTTATATGGGATGCGTCTGCCCACTCATTCACTCAGTCTCACATTCATAGGAGCTTCTTTACTGCTGGTGAAACCTGCCTTTGGATTCCCAACCTGTTATTGCCACGCCTCCCACACTCTCACAGTGTGGGATTGCCCACACACGGCATGGCGAGCCGTCACATGTTCACCGGCTTGCTACTGACACACACACCCCCAGGTACATAAACAAAAGCATGATGATGAAACTGAGCCACATATAGCTGTTTAACTGACGGACAGACGTGGCTGACTGCAGTAAACGACAAGGGACAAGGGAAACCGTGTATGAGCTGTTACTGATATGAAGTGTGCTGAAAAGTGAAAGCCATGGATTCTGAACTGAACCTTTGACAAAGCACTTGGAGTACAGCCAGAACAGGCTTTATTAATGCAAAACCGCTCAGATAAAAAGCAACTTCACGATAGGGTTCAAAAGCAGCTGATACTGAAACCCAGAGAGACACCAAGCAGTAGCTCGTTACCCAATACATTATTTTATTTATTTAATTTAGATATGAATTTTTATACTTTATAGTATGCTTCACTAATCGATAATCAAAAAATAGTCTGAGATATAAACGAGTCCTCAGTGACCAACGTAGAATTACTGACAGTCTTCTCATGAGGGCAGCTGTGATAAACATTGACCTGAAATCAAGTCATGAACTGACTGTTGACCATGACTGTTTCCTGTCTCTAGAAATACTACAATGTGTACAATAAACTATTACTCCAGTGGAAAGTACTTTTTTTTTCAACATTATATTTGATAAGCTCGCTGCATTCTCAATTCTTACAGTAAATATTGCATTGCAGTCACATCATGTGGCACTTTCTGACCCACAGAAACATGTCACATGCTTGCAGATTTCTTGTGGTCGTTGGCTATGTGTTGGCTATGGCTATTACATCATGTGCTATCCCTTCCAAATGTGTGAATTTAGCAACTTTAAAGGTCATTTAGACTGTTTTTACACTTGCTTAACATCCTTTTGTCCCATCTGTTTTCACAACTGTTTTCAAAACTCTTAATACACCTAACACTAAACACATCTGTATTGGACTGTACCATTGATACAATACATATTACGCAATATGCATTCGATTAACATGTTTTAAACATTCAATTTTCTGTGCCCACATGATTACCCACAATCAAAATCTTGAATTTATGAAATTGCGTGCATACAGCATGCTAAAATTTAATTCCTACTCTTTCAAACCATAAACCACAGCTGATTTTTTACTCCTATTACTCTATGTACCGGTACATCATCATTATTATTATTATTGTTGTTGTAATGTAATGTTCCAGACTTAGTTGGAGTCAGGCAAGTAAACTCCTTAATAATTATTAGGGCTATCACATTAATGCAATAATTTTGATTAATTAATGACAGAAACAATTACATAAAAAAAATAATATTAATTTAAAAAATATTAAGATGATTAATTGCCAGCTAGCTGCTAGCCATGATGATTAACCTGCCATTTTAGGCTTTACTTGTACTTCACTAAGTAAGTAATATAATACAGGAAATTGACAAATCCTGCCCCTAACAGCTGGGGTTATGCATAGGGCTCAGCCAGGAACTACTACTCACTCAACTAACAACAATTTTGATCAAAATATGGTCAGATGTTTCAATTCTTTAAATATTTGCATCTCATTTTTAAGCATCTCAATTTTAAAGATTTTTTTTTTTAAATAAAGAGCAATATATTTCAGCTATTAATGTAAAAAATGTATTAGAGTGTACTTATTATTTATCATATTTGAGTAGCCTAGGATAAAAAAAAAAGTTTGACAGACTTCTATAACTGTTTTGGAATTTTTAGGTATGCATTAGGTGCTATAGAAGTTGGTCTAGTAAAGATATAGCTACTGTATATTTTTTTTACTATATTTACTGCAACTGTTACTGACTGATGCTCATTACAGGGGATTTTTAAATCTGTGCCATTTAGTCATGCATTCATTTACTCCTCAGCGATCATTCTACTGAATTGTATTGAATTTAAAATACTTGATGATGAATGCAATTAAGCATGTAAGTAATTTGATTCATTTTTAATCACCTGGCAGTAAAGCCCTAACAATAATTTATTTTAGCCTTAAGTCTGTGCTTGTAAATTTATATGCCCCAATAACATTTGTGCCACATAAATCTGCATTAAGTCCAGTGTGACATTAAATGACTTTGATGGTTTAAACTGGTTGAGTAGAGAGCTGTCCTCCTGCAGAAACTGTGAGCTGACTCTGTATTTCAGTGGAACATTTAATTATATTTAGATGTTGTTCTTTCAGAAACCAATTGACATTTAAAAGAGGAACAAACATTCTTCAGACAACAGTGTGTGCAGATGACAGATTGTTCTGGAATTGAAGGAGAAAGGTAGACTGAAAAAAAGGTATTGGAAGTGGGCGTGCCTCAGATGGGGGAATTCTGTGTTGGATTGTATCACGCCAAGGCGAAACCCTTTTTTTTTTTCAGCAAGCTCAGTTGCATCACCACTTCTACACTTCCAGGGTTTCCTCATTGGCTGGCATCCAAGAAAGCTCACAGAGAAGTGTCAGCAGCACGTACCTACCCAAACACACTCCCACAAGATAACAGACACACAGAAACCTACAATAAAACAATCAACAGGTCCTATTACATATCATTTAGCCTAGACTTTTATCCAAAGCCACTTAGAAATAATAAAATACATTAGCAATAGAGGACACCGGAGTTCATGGCAAAACATTTTAGGAAGCCAAATGCTAATAGTGGGATAAAGAACAAAAGTAGTTAAAAGTAGTTAGGAGTGTTAGGAGAGTAAGTGCTCTTTAAAGAGCTCTGTCTTCAGATGTTTCTTAAAGATCCTGATCTGATAGGTAGTTTGGAAGGTAGTTTGTTCCAACATTGGAAACTAGGTAGGAGAACAGTCTTGATTGCTTTGTCTGAGTTTTTAGCAAAGCAATGCAACATTAATACTGAACTAAAGCTTAGAAATACATGTTGTGCTCATTTTAGATTCATGAATAACTCTGCTCTCTCTACACTTACTCAAGCAGGCCATTCTAAACGAGTCTGAACTTTGCCCTACTTACAGGCTTGTTTGTGAATGTGTGCATGTGAGTGACGGTAGACAAAAGTGTTGTTCATTTAGTTAATCATTTCTAAGTCATTCAGACTGTTTGACAGAGTGCTAAACTATGTGTGTTTGGTCTGCTGTGTGAAACAACGAGGAAGCACCAGCAACTAAGACATATTCCAAATCATTTCTTTTAAAGCAACATTTTGGCAATGATATCAAAACATTTTAATCAAGAGCACAGAGGCAGTTTCACTCTTTTTACTGCAGTAAAATGACTTTTATTTACATTCTAAAAATTCAAAGGCTTTGAAATCTCTTACAGGACACTTGGAGAAGCTGCCTGTTTTCTCTCTACTCCATTTAATAATTGCAGATCAGTAACAGGAATCAACCCAAATTCTGCATGTTTGAAATAGACATAAAAAACTAACTAAAAACAAAATGAAACTAAATTCTTGGAGGACATACTGATTTTAAAATGAAGTTCAGGAAAGAGACAAATTTAAGATTTATGATTTTATTCATTAGATTTTGACATTAGCAGATTTACTTAAATATTTTTCAGTAATGTTCCTTATCAAACGCGAAACCTTTGTATGTGATGCTTGAATAGAAATCCTCAAGATTTTGTGGTGTAATGTCAGGCAGACAATTGACCAAAATCCTGGCCTATAGTAGAAACTGCAGGCAAAATGTAGCAGAATTCCCAAGAATCCTTTAGAAAAAGACCTGATACAAGGAAACCTTCATTCATTCAGAGCTGAAACCGCCATGACCATTATGCCCACACAGATCTATATCAGCACAAGATTATTGATATAAAGTATGTATAGAATGTTGGATTGTTGCATTCATTCAGAAAAAAAAGCAGTTTTTACCCATTTTTTGGACTTTCGTGTGGGCTGATATATGAATGGAGGTTGTGTTAGAGGGTCATTCTGAAAAGTGAGTGTCTATTCAGTTATTTTCTGCTTAACAACTTTTTTGTCTTACATGCATAGATTTTTATCATTGCTATTGAAAAGGAACAGTTCATGAGGCAGTGCTGATTCAGCAGTCAGAGCATGGGGTTATTGATGGTTGTGGGTTTGATACCACAACCAGTATCCTAAAGTACAACTAGCACATAAGCAAGCTCTTAACCCTCTCTGTTTATTCTGTAGTCCTCGTATGGCTCCTTGTCTAAGTGTTTTTTCCCTATGAGGAAAATGAATGGGCTTTTCAAAAACTGGCCTCTATCACATTCTGTAGTAAATAAATCTGTTCAGGCCCCTGTATGTTTTATTCTGTGTACATTTACTTCCTGAACATCACTGGATCCTCTGAATTACAAGATCGTTTAGGAGTCATAATGAGAAAAATGCTAGATTTAAGCCAATGCTACAGCGCAGCTGCAGAGATCGGCAGGGGGCTCTTTTCAGCGCAACACCAGCGAACTCCGGCTGCATGTTTTACAGCATATGACACAGAGCTGATCCAACTAATGAACTTCGGAGGAAATCACTAAAACAAGACAGAGTTACTGAAGAGCCAGCTTTAAACACTGTAACGCATTCTAACATTTTCAATTTTAGTTTGGTGTTTCTGGCTTGTTGTTTTAATACATTAATCTGGAGTAACACTGATACAGCAGGAAAACTTGCAGAACACTCAGCTCAGCACAGCAAGGGCAGTAAGTTAGTTGATTAGTTATTTGGATCAGCTGTGTTGTAATCAGTATAAACTAATGACCCTAATTAAATAATAAACCCGCGGGGAAGCGCTGCTCCTAAACTGAGAACCACTTTCTCTTACTATCTGTCCTTAACACAGAGGCTACACTGCTCAACATCACCATACTGATACTGAGTTTTCATCTCTCTGAATGCTTTAATGATCCTCTGTGAAGAAGAAGAAGAATCCAAAACGCGATCTGACCGGAGTTCGCTGTTGTTATGCAGAATCCAGTCTGGGGTCATTTCCATCTGCTGTGCTGTGATGTCAGTTAAGCATTAGCTTAAAGTTAGCATTTTTCTCATTATGACTCTTAAAATACCTTGTAATTCAGAGGATCCAGTGATGTTTAGGAGGTAAATGTACACAGAATAAAACCTACAGGGTTCTGAACATATTTATTTATCACAGAAAGTGACAGAGGCCAGTTTTTGAAAAGCCCATTAATTTTTTTCCATAGGCCTGAACCTCTTAGACACGGGACCCCAAATATGGGCATAAACAACATGGCGCCGACTACAAAATGACGACACGACATTTACCACATACAGGTAACCTAGCAACAATGCAGCGCTTACAAGCCAAACAGCTCAGCTACTAACAGAGCAGCAATGGAACTATTTTAATTTAGAGTTTTTATAACCAAAACAGATCCTATTTTCTCTAACTCAGATTCTAACTTTCATTAAAAACTGATAATGGAACTGTGGTATAATCGCAATAATACACTCGAGGTTCGTGCTATATCAATTTGTAACATGTCTTATCCTGCTAGGGCTGTGTAAGTGGTCCTAAATATTAAAAACTCCTGGAGCCAGTTATGACTGAGGCTCAAAATATATGAAAATAGTACTAAATCACTAATTTGTTAGGTTTGTTAGAGCAGTAAAGGGGAACACAAGCAGGTCTGTAATCGAAACTAACAGATTATGATGGCTGTCCATTTTTTGGCTTATTCATGTTGGAACCTGTGTGTATCACGTACACGGTGATGATGCATAAACGTCTTGCCTGATATAGTAAAGAATCAAATAATATTAGTTATAAGTTATGGTGTTAAGTGTTTTTGTTCATTTTATGTTAATTAGTATTGTGGTCCTGATTATAAATGACCAGCACTTTGTAGTTGCTTAAAATTGAGATATAAAAAAAATGTCCATTGACCATATTAAATGGGAACACAAGCTTTAATGGCTGGAAAACAATAAATATAAAAAATAATAGGACATGTGCAACAAGACATATCCACATTACCAGAACAGCTCTGTTACTCTCATTCATTTGAGTAGCTCCCACCTTTAATCCACACTTCCCCCCACACACATAGAATAACTTCAAAAATGACTTTCAGCTTTGAAATGTTTATACAAAAAGTAAGAAATTCACACATTCAGAGTAAATACACTGAGATCTGTGTGAAAGGAGTGAATAATGCACTCTATAGCAGGATTCTATAGACCCTCTAATCCAACTCTGCGGCAACTTCAGCGGCAGACTGCTGTCCCAGTCCTGCTCCACAGACAGACTCCGAAAGTCTTTTGTCCCTCAGGCCATAAGACTGTTCAAGTCCTCTCAGCAGAGCAAACTAAAGACTCAGTAACACTTTTTCATTCCGGCAATTCTGGCCACACCATGGACACACCCCCAAAGGTTAATGAGGTTTTTATGATGTAATTCCTTTTTATTTTTATGTTTCTAAGAATAGCCAACTCCAATTCAGATCCCAAGCAGATTGTACTGCCAAATAAATCTGCCAAATAAATAATACTTCGGGATAGGACTGTGTGGGTAGAAAAGGATGAGAGTATTGCAGATTTTTCCATTGTTGCAAACATTTCAAACTGTTTTTTAATCTTTAGGAAAGCCCCTTGGTGGTGTCATTTCTGACCTCAATGTTTGCCTGGCAGAAGATTTCTTGTACAAAATTCTTTGCCACAAACATGTTTGTGCTTGCCCTGAATATAGGCTGATAGTACAAGACAGGATTTACCATTTCTACTTTACATTTTTTGCAACTTCTAAAAACCACTTACCAGTATTTAAGATACAGCAACACACCTACCAAATATAATTAACCAAATAGTTCATTTCCAGAACTAAAATTTCTAAATTTCTAAAATTCTAATGCATGTTCTCTGTTCCAGAGCAACATATATTAAATTAAAATTAAGATATTTAACCACTCTCCAAATACCAAAAGCGAACAACATTACAGAAACAGCATCACTGTTGTTTTATTTTTATAATTGATAATTTCTTGAGTATAAAATGTGTTTCATTTCACCAATTTATTGTTTAAAAGTGAGTGATACTTATTATATAGAAGTAAAGAGTAGATAAAAATAGTATGTGGCAGTCAATTAGTAAAAAATCTGAAGGGACATGAAATTGTTTACAGACTCTACAAACTTCGTTAGCCTTAGACTCATATGTGCAAAATTAAATACACAAATCCTGGAACAACTATTCCTCTTCTTTATCCTGACTCAACAGTTAATTTCTCTTATCCTGAAACAACTATATTCATCTCCGTTATCCTGACCCACTTATTCCTTTCCCTTATCCTAAAACAACTAAACTTCTCCCCTTTGAACTCTTCCATTCCCTTCATCCAGACATAAAAATTTTGTTTGTCAATATCTCTGACAGCACCTAGTTGTATCTCATGCTGAGACCCGATCCAACTTTGGTTGGCTTATCATAGCATTTTATTATTATTAATAACTTGCAGAAATTGTTGTTCGGAACATGAGGTATTTATTTTGCTATGTTGTAGGTAAGCAATAGTGAATAATATAAGAAAGATCCATAATTGTGTACGTGGGGAATGTTGTTAAAATTGTAAGCATGTTAAAACTTGACGATTGAAGGCCTATTGTGTAATACCAGCATGAATTGTATCAATAGTATAGTCCACAACAGACAGATGATGTGGTAAGTGTATTTAGAGCTTTGAGAATGTTAATACAGCTTGATCAAAATATGTTAGAGATTGTACAAAAAAAGTAAAATAAGCTAAGTTTGAGATCAACTCAACTGCAGCTGTTCTCATGTAAGAGATACCAGAAATGGAAAAAATGTGAAACCTTACTTAGGATCCAATTACGGTCCTCCAGTGTTCCTGGGAATTGTAGTTATGTTGCCCAGTCCCCACAAATTATTTAAACATAACACAATGTTTATCCTTTGGTAATAACCAACAAATACAAAAGATCTAAACTGAACGAATATTATCTACTAAAGTCTTAGAGAAAACAGTGCAGCTCACTGGGACAGTATGGAGGTCTAAAATAAAAAAGTGCAATGTACATGTACTTTCATTTTTTTTTTTTTTTGATTGAGGACCCAAGGTATTTTATGTTTCTTCTGGTCAACTTCATTTATTTATTGACATCCATTTCTGCATTTCAGGTTTGCAGCACATTCTAAAAAGACATGGGGCAGGGCAATTTAGTGTAAATAACGAGAAAACAACATAATGGTGTGAATTCCAATGTGTGATTGTTATCATGATTTGTTGTAAACACCGTAGACATTTTTTCAATACAGACTACACAAAGTTTCAACAGTCATTGTAGAATTGGAACATCTGCATACTTGATGATGTTAACATGAGAGCTGACCCTTATATTAGCTGTCCTGCTAAACGGGGGCCATATCTCTGAAACTGTAGGAGCACAATCACAAGTAATCGTTTTTTACAAATAATCCTAAAACTCTGATCTAAACCTTGAACTTAACTGTAAAATGTTAAGATAGGAGCTAAAAGTTAGAGTTGGATGTATAGAGAATCGTTTACTTTCGCCCTTCAATTGCATTTAATAGACATGCAGTTAAATGTTAGTTGAATGTCAGTTGAGCATCTATAAGGTCCTCTCATGGACCCTCCAAGTAAAGTGTTGAACAATGTTCTTTAAAGAACGATTGGAATATTTCTCCCTGTACAGAGCTTAATATCATTAAACCATTTAAAGAATGGGGAGGAATTTTAGAGCGTAAAGAGCAAGGGCACAAGCCTAAGCTACACCCCTGTGATCTCCAATCCCTCGGACAACATTTGCTCACACAGTAGAAACAGAGTTTTTTGGACAAAATTGATGCCATGTGCTCTGGGCCAAAGAGGATAAAAGAGCATCCAGACTGCTTTCAGCAACAAATCCAAAGTTTAAAGTCTGTCATGGGATGAATTTGCATCAGTACACATCTGTGATGTAGCCTTAATGCAGGCACTTGCAGAGGGGGTGGCGGAGGGGGGCTGGAGTGCCTGCTCCTTTGGCTCTTACTGCCCAAAGTGCCCTTTTTTTTATATAATTTTATTTCAGATTTTTCCCCATTTTCTCCCAATTTGGTTATCCAATTGACCCAACCCTTTTGTGCGTCCTCATCACCAGTGGTATCTGCAACTCTTGTAAGGTGCGGACAAGCACACGCCTCCTCCGACACATGTGGAGTCAGTCACCCTTTTTTTCGAGCTGCTGCGGATGAATCATTGCCTGAGCAGCTAGCACGCTCGGAGGAAAGCACAGCGGCTAGGTTCTGATACATCAGCTCACAGACGCCTCGTGCCACCCGACGCCATCTTTAAGCGTAATGGGGAGAGAGCGCCACCTACCCACCCGGAGGGAGCAGGGCAAATTGTGCTGCATGAGCTAGGGTTTGAACCTGCGACCTCCCGCTCATAGTGGCAGCGCATTAGACCGCTGGCCAACTCGGCGCCCGCTCCAAAGTGCCTTTTTGTCAATTTCTTTTTTTGTTTTAAGTAAGAGTATGTGCGAAAGTCATATCTGTTTTGGCCAGGAAACTGACATATTTTACCCCTCTTTCCAGCCGTCCTCACATATTAGTATTTTCCCGTATATTTCCTGTATTATATTAAATTAAAATGAACCGTATTATTCAGGAGACCGCTGTGTGAATGGGCAGCAGCAGCTGATGTTAAAACACATATGGACATACGGGAATTTTTCTAAAAGACAGGTAACGGTACGCTAACCACGTAAACAGTGATGACACTGTTTCTGATAGTTGGTTAAAAAGACATGTCTGAATCAAAACACACAGATCAAACCCACTGTGTGCTTAATAAAATGCAGCTTGTGTTTAATCAGTTAGCTTAACTTTAGATTATTAGATAGATAGGTAGTTAAAGTTTGAGAAAAAAAATATATAGGTGTAATGTTTAACTTGCCCTGATGTGCCTGATCAGCCAATAACTATTTCATTTTCAATTTGTGTTTATTAATTTAGAATTGCGGGACTTACTGTAAGCTATAATGAATAAAAATCCATTTAGATAACGTGTTTGCTAGAAGCTGGATATAGAGAATTGTTCATTGTTAAAGAATTGGTAATGTTGGTAGTATAAAGCAGTTTCTTAACCCTAATCTCTGCCCTAAAATTGTGTATTTTCCACCTGATCCAACTGAACTGCTAATTAACAACCCTCTATTGAGTTTACCTGTTAAAATCCCTTAGCCCCCTATGGAATAAATCAATCATTATGTATATCCAGCAGTGCATTAGACGCATCATACCACCACTTACATTATTATGTGCATTTAAAGCAGAGAAAGCTGTATAATATGCAGAACAGAGGGAATATGCAGTAGAATATTGAGGAACAGGGTTGAGAAACACTTCTCTAACGTGACTTCTGTTCATTTTACAGTAGTTTACAGTAACACCACAGAAAGGCCACAACTCAACAGGTTATATTGGAAGGTATGTTTTTGTATAGTGTTTCAAATTTATGCTCGATGTGCCCTCTTTTGACTTAAGCACCTGTCCCTCCAAAGGTCTCTGCACGGCCCTGATAAGAGGGTACAGAAACTTGAGATACGACACTGCCGGTTTTCTTTGAGGAGAGCACATTTTATTTTCCTGGATCCTGGAATGAAGAAATACAAACAGTGAGTTACCTGGTCTGACAGGTTCTGCTAAGGAATATTTGCTTAGTATTTTTCTTAAGAAAATATTTTAGTCAGTCACTTTCGAGCCATTTGAGTCTCTGAGCATTAGGTGATACTCAGCCTTTTGGGAATAAGCTAACTCAGGTGAGTTTTTTTTAAAAGGAAAATCAAGGTAGTTTTCCAATGTTGGATTACATAAAGACAGTTACAGTTAAAGGACATATCATGCATTGCTTATCTTGTTTTATATTTGCTAGAGAGGTGATTAGCTAATATTTCTCTCAGATTTTTTGGTACACATATATTTTCTAGACAGATCTGTTTTAAACCCACTTATTACCATTCTAAATACAATGATTCTTCTGGGATTCTATATTTAAAGCAATTATAACATAAGCACAGAAGCATAACATGATTTTGAATGCTTAAGTTGCTCTTTATCTGGTTGTTTGGATTCTTATGTATGATAATACATCTCTTGTATTTGACCCTTAAAGAAATGTTTTAAAAATGTCAATTTTCACAATCTTTTTAAAACCTTAGTCAGAATTTCAGTCAGTCCCTTAAATGTGTTTAACTGTGCTGCTGCAAGATTGTTGCAAAGGATTCTCTTTTTTTACATTTTTATTGGAGAAAATTTACTTTCCCCTCTTCCTATGCTAGGAAGGTTTAAAAGACCTTTAATTTTTTTGTTTGTTTGTTTTTGTTTTTATTCTCATAGCACATACATATTTAATAAGAAAATACACGTTACATAGTCTTAAATTACTAACTGCCTAATAGGTCTGCTGTTTAAGAGGTTATTTATTATGTTCGTTGTTTGATGAGGTGACTGAGTGCTAACATTCATCAAAATAGTCAAAGAGTTCCACCCATTCATATCAACTCAACTTTATTTATAGAGCACTTTAAAAACAATGACAGCTGCAACAAAGTGCTGTACATAGCAAATTATAGGATAAAAACAAAATACTAGAAACAATAATACAAAGTAAAATATAGGTATCAATAAAAATAGTTTTAGATAAATATATGTAAGCTAAGTAAAGTAAAAGTTAAACAAAATAAAATAATAAAACAGAAATTAACTAAATAAAAAAAAATAATAAAACAAGAACAAAGTCTTAAATTTGGTTAAAAGCCAAGGAATAAAAATGAGTCTTTAGCCTGGTCTGACACTAATTTCAGCCATCTGACACTAATTTCTTGTTTTTTAATGTTTTTTTTTTTTTTTACTTAGATTTCAGTTGTTTTGTAAGTTCTAAAATGTCTTTCCAATGTCTTATTGATCGTGATTAACTACAGCTAGTGACTTCTCTCGTCTATTAAAAAGCGTTTACTTAAAAGCTCTTACTGGACTTACCAACACACGGGGCATAGTACATATAGGTTTCTTATATAAACAAAAATGTTATAAAGCTTACATTGCTTTTACATAGTATATATAATCCTTTGTTTTGTTTTTACATAGGCATAACATTCCGATGAAATTCTGAGATGTGGTTATTAACTGTATTATATCTTAAATTTACGTATTTGTTTTTAGTCACTTGTTTTCTGTTTTTTAAGTGTCCTTGTTCTCATCAATAGCTGTTTTGCCTTTTTTTATCTCAGCTGTTATGGACTCTGGGAATGATGTTTTGATTATGCTCAATAAACATGATACGCATCTACAACTGCCTTTTCTTATCTTTCTTACATTCAGCCATACTGTTTATTTTATTGTTAAGAAACTCGTTAGCTGTGTTGTGCTAGCAGAACATTAGAAGCACACATTTAAACCAGTTTCATATATTTACATATAACCTCACATATAATTGTCCCTTTCATTCTTACTATATACTGTATAATACTCTACTGCCTTTCCAGCCTTTATTCACACACAGTCTTCCCCTTCCCATGCCTACAACTAAAATCTACTACACATATGATCATGAAAAACACACTTTTGTTGATATAAGAGCTTGTGTCTATATGTAAACAATTGCAGGCATAAATGTGGTGATGGGAAATTCCACTGATTCAAAAAAAAAAAACAATACTTTAAACATTCTGGAGAAATGTACTGACTGATCATAAGTGATACTCAAAATAAATATGAACTACTTATTCAAAAAGAAACTTACATTCGTCTGCTCTTTGCACATTGTTTTCAAGTTTCTAAACCATTGTATTATTTTACATACTTTTTGGGGGCAGATCATGAATATCTGTTAGTAACAGCTTTTAGCTTTCAGAATTTTAACAAATACAACCGTTAAAAAAATAATAATATTTTTGGTTTAAAATTAGAAATATTTTCAAATGCTCTTTTGTCTCATTAATAGTTGTTTTAAAATTATTATTCTTATTCTGAGTGTAGAAATAAAAAGGGCATCCCTGCTGCCAGAAAAGCTGTTTTTAATATTATGTATTTGCTTGCATTTTTGTTGCACAGTTGTAAACAATATTTGACAGCAGTTTATTAGCCTAACAAAAGTGCTTTTGTGCATATTTTGTGTGAAAATGTTGCTACTTTTTTATCAAATAATAATTTTTTTAGTTTTGTTAAAATGCTAACAGCTTAAAGCTGTTAAAAAAACCCCAGATAATTCATAATTTCCCCCACAGAGTCTGTACAATGAGCAATGTGTTAACAGCTGAATACTACGGTAAAAGTTTAATTACAGTAATAAATTCCTTATATAAACATAAAATGGCAGTTAAAATATTCAATTCTATTTCAAATGGAACTAATGAAAATGTGTAAACTGAATAAAACTATTTACAAAATTACAGTAACTGTATAAAAATAAATACAGACAGTGAGTCAGTTCAGTTTTCTTTTATCCTTCAAGGTAAATGATTACAAATAGGTGCGCAGTGGATGAAAAACTGCAGAATGCAGCAATATGCAGTTATTCTTGAATATTCAACTATAATTACAGCGATTGTGTAGCAAGATTAAAGACCTGCTGTTGTCCCGCTGAAAAAAAAAAACGCATAAGGACTGAACAAACAGCTGTGTGGCTTCTGTAAAGAGAAAGTTAAGAATGAGAACTGGTCACCCACTACAAACACTAGAGCTTCACCAGTGCTTAATGATTGTGCAGGCGGAGCGACCTCTGCAGGGAGCTCTTCAAGGAGATGGCCTGTCTTACTGAAGTTGAGCTTTAGGTGTTGAGCTGCCATCCATGTCCAGATGGGAGTTAAAATCTGGGTGCCATCCCAGTGGGAAAGAAAGGATAAGTTGTTGAGTGATATCAGTATATCAGTGCTAATGACAGCCTAAAAAACCTGAAACACATTACATATCACATATTTAATCCACAGAAGACATTTTGCCAATACAAGCCAAATTTTAGACAATTTTGACAGATTTAAACCAAAACCTTCAGTCACAATAAAAAAAGCTACTACATCCAGTGTTACTGTTTTTTTGTTGTTGATGTTTTTGGGAGGGCGGGTATCAGGGCATTATAGTGTATATTGTGTATGGGTATATTATACTTTGTCCATCTCTTTGTGTTCAAAGAGTTGCGTTTTCTTATTGACTAGATCTAATAATCCACCACTGCTCAGTGTGGGTGTGTTTAACCACAGGTCTGGTTCCTGCACTGGTCTTGTGTACACAGTGCCTGACAGAGTGATGTCACGCCCTCTGATGCAATCACAGCCACATGCTGCAGTAGTTATTCTGCAATTCAGCCGAGACAGGGAGAAACTTACTCTTGCCACAAAAAGGTCGGGGCACTCTGAGCTGCGGGGTTTTCGTCAGTTTTCTTATGGCCTGACGTGGCCCGGTCCGCACCTCTAAATTTGTCTCTGACTACATCTGACGCATTTGCATTATGAAAGATCTGATAAATGTGGTAAAAAAAAGTCTCCCTATGACACTGATACTAGTAGTAATATAAATAAAAATAATAATAATGCATTTATTAAAACTACATCTATTTCTTAGGTCTGGTTGATGGCCATTTTTAATCTACGTATTGATTTAGGTCAGGGAATGATCAAAGTACAGTAATCCACAGCACTTCCCTTTTGTGAGTTTCATGGAGGCAAACACTTTCATTTTCATTTCTGTCTACCCGCCCACTTCTCTCTGTAGCCCAAAGAAGAGACAGGCATGTCGACACATGTAGAGAGCGTAATGAGGGAACCAGTAAATGAAAAGGGAAGGCACTGTGTGTATTTGTACAGTGGAAAACTGTCTATAAAAAAAATGAATGAATGAATCATATTACCAAACATATGAGTGTTTGGATAAGTAATGCTGGCACTGAAGGCTTTACATAATTTACAAGGAAGACATTTTCTTTGTGCTAAAACACATATGCAAAATATAAATATGTTTATATTCCTAGATTCCCATTCCTATATTATATTTGGCAAGTTAGATGCAGCACAAAGCCATCGATATTTAGCTCCAAAACCTTTATTTTACACAAAATAACACATCATATAAAACTCCGACAAAAAAAAAGTGCAAATTTTGCCATGTGAATAAAGCACTGCCAGATACAATTTAGACATTTAAAGGTAACTGAAAGAGAAATACATTTAGTGACATTTTAGAATGAATAAGTGTTTGTTTACTTAAATACAGCCTACAAAGCTTTCAATCAAATTGCTGGTAAGGAATCATAATACTATCATAAGCTTTACTCTTACTTTAAATACAAAATAAAATAAACATTGAGAACACTGTCTTGTCAGTTATCAGAGGCAAGTCAAAATGCAAGGTCTAAATAAAAAATAAAAAAAAAGACAGTAATTTATGACAGGGTCATAAACATCATTACTGAGTTGCATTAGAATTTTTTATAGCAAGTACACTTCTTTAAAGTCAGGAGAAGTATGAAGTGAGCGAGACAGTGCATTTAAACAGAACTCTTCATTTACATTCATTTTCCAGTGAGGGGGTATGATCAGATGTTGTATCAAATCACATGTACACACATACCTTGTCTTTTTTTAAATACAATACTGTAAGGTTTTGTGTGGCATTACACAGTACAGTCGAGTCCCTCTTAAAGTATTTCATTTCCCCAGTGCCCTGAGATATACATATATGGCCAAAATATACATTACATTACAATACATTGCCACAATTGGTAAAGTACAGTACCATCTCAGAACTGATCCTGTCTGGCAGACAGGATTTCCTAATAGTGCTATATTAGGCAGTAGCTGCGAGCTTTGACATAAAAAAAACCCTTACAACGTAGAAAAAAGCTTCTGTGTTTTCGTTCATTCACACAAGATTGGTATCTTTAAATCCAGTGCAATTTTCAACATCATATTCTCACACACTCTGAACTCTACCTCAGTAAGTTCGCTGCTTGTCATTTAAACTCATTTGACAGTGAGACAAAATCTCATCATCATTTAGCCTGAGCAAACACATTGCATAGCCGTCCATACATTACTCGGAATCCGGGGTTTTGAAATGCTGTTTCCCCAACATGTAGTGTAGGCCTACGCGCAGAAGCTTTAGATTGAGGCCGTCTGCCTCTTGTTCATGAAAGCTGAAGGTGACCACATCCTCCTCATACAGGCTGATCAGTCTCTCATGTCTCACACACGGCTTTAAATTGTCAACATCTGCCTGGAGTTCAATGGAGGTCTTCCTTTCACCCTGCTGCAGGGTCAGGTTAGCCCTTTTGCCCTTGTCTTGACTCTCCCCGAACAGTGACGCACAGACATAGAAGATGTAGGGGCCCGGGTACTGCACCTTCAATTCACTTCCATGGTACAGCTCCACACCCTCACTCCATGTCAAAGTGAAGTTGAGTTTAGGACCACGGTTGCTGTGATCTAATACAAACAGATTGCGTTATAAGCAAAGTTGTTCATGTTAAGAGAGAGCAAGAGACAGAGAGAGCAAGAAAGAGAGAGACCGCTATTAGCATAAGTGAAAAAGTGGCCACAAGAAATCAAACACAAACACTAGTACTGTCCAGTAGAAGTACAGTTAAAATGAAAAATTGCCATTTCAGCTTAATTAATCAACTGGGCCAAAAAAAAAGACATGAAACTACATGCACAATCTTTCACAATTTGAAAACTAAACAGTGTTCAACATTTATAGCTTCATTGGATGTTTGGTACAAAATGTTGGTGGTTCTGGAAAAATTTTAATACATTGCTAAATATATTTTTGATAGGGGCGTCCTGATCAAAACACAATCTGAGCGCGCTAATGTTGACTGTTTGGTTGTGACCAGTCTGGTCTGATGTGTTTCTATTCATAACACAGACCCACAATAATTTTAGTATTAATAATTGAGTAGTAGTAGTAGTAGTAGTAATCATATTAGTAAACATTAACTCTTATATGTACAATTCCTCTCTTTTTAAAATAAATAAATAAATAAATAAATAAATAAGATATATTTGGGTTAATTTGATGCTTGATCAAATAATACATTGCAAACTTCGCTAAAAGTAGGATCAAATGTGTATTAGCACTGATCCTGATCCAATTGTGTGGACAATTGTGCATGACCAGTATGAAAGAGTATTAAAAGGGCAATACCTTCTAGGGTATTACTGCAACAAAATTGAAATTTTATTATTGCATATGATATAAACATCCCTAACTGAGATATTAAAAAAAAAAAAAAAAAAAATTGTCAGTTTTGTAACAGAAGTCAATCCAGAATGTAATGATACTAATAATGCACTCCAAATATCTAGGATTATAGTAAAAGCAATGATACTGGACAGCTATAATCTGAGATATAATCCGTAGTACCCTGATGTGATAATTAGGGGATGAGTGATATGGCACAATATTTCATGGTATAATATGCTCCAATTTGGCAAAAAAACTGTATACACTTCATTTTAATTAGCTTGCACCAGTTTTACCTGCATGTGTTTTTATTGTAAAAATGTTTATGTAGTTAAAAAGCCATTCTGTTAAAACTGCAATATTACAACTTATATCAGTATTGCAATCAATTCTGGCATAATGACAACACTATCACCCAAACTACAGTCACTTCTGCTTAATGCTTCATACACATACTACACTTCAGCATCATATATGTTTGTCTTGTGCTGAGCTCATCTGCTGTGTTTGCTGCCCACTCTTTTTCCAGTTAGCAGTCTGAAAGGGTTCTCACATTGTGACAAAGGTAAAAGGAAGGAAGGAAGGACGTCAACAGACTGCAGACTGTAGCTAGTCTGGCATAAGCAGATAAGTAGAATAAACACAGATTCTTACCGTTACGTAAGTTAAGGTATATCCCTCTGTCACCTGGCTGTAATTGTAATAAAAAATACATTTATGTCATTGTCATTTTTCTTTTTTACATTTACATTTATGATTAAAATACATTTATTAAATTAAAGTGTGTGGGAGTTTGTGTTAACTTGATCAAATCCTTATAATTTTACACAAACACATGTATAGATTTTCAGAATATTTTTTTAAGAAGACAAAAAAGGTTTTGTGAGTGTTTAACTAATATAGGTGCGACTATTCGTAAAGAACACTACAGCACAGGTAGTAAACAAATCAATGCAGATTATTTTACTAGTACATGCATAAATTAACTAGGATGGCAAAGAGAGATACAGAGTAGCAGAATTACCATAATAAAATCCTAAAATGTTAAATTTAAAGTGTATTTCAAGAAAAAAACACTGTCTCTGGCTACTGTCACTCTTCAAATTCAAGCTAGTGCTGGCATTTTTTTTTTTTTAATCTGACAGAAATCTCAGCTCATCTGCTCAGCAAGTTATAACTGACCAAAACTCCCATAGTTACAACATTTACTGTGATTCTGGCCAATTATATTAACCCAAATAATATAGACCAAGGTGTGTAAAGTTCCTAACAGCATTTTCTTAAACATTTTATCTCAAAGTCCCTAAGTGACCCAAAAATGACCCAAACTGAACATCCTGAGAACATCAAAGGGCAGTGTGCGAATGTGTGTTTTAGTTCATCTGAATCTTAAAAATTTATTTTTTATTTATTTATTTTGCTTATGCAGCTCTATGTTTTAATCATTTTAACAAAGAACATGCTTTAATTAAAGGTGTTACGTTCTATAGGACTAGTTCTGACCTGATTTCTAGAACGAAACATTCAACACACGTTAAATGAAGTTTCATTTATTATACATCAGGGTTTTAATCTTACACTAATACAACATTATTTAATGAGCTCACTGAATTTTACTGATTCGATTTTCAATTTGACATCAATATTCAGAAGTTAAGTGGGCTAAATTTTCTAGGCTTCTGCTGGAAGCATTTTCAGATGCTCTTAGCCCATGGAAATCTTAAATCTGATGTTTTGCACAGATATCTGACGATATCTGCACGTTTTAACAGGGTACCACAACTTGACAGAACACTGGACTGGGGGGTAAAGGCGCCCTCTGCAGGGTCATTGAAAAACTACGAGATAAAACGCATTCTTAATGAGCTAGGATACCTAATCGATATATTACTAACTCACAAATCATACAATAAAATAAATAAAAAACAAAGCAGGCGTGAGAAGAGTGCCATTGGGGTCTATAAACTCAGTGCAGGCTACAGCAGCGGTAAGTTTTCTCTAGTTCACACTGGGACTATAGTTTAGCTCCCCCTAGCCTCTTCCTAAAAGCTCCAGTGCGACCCCCCAGCAGTACTCTATCCAGTCCCCGCGTCTCCACGTGCTCTCCGTCGCTGTGCGCTTACCGTGTCGGGGGGTCTCTGCAGGGTGAAGACGCAGCAGGCGATGCAGCCGCCTGTCAGCAGAGTGTGAGTGAGCAGCAGCGCCCAGAACTTCCTGTGCGAGCACCGCTCTCGACCAATGGCAGCCCCGCCTTTTATCCTCGCCTCAGCATCCTGTGCGTCCATACTGAGAAATGCTCTCCAACACACGAAGCGGCCGTTTTAAACCCCAGAGTCCCCGTGGGAGTAGATGGGAGTGAACCGACGGGCAGAAATATCCCCTAATGATGCTCATCACTGCAGCCGAGGAGGTAGACTCTCCACAGCGCGCAGCGAGCGAACTCATCCTTCCTACGCGTTTCATACATATATCACACACACACAGCCTCCAAACACTGCTCTCTCTACCACACACCAGCCCCTGAACTAGCACAAACTCTCTCTCTCACACACACAGCCTCCAAACACTGCTCTCTCTACCACACACCAGCCCCTGAACTAGCACAAACTCTCTCTCACACACACAGCCTCCAAACACTGCTCTCTCTACCACACACCAGCCCCTGAACTAGCACACACACACACAGCCTCCAAACACTGCTCTCTCTACCACACACCAGCCCCTGAACTAGCACAAACTCTCTCTCTCACACACACAGCCTCCAAACACTGCTCTCTCTACCACACACCAGCCCCTGAACTAGCACAAACTCTCTCTCTCACACACACAGCCTCCAAACACTGCTCTCTCTACCACACACCAGCCCCTGAACTAGCACAAACTCTCTCTCACACACACACAGCCTCCAAACACTGCTCTCTCTACCACACACCAGCCCCTGAACTAGCACAAACTCTCTCTCACACACACACACAGCCTCCAAACACTGCTCTCTCTACCACACACCAGCCCCTGAACTAGCACAAACTCTCTCTCTCTCACACACACAGCCTCCAAACACTGCTCTCTCTACCACACACCAGCCCCTGAACTAGCACAAACTCTCACACACACAGCCTCCAAACACTGCTCTCTCTACCACACACAAGCCCCTGAACTAGCACACACACACACACACAGCCTCCAAACACTGCTCTCTCTACCACACACCAGCCCCTGAACTAGCACAAACTCTCTCTCACACACACACAGCCTCCAAACACTGCTCTCTCTACCACACACCAGCCCCTGAACTAGCACAAACTCTCTCTCTCACACACAGCTTCCAAACACTGCTCTCTCTACCACACACAAGCCCCTGAACTAGCACACACACAGCCTCCAAACACTGCTCTCTCTACCACACACCAGCCCCTGAACTAGCACAAACTCTCTTTCTCACACACACAGCCTCCAAACACTGCTCTCTCTACCACACACCAGCCCCTGAACTAGCACAAACTCTCTCTCTCACACACACACAGCCTCCAAACACTGCTCTCTCTACCACACACCAGCCCCAGGACTAGCACAAACTCTCTCTCACACACACACAGCCTCCAAACACTGCTCTCTCTACCACACACCAGCCCCTGAACTAGCACAAACTCTCTCTCACACACACAGCCTCCAAACACTGCTCTCTCTACCACACACAAGCCCCTGAACTAGCACAAACTCTCTCTCTCACACACACAGCCTCCAAACACTGCTCTCTCTACCACACACAAGCCCCTGAACTAGCACAAACTCTCTCTCACACACACACAGCCTCCAAACACTGCTCTCTCTACCACACACCAGCCCCTGAACTAGCACAAACTCTCTCTCTCTCACACACACAGCCTCCAAACACTGCTCTCTCTACCACACACCAGCCCCTGAACTAGCACAAACTCTCACACACACAGCCTCCAAACACTGCTCTCTCTACCACACACAAGCCCCTGAACTAGCACACACACACACACACACACACACACACACACACACACACACACACACACACACACACACACACAGCCTCCAAACACTGCTCTCTCTCTACCACACACCAGCCCCTTAACCAGCACAAACTCTCTCACACACACACACACAGCCTCCAAACACTGCTCTCTCTACCACACACCAGCCCCTGAACTAGCACAAACTCTCTCTCACACACACACAGCCTCCATACACTGCTCTCTCTACCACACACCAGCCCCTGAACTAGCACAAACTCTCTCTCACACACACAGCTTCCAAACACTGCTCTCTCTACCACACACAAGCCCCTGAACTAGCACACACACAGCCTCCAAACACTGCTCTCTCTACCACACACCAGCCCCTGAACTAGCACAAACTCTCTCTCTCACACACACACAGCCTCCAAACACTGCTCTCTCTACCACACACCAGCCCCTGAACTAGCACAAACTCTCTCTCTCACACACACACAGCCTCCAAACACTGCTCTCTCTACCACACACCAGCCCCAGGACTAGCACAAACTCTCTCTCACACACACACAGCCTCCAAACACTGCTCTCTCTACCACACACCAGCCCCTGAACTAGCACAAACTCTCTCTCACACACACAGCCTCCAAACACTGCTCTCTCTACCACACACAAGCCCCTGAACTAGCACAAACTCTCTCTCTCACACACACACAGCCTCCAAACACTGCTCTCTCTACCACACACCAGCCCCTGAACTAGCACAAACTCTCTCTCACACACACACAGCCTCCAAACACTGCTCTCTCTACCACACACCAGCCCCTGAACTAGCACAAACTCTCTCTCACACACACAGCCTCCAAACACTGCTCTCTCTACCACACACAAGCCCCTGAACTAGCACAAACTCTCTCTCACACACACACAGCCTCCAAACACTGCTCTCTCTACCACACACAAGCCCCTGAACTAGCACAAACTCTCTCTCACACACACACAGCCTCCAAACACTGCTCTCTCTACCACACACCAGCCCCAGGACTAGCACAAACTCTCTCTCACACACACACAGCCTCCAAACACTGCTCTCTCTACCACACACCAGCCCCTGAACTAGCACAAACTCTCTCTCACACACACAGCCTCCAAACACTGCTCTCTCTACCACACACAAGCCCCTGAACTAGCACAAACTCTCTCTCACACACACACAGCCTCCAAACACTGCTCTCTCTACCACACACAAGCCCCTGAACTAGCACAAACTCTCTCTCACACACACACAGCCTCCAAACACTGCTCTCTCTACCACACACCAGCCCCAGGACTAGCACAAACTCTCTCTCACACACACACAGCCTCCAAACACTGCTCTCTCTACCACACACCAGCCCCTGAACTAGCACAAACTCTCTCTCACACACACACAGCCTCCAAACACTGCTCTCTCTACCACACACCAGCCCCTGAACTAGCACACACACACACAGCCTCCAAACACTGCTCTCTCTACCACACACCAGCCCCTGAACTAGCACACACACACAGCCTCCAAACACTGCTCTCCCTACCACACACCAGCCCCTGAACTAGCACAAACTCTCTCTCTCACACACACAGCCTCCAAACACTGCTCTCTCTACCACACACCAGCCCCTGAACTAGCACACACACACACAGCCTCCAAACACTGCTCTCTCTACCACACACCAGCCCCTGAACTAGCACAAACTCTCTCACACACACAGCCTCCAAACACTGCTCTCTCTACCACACACCAGCCCCTGAACCAGCACAAACTCACACACTCACACACTCACACAGCCTCCAAACACTGCTCTTTCTACCACACACCAGCCCCTGAACTAGCACAAACTCACACGGTCACACACACACACACAGCCTCCAAACACTGCTCTCTTTACCACACACCAGCCCCTTAACCAGCAGAAAGTCACACAAACACACAGCCTCCAAACACTGCTCTCTCTACCACACACCAGCCCCTGAACTAGCAAAAACTCACACACACACACAGCCTCCAATTGCCAGCCCTGAACCAGCACAAACTCACACAGTCACAGTCACACACACACACACACACACACAGCCTCCAAACACTGCTCACTCTACCACACCAGCCCCTGAACTAGCACAAACTTACACAGTTACACACACAGCCTCCATACACCAGCCCTGAACAAGCACACACTCACACAGCCTCCAAACACTGCTCTCTTTACCACACACACTTAAGATTAAGTGATTAAACTGTGAAAATATGATTTCTGTGTATTCTAAAAATATTATGAATAGTGAAAAGAATGAAAAGCCTTTGGTTATTGCTTTTATTAAAGTATCAGACTGGATGTAAGTAAAGTCTTTTAGCACTACTTGTCTGAGGTAACTATCAAGAGTACAGTATCTCATAAAAGTGAGTACACATTTCTGTAAAAAAAAAATATATATATATATATGTATTATATGTTTTTATGGGACAACAGTGTTGAAGAGAAACTTTGAGGTACCTATGAGTAATCAGTGTTTGTATAGCAATACAAATTTACCATCCTCAACACTCATGCCATTAATGTCTTAATATATATATAAAAAATGCAAAAATATATAAAATAAAGCTATATTAAAAAGAATAATGCGAGGAATGGGGAACACATCTAATTCAATGTAGTACCTGGTTATCAACCCATAAGCCAAAGAGTGAGTTGTGGTGTATTTGGGAAAATACAACATGCCACAGTGTAGGTGGCAACAGGACTTACTTTCAAATTAGGCTTTTTCAGATTTGTCATAAGTCTAACTGTATATGCAAACCTGTGGTAGTTTTTAACCAGAGGCTTTTTTTATTTCAGCATTCAAATAATTCAGAATTTCAGAATTTGAGGGATTACTGTGATATATGTATAAAAACAAAACTGTTGCACAGTGAAGAGCAACTGATCTGATGATCATTTGAGTTGGATCCTGTAATTTACAGGGAGCAAGTGAAACAGTGCCAACATGAGAGGGATGTGGGTTTTCTCTTTTCTTGTGGGTGTGTGTTACATTCTCCAAGTCTAGCAAATTTATTCATAGCAATTTAAGTATTAAACTTGAGGTTAGGAATAATAGTTCCTAGCTTCCTTAAATTCCTACTCTTGGAAGTTTTACATAATCAGACATTCCAACATTCTTTGTTGGAACACTGAAACATGGTAGATCCTTATGAATATGGCGGTAATTAACACATGAACTCTTTAGAACTGCAAAAACACAAACTCTGATGATTTTTGTCTGTAAAATGCATGACAAATGTCGATATGTGTATGTAGAGGCTGCTAAGTGTGGCTATCGCTGTTGCTAACTGCGGCTAGCGCTGCTGCTAACCGCGGCTAGCGCTGCTGCTAACCGCAGCTAGCACTACTTCTAACTGTGGCTAGCACTGATGTTAACCACACTGTTGGAAAATATTGTAAATCTAAGGTTATTATAAGTAAACTAAAGTGCTTTACTCACCTTTTTCAGGAGAGAAATCTGTGTGGATTAATATCCAGCACTCATGGCGACGCCCTTGTTCCTTACTAATGTAGCCTAAATGCGTTTTATAATCCAGTGCACTTTATAGTGTGCAGAATTAGGTAGCTGTTTCTTAGATCGTTCTTCAGATGCCTTGATAAATGATAAGATAAGATAGAAATGCTTCAAAATAAATCTAAATAAAAACATTTTGTCTTCTAGATTTTTTTTTCTCCCCCTGAAAAGTTTTTTTTGAGATACAATGTTCCTTCTTAAAAGCAGCAACATGAAGGCAGCTGGAGATGAAAATGTGGCCACAAGTTTGTAGTGCTGTAACTTGCAATGTACAAATGTCAGTGATGTATTAATATATTTGACAGTTTACGTAAAGGCAATCAGGTAAATCTACTGTTCTTAGATATATATTCTGCTCACGTTCTGCATATATAAACAAGAAAATTAACAGTACATTTTGTCACTGTCTTAATTATATATATATATATATATATATATATATATATTTATTTTTTTTAGTTTTTTTTTATTTTAGTAAGAAAACTAATGATTCATGCTGAGTTTATTAACTGAATAAATGAATAAATGCTAAATTAGAAACGTTGGTGAATCTCAGCAGTGTCACTGTGTAACTGTGTAAGTGCTTTTGAGAGAATAGGCCCATTAGAACTGTGATAGAGTTTCTGTTGGGAAATGTTAATGATCAGGGGAAATAACGCAGGTTTTGGGTTTGAGGGCTTCTTTACTGTGTCACAATTTGTTGTTGGAGGTCTGTCATGAGACAACCAAATTGGCCTGTGCCAAAAGACAGTACTTATCTCTGACTTATTATAATATTTCGTTTGCTCACACCCATTTCATACACTCACACACACACATTTCTCGTATAACAACATGGGCCGTCAGTTCCAAACGGGCTTACCTGGGATGAGTCAAGTGTACTTCCTCTGCCACATGATGAACATGTCCAGAAACCAGAGCAATAACAGTATATGGTTCCTGTGAGCTTTGGCATGCCACCTTATTTCATTTTTACTGGGTGGGAATAGTAAATGAATAAAAGGGAAATTCCTCCTTAAGCAGGCCAATGTTGATCTGTGAAGCTTCTGCAGTCGTGGCTTCTGCAGTTAGCTTAAAGACAGTCTGCACAGCTTATTTCTGATAGCACCCAAATATGTTGGATTGGTGTATTCACACAGCACGGCCAGAAGAGCGTTCTGAATAATTAAATACATTTAACCTCACGATGGAGGGGTCAGGGGGTGAATAATAATGTAGCACATACTGTATAATCATAGAATTTATGATAAGACTGTTATCAGAACACGTTCGAGCATTAAGAGCTGCATTAAGGGAAAGACCCGCTCTGCTTGGGACTTTTCATACCTTATCACGCAATCACATCAGATTAAATCAAGAGAGAGAGAGCGAGAGAGGTAGAGGTAGAGAGAGACACACATGAAGAGACACTCTGGCCAAGAAGTGAGAAATGCAACAGAAACTGGTCCTTAATCAACGCAAGAGAATTCAAAATACATTTGTTATGTGTCTTTAAAACTCTGGGGGAGATTTCACACTAAAAACACTTCAAATTGTTGCTATTTTTGTATGCATGCATATAACATCTACTAATGACTGTATTTTTACTAAAATCAGAATCACTGAAATTATGTTCTAAAACTGCAAGGAAGTGCAAACACGGAAAAAAAATCTTCCAGTCAAGACGAGATGGGATGAATCATAATAAGAAACTGAAAAAACACAAAAATCAGACAATGAAACCGAGAGGGTAACCGAACAACAGTATAACAAATGTGTACCTGAATAAAAGTGAAAGTCTTCAGGATTAGGGCACATAAGTGTGAAATAAGATAAGAGAAAGCTTCTGGGACAGAGTCTGGTATATGTGAAAACCACAAACAGGGATTTCACAACAACCGACTTGCAGTCCCAGCCCAAAACAGTAAAGGAAGAGGTTGCAGACATGTTTCCCTCCACAGCTATTCTTGGTTCTATTTGCCCAATAAGGGGTGCATATTTATAAACTTTGCTGTAACGGTCTTGAGCAGCTATATCCGCAGAAATAGTTTATAAAAGTGTACTATAAATGTAACGCTATTAGAACAGTTTTAGCTATAAGATACACCAAATAAAACTTTATATTGCTCTTTTATTAATATTATTAGGTCATAAGACTGTGGCTTGGTGGAATAGGGAATATATATTTATAGACTGATGGTTTTGATAACATATACCATATAGACAAGAAAAGGGACACTTGTTCCTATAAAATCAAAGGTATGAGGAACTGATTCTACTGTCTAAAACATGCTTCCACTAGATTTTGGAGAACTGCTATGAGAATTGTATTGCATTCAGTATTGCAATAAGTGAGGTCAGGATGATGTTGGATGATGATGTATTGGATGGAACACCATCATTGCTGAGAACCACAGATCCACTGCTCCACATCTCAGTGCAGGGGGAGGTTTATACCACTGTAGCTCACACCTAGCATTAGGTATAGTGCCAATAGGCTCATGTTTAGAATAGAATAGAATAAGTCCTATTCTATTGGTAATACTTCTCTACATGAACTAAAGAAGCTATGTGTGTGCATTTGCATATCTGTATCAGCAATGTTTTTTTTTTTTTAGGTTGCAATCAATTGGTTCTGGTGTCAGAAATTTCATCTATGAAGCTGATGGACTTTTTGCCAGATTCTAGATGCACATAAATATTTAGGTAGTGTTTTATAAAAGTATTGTATTCAAGTGGTTTAATAACTGTACATGCCAAACAAGGTACAGGTAACCTTTTCTGACTAATGTCTGACTGACTGTAAATCTGAAATAAAGCTGTGAAAAAAACAGTATTCTAAAGAAATTAAAGAATTTGAAGGAGACTTGTAACAGAAATCACAGAGAGGATAGCGATCACACTGAAATTGAGTCTGGCATGTTGTGTCACACAGATATTACACACTAACTTTGAATGTGTGTCTGCATATATTTATAACCATTCATTGATCCTGGTAACCTTTATCTTCATTACAATCCAACACTTTCCTCTACACTCTAAAAAGTGATTGTGTTTTAGTCAGTGGAAACTAATATTATTAAGTGGAGTGAACTTATCGGCCAGTATAACTCAATAAAATGAGTTCAGAGAACTTCAACCTGAAAACTTAAAAATGTTGGTTGAACCAACTTTTAGTCACTACCTGTGTCAATGCTCTTTCTAGAGTGTTGATTCATGCAGCTTTCCTATAGGCTCCTGGCACCATATATCTGCATATTGGGTGTGGCCTCTTCCTTACTTACCATCTTTGTGTTGTCTGTTGCCCAAAGCTACCTTATCCTAGGCGTGCAATATTATAATGTAATTTGATTGTCAGGCCTCAGTGTTTGTGGGCTGTAAGAGCACATTAACTTTATTCTGTGTTTCTAGTGATCACAGTATGCTGGCTTTGAGCTACAGAGTTCACTCTTTGCTGAGTTTACTCCAGTATTATACTGTCAGTATTTGCAGTTAAATAATAATATACCAAATATGTTGAGAATACCACATTGAGTTAACTCAGCCTTTTAAGGCAGCAGGAGAACTTATATTGCTGAGTTTAAACAACTTGAAATGTTTTACATTGTACTTTAAAATTATGAAGCACGTAATTAAGTTGGATAAACTGGATCATTTAAGTTGATTTGCCTTAAATTTAAGTTGAGATAATGAAAACTGTCAACTTGAAAGTAATCAAATAATTACGTTGAGCTAACTTAAAGGAATTGTGTTGATCTAACTTGTTTACTTAATTTGTAAAAACTTAATTTATTTATGTGTTACCAATTGAAGTATTTTTTTTAAGTTGGTCCAACAATTCTCTTTTTTCAGTGTAGGTCCAACTTTTTTAAACCAACTTAACTTTTTCTTCAGCTTTTGTCATGATGGAGTGAATCAAATAATATTGCATGCATTTACAGTGGATGGAAACTGTGTGTCAGTAACCATGTTTAGACTCGCTATCTTGAGCCTTTCTATGGGTAAAGCAGGAGTGTCAAAGAAGAGAAATGGAAAACATTAGCAATTCTTGATTGCTAGTAGTCCCCTGCACATACAACATAGATTACAGTCACTGCAGTAATGTTCCACTGAATGATAAAGATCCTAATCAAATAAACAGTCAGATTTATTGTATAATTAATGTATAATCTACCGTATTTTTCGGTCTATAAGGCGCACTTAAAATACTTATTTTTTCCCAAAAATCGTCATTGCGCCTTATAATGCAGTGCGCCTTGTGTATGGATTTTGCTTGTGTTTACTGACCTCGATTTTTATGTGGTACACGGCGCTCTGTTGTGCAGAATTCCTCACCCACGCCAGAAAAAGATCCCCCTCTTGGGCTAGCGCGCGGTTACCTTTGACTGCCGTACTGCCTCTCGGCTGTGGCTCAGGGTAGCTAGTTTCCACTGTAGCTCCGTGGCCAGAACAAGGTGCCGGTAAACTTTCCTTTCCACCCGTTCTGGGGTAATAGCACAAACTGTTTCTTTTTAGCGCCCACTTCTAAGTAAAGTTAACCTCTTAACACGCGCTGGCCCACCGGCGGGCCAGAAATATTTAATATTTCATAACTGGCTGTGTTTCTGAATAGTTATGAACAGTTACAGGTTCAATATAGACATCCAATATACCATTTTAAAGCTTAGAATCTCTGCTTTTGAGATATTTAGCCTATTTAGCGGAATATCCTTTCAGAAAATAAACATTTAGGGCGAAATATGCCTTGGTTATGATTTTAATCATTCATAACTCTCATATTTGCGTTTATCGTTCGTCCATATTTCATCGAATGCGGTCATGTCATACACCATTCGAACCGTCTGGCTCTCCGGATTCCAGAACTGTGCTTTTACTGTAGGATGTATGTTTCATGAATTACAGCTGCGTCAGAGCGCATGTTTCCAGTAATAAAAGGCTCTCCTTTTGTCCTGGGGTAACCTCCGGTCACTGCCGCCACCCCCCGAACACACACCCGCGCTCAGCCACAGGTCCTACCTTCAAAACGCGTCCAGACTAAAGAGAATCCATCAATCCAGTCTCCTGTAATCCACAGTTATATCCAAACAGCGCTGGAAATCACTTCATCCAGAAATGAAACTTATCCAATCTTTATCTCTGTTTTAAAACCGTTTTATTCACCGAATTCGGCACAACACGCTATTATAGTCAGAAGCCTCGCGGAGTAATGCGGTACTTGCTGTGCTTCAACATAATATTATGGTCTGTCGGAGCGTTGCGGCTACCGTTGTCAGGAGCCTCGCGGAGTAATACGTACTTGCTGTGCTTCAACATAATATTATGGTCTGTCGGAGCGTTGCGGCTACCGTTGTCAGGAGCGTCGCGGAGTAATACGTACTTGCTGTGCTTCAACATAATATTATGGTCTGTCGGAGCGTTGCGGCTACCGTTGTCAGGAGCCTCGCGGAGTAATACGTACTTGCTGTGCTTCAACATAATATTATGGTCTGTCGGAGCGTTGTGGCTACCGTTGTCAGGAGCGTCGCGGAGTAATACGTACTTGCTGTGCTTCAACATAATATTATGGTCTGTCGGAGCGTTGCGGCTACCGTTGTCAGGAGCGTCGCGGAGTAATACGTACTTGCTGTGCTTGTTGATTTATTGCTCAGAGATGTTGTTATTTTTCACAGATATTGTGAAGGATTTATTGCTCAGAGTTATTGTTACTGATATAAATAAAGTTTCATTTAGTGCGCCTTATAATCCAGTGCGCCTTGTGTATGGACTAACACTAAAAATAGACCGTTCACTCATCGTGCGCCTTATAATACGGTGCGCCTTATAGTCCAAAAAATACGGTACATGGACTTCATTACTGGGTAAACAGTTCCTTCTACACAATATAGGAGAAGACAAAGGCATTTATAGATCTCAGTTTCAATAAAAAAAAACATTTGCTGTTCAAACCAATGCTTATATATGCCTTATTGTAATTCTCTAGAAACATCAATAAGAGGGATGCTCTAAACATTATCCATAAAACAAATGAGAAATACAGAGTGACAGCTTATCAGTGACAACCAACAAATCCATGAAGGCATCATGGTGTGGGGTTCAATTTCTTATGATGCTAGATCCACTATGGTCTTCATTACTTTGACAGCGCAAAACAGCCCGAAAGAATCAGCTTGGCAATAAAATACATATCACAATAAATTGGACACACAAGTGAGTAAACCTCACAGTAAACATGTCCAAATTGTGCCCACTTGTGCTGTGACTTGTAATTGTTACAATGTCTCAGGTGTGCATTTGGAGAAAGCCTGTTAAATTTGGTGTTTTGAGTACAATTCTCTCATACTGGCCACTGGAATTGTTGCTCGCCACAAAGATGGTGGCCTAGACTATAAGAATAAAAATCAGAACAGGCCTCAAGAAGCTGAGTCCACATGTTCAGCGTAATATGTAGATGTTCGCTTAAAAAAAAATAGATGCATGAGTGCTGCCAGCATTGCTGCAGAGCTTGAAAAAGTGCGAGGTCAGTCTGCAGGGGTCAGACTATACATCACACACTAAATCAACTTTATCTGCATGGCACCGTCCTAGAAGGGAGCCTCTTCAGAAGCTGGTGCACAAGAAAGTCTGCAAACAGTTTGCTGAAGAAAAGCAGTAAAAGTAGTTATTACAGGAACCATGTCCTGTGGTCTGATGAGACCAAGATAAACTTATTTGGCTCAGAGGGTGTCCAGCATGTGTGGTGACACCTTGGTAAGATGTACTAAGACAACTCTATTACAACATGATACCAACCTCAAACCCATCACCAAGATGACAGCTGCCTTGCTAAGGAAGCTGAAGCCAATTATGTCTTCAGTCTTAAACCCAATTGAGTACCTGTGGGGCATCCTCAAGCAGAAGGTGGAGGAGAGTCCACCAGCTCTGTGATGTGTAGTCATGGATGAGTGGAAGAGGATTCCAGTAGCAATCAATTTATCTCAGGTGGATTCCATGCCTTCTTGGTTAAGGAAGTACTGGAAAATGATGGTGGACACACAAAGAAATGTACATTTTTTGGTCAATTTGGACATGTTTACTGTAGAGTATACTCACTTAAGTTGCTAGATATTTAGATATCAATGGCTGTGTTGAGTTATTTTCGGAAGACATCAGAAGTTAGGTTAGTTAGAAGTTAAGTTTAATTTCTATAGTGCTGTCCCATTAAAAGATGTAATAAATGTTTGTCAGGGAAGAACACCTTTACTCATCCATGAAATGTAGATAATGGCATCCAGGGCACATACTGTAGGTGGATAGATTATTATAAACAGTTTGACTCATAGTGATAGTGGAACACATTTAAAACCGCTGTAACAGCCAATGTATCTTAGTAAATGGCATGCAACAACCCTCATATTTGAAGGCTTTTAACTTTTTCACTCCCCCACAGCATCTTTAACAATTTTTGAATAGTTAGACCACTATTAGGGACTGTGAAACAACCTTGTACTGTCCTTTTTCAGTAACAGTGGGGTAAATATGCTCCTTTGGAGTGCTGGCCATTTCCAAAAAATATGTGAACCCTTTGGGATTACTTGGATTTCTGCATAAATTGGTCATTAAATGTGTTCTGATCTTCATCTAAGTCACATCAATAGACAAACATAGTCTGCCTAAACTAATACCACACAAACAAATTCTGTATATGTTTGCATGGTTTTATTGAACATAACACGTTAACATTCACAGTAAGGGGGGGAAAGTATGTAAACCCCTAGGCTAATGACTTTTCTAAGAGCTAATTGGAGCCAGGATGTGATGAGATTGGATGTGTTGGTTAAAGTTGCCCTGCCCTAAAAAAAAAAAACACGCACCAGTTTTGAGTTGCTGTTATTAAGAAGCATTGCTTGATGTGAATCATTCCTCAAACAAAACAGCTCTCAGAAAACCTACGTTCAAGAACTGTTAACTTGCATGAAGCTGAAAAAGGTTACAAAAGTATCTGTAAAAGCCTTGATGTTCATGTGTCCACAGTAAGACAGACGGTCTACAAATGGAGAAAGTTCAGCACTGTTGCTTCTCTCCCTAGGCGTGGTCGTCCTGTAAAGATGACTGTAAGAGCACAGCGCAGAATTATCAATGAGATGAGGAAGAATCCTAGAGTGTCAGTTGAAGACTTACAGAAATCTCTGGCACATTCGAACATTTTTGTTGAAAAATCTACAATATGGAAAACATTAAACAAGAATGGAGTTCATGGGAGGACACCACGGAGGAAGCCACTGTTGTCCAAAAAAACATTGCTGCAGGTTTGAAGTTTGCAAAAGAGCACCAGTATGTTCCTCAGTACAGAAGTACTATTTAAATATACTGTGGACAGATGAAAACAAAATTGAGTTCTTTGGAGGAACACACAACGTTATGTGTGGAGAAAAAAGGCACAGCACACCATCTTCAAAACCTCATCCCAACTGTGAAACATGGTGGAGGGGGCATCATGGTTTGGGGCTGCTTTGCTGCCTCAGGGCCTGGACAGATTGCAGTCATCAATGGTAAAATTAATTCCCAAGTTAACCAAGACATTTTGCTGGAAAACTTAAGACCATCTGTCCACAAACTGAAGCTCAGCAGAGGATGGACGATGTAACAAGACAACGACCCAAAACATAGAAGTAAATCAACAACCGAACGGCTTCATCAGAAAAAAAATACGCCCTCTGGAGAGTCCGGACCTCAACCCAATTGAGATGCAGTGGCATCATGACCTCAAGAGAACGATTCACACCAGATATCCCAAGATATCTGCAGAAATCCAAGCAATCCCAAAGGGTTCACATACAGTATCTGCTGAAACTACTTAAGCTTTACAAACCCATTGCATACACTCAGTTCTTAAGATGTTGGCCTATTATCAGCTCCTCATGTTAGAAAAACAAAGTCGGAGGAATTAATAATACCTCTCTATCTCTCACACACTGTTTTTACATGCTGTGTATTTTCCCCATAACAAATTCAGGCAGCTGGGCAAGATACACAAGACTTCACATAAGGACTGCTGTGCTTTAGGGAGTTTTCTCTCCATTTCCACACCTAGCACTGTGTGATGTTATAAAGGTTATGCTCAAATTCCACATAGATACCTCCTTAGACACATACGTCTCTCACTGGTCTGGCCTTACAGTATCTGTAATCTCTAATCCATTGCGTACACTAGAAGCGGAAGGGAAATTGTTCTCCTATAACGCCTTCTAATTTCACACGCAGTTTTTACATGTTGTCTTCACACACTTGGTCTTTAAAAGTTCTGTCTTCACACGCTGTGTTTTTACATGCTCTGCCTTCATACGCTCTGACATCACACACGCTGTGTTTTTACACGCTCTGACATCACACACGCTGTGTTTTTACACGCTCTGCCTTCATACGCTCTGACATCACGCACCCTCTGTTTTAACACGCTCTGCCTTCATATGCTCTGACATCACGCACCCTCTGTTTTTACTGGCTCTGCCTTCATACGCTCTGTCTCTACACTCTCAGTCTTTACACACTCTCAGTCTCCACACTCTCAGTCTTTAGACTCAGTCTTTACACGCTCTGTCTCCACACTCTCAGTCTTTACACACTCTCAGTCTCCACACTCTCAGTCTTTACACACTCTCAGTCTCCACACTCTCAGTCTTTAGACTCAGTCTTTACACGCTCTGTCTCCACACTCTCAGTCTTTACACACTCTGTCTCCACACTGTCAGTCTTTACACACTCTGTCTCCACACTCTCAGTCTTTACACTCAGTCTTTACACACTCTGTCTCCACACTCTCAGTCTTTAGACTCAGTCTTTACACGCTCTGTCTCCACACTCTCAGTCTTTACACACTCTGTCTCCACACTCAGTCTTTACACTCAGTCTTTACACTCTCTGTCTCCACACTCTCAGTCTTTACACACTCTGTCTCCACACTCTCAGTCTTTACACTCAGTCTTTACACGCTCTGTCTCCACACTCTCAGTCTTTACACTCAGTCTTTACACGCTCTGTCTCCATACTCTCAGTCTTTACACGCTCTGTCTCCACACTCTCAGTCTTTACACACTCTCAGTCTCCACACTCTCAGTCTTTAGACTCAGTCTTTACACGCTCTGTCTCCACACTCTCAGTCTTTACACACTCTGTCTCCACACTCTCAGTCTTTACACGCTCTGTCTCCACACTCTCAGTCTTTAGACTCAGTCTTTACACGCTCTGTCTCCACACTCTCAGTCTTTACACGCTCCGTCTCCACACTCTCAGTCTTTACACGCTCTGTCTCCACACTCTCAGTCTTTAGACTCAGTCTTTACATGCTCTGTCTCCACACTCTCAGTCTTTAGACTCAGTCTTTACACGCTCTGTCTCCACACTCTCAGTCTTTACACACTCTGTCTCCACACTCTCAGTCTTTACACTCAGTCTTTACACGCTCTGTCTCCACACTCTCAGTCTTTACACTCAGTCTTTACACGCTCTGTCTCCACACTCTGTCTTTACACGCTCTGTCTCCACACTCTCAGTCTTTACACGCTCTGTCTCCACACTCTCAGTCTTTACACGCTCTGTCTCCACACTCTGTCTTTACACGTTCTGTCTCCACACTCTCAGTCTTTACACGCTCTGTCTCCACGCTCTCAGTCTTTACACGCTCTGTCTCCACGCTCTCAGTCTTTACACGCTCTGTCTTCACGCTCTCAGTCTTTACACGCTCTGTCTCCACACTCTCAGTCTTTACACGCTCTGTCTTTACACTGTCTTTACACGTTCTGTCTCCACGCTCTCAGTCTTTACACGTTCTGTCTCCACGCTCTCAGTCTTTACACGCTCTGTCTCCACGCTCTCAGTCTTTACACGCTCTGTCTACACGCTCTCAGTCTTTACACGCTCTGTCTACACGCTCTCAGTCTTTACACGCTCTGTCTACACGCTCTCAGTCTTTACACGCTCTGTCTACACGCTCTCAGTCTTCACACGTTCTGTCTCCACGCTTTCAGTCTTCACACGTTCTGTCTCCACGCTCTCAGTCTTCACACGTTCTGTCTCCACGCTCTCAGTCTTCACACGTTCTGTCTCCACGCTCTCAGTCTTTACACGTTCTGTCTCCACGCTCTCAGTCTTTACACGTTCTGTCTCCACGCTCTCAGTCTTTACACGCTCTGTCTACACGCTCTCAGTCTTCACACGTTCTGTCTCCACGCTCTCAGTCTTCACACGTTCTGTCTCCACGCTCTCAGTCTTCACACGTTCTGTCTCCACACTCTCAGTCTTTAGACTCAGTCTTTACACACTCTGTCTCCACACTCTCAGTCTTTACACGCTCTGTCTCCACACTCTCAGTCTTTACACGCTCTGTCTCCACACTCTCAGTCTTTAGACTCAGTCTTTACATGCTCTGTCTCCACACTCTCAGTCTTTACACGCTCTGTCTCCACACTCTCAGTCTTTAGACTCAGTCTTTACACGCTCTGTCTCCACACTCTCTGTCTTTAGACTCAGTCTTTACACGCTCTGTCTCCATACTCTGTCTTTACACGCTCTGTCTCCACACTCTCAGTCTTTACACTCAGTCTTTACACACTCTGTCTCCACACTCTCAGTCTTTACACTCAGTCTTTACACGCTCTGTCTCCATACTCTCAGTCTCCACATGCTCTGTTTTCATGCTCTCAGTCTTTACACGCTCTGTTTTCACGCTCTCAGTCTTTACACGTTCTGTCTCCACACTCTCAGTCTTTAGACTCAGTCTTTACACACTCTGTCTCCACACTCTCAGACTTTACACGCTCTGTCTCCACACTCTCAGTCTTTACACGCTCCGTCTCCACACTCTCAGTCTTTACACGCTCTGTCTCCACACTCTCAGTCTTTAGACTCAGTCTTTACATGCTCTGTCTCCACACTCTCAGTCTTTACACGCTCTGTCTCCACACTCTCAGTCTTTAGACTCAGTCTTTACACGCTCTGTCTCCACACTCTCAGTCTTTACACACTCTGTCTCCACACTCTCAGTCTTTACACTCAGTCTTTACACGCTCTGTCTCCACACTCTCAGTCTTTACACTCAGTCTTTACACGCTCTGTCTCCACACTCTGTCTTTACACGCTCTGTCTCCACACTCTCAGTCTTTACACGCTCTGTCTCCACACTCTCAGTCTTTACACGCTCTGTCTCCACACTCTCAGTCTTTACACGCTCTGTCTCCACACTCTGTCTTTACACGTTCTGTCTCCACACTCTCAGTCTTTACACGCTCTGTCTCCACACTCTCAGTCTTTACACGCTGTCTTTACACACTCTGTCTCCACACTCTCAGTCTTTACACACTCTGTCTCCACACTCTCAGTCTTTACACGCTCTGTCTCCACACTCTCAGTCTTTACACTCAGTCTTTACACGCTCTGTCTCCATACTCTCAGTCTTTACACGCTCTGTCTCCACACTCTCAGTCTTTACACCATCTGTCTCCACACTCTCAGTCTTTAGACTCAGTCTTTACACGCTCTGTCTCCACACTCTCTGTCTTTAGACTCAGTCTTTACACGCTCTGTCTCCATACTCTGTCTTTACACGCTCTGTCTCCACACCCTCAGTCTTTACACTCAGTCTTTACACGCTCTGTCTCCATACTCTCAGTCTCCACATGCTCTGTTTTCACGCTCTCAGTCTTTACACGTTCTGTCTCCACACTCTCAGTCTTTAGACTCAGTCTTTACACACTCTGTCTCCACACTCTCAGACTTTACACGCTCTGTCTCCACACTCTCAGACTTTACACGCTCTGTCTCCACACTCTCAGTCTTTACACGCTCTGTCTCCACACTCTCAGTCTTTAGACTCAGTCTTTACATGCTCTGTCTCCACACTCTCAGTCTTTACACGCTCTGTCTCCACACTCTCAGTCTTTAGACTCAGTCTTTACACGCTCTGTCTCCACACTCTCAGTCTTTACACACTCTGTCTCCACACTCTCAGTCTTTACACTCAGTCTTTACACGCTCTGTCTCCACACTCTCAGTCTTTACACTCAGTCTTTACACGCTCTGTCTCCACACTCTGTCTTTACATGCTCTGTCTCCACACTCTCAGTCTTTACACGCTCTGTCTCCACACTCTCAGTCTTTACACGTTCTGTCTCCACACTCTGTCTTTACACGTTCTGTCTCCACACTCTGTCTTTACACGTTCTGTCTCCACACTCTCAGTCTTTACACGCTCTGTCTCCACGCTCTCAGTCTTTACACGCTCTGTCTCCACACTCTCAGTCTTTACACGCTCTGTCTCCACACTCTGTCTTTACACGTTCTGTCTCCACACTCTCAGTCTTTACACGCTCTGTCTCCACGCTCTCAGTCTTTACACGCTCTGTCTCCACGCTCTCAGTCTTTACACGCTCTGTCTCCACGCTCTCAGTCTTTACACGCTCTGTCTCCACGCTCTCAGTCTTTACACGTTCTGTCTCCACGCTCTCAGTCTTTACACGCTCTGTCTTCACACTCTCAGTCTTTACACGCTCTATCTCCACACTCTCAGTCTTTACACGCTCTGTCTTTACACTGTCTTTACACGTTCTGTCTCCACGCTCTCAGTCTTTACACGTTCTGTCTCCACGCTCTCAGTCTTTACACGCTCTGTCTCCACGCTCTCAGTCTTTACACGCTCTGTCTCCACGCTCTCAGTCTTTACACGCTCTGTCTCCACGCTCTCAGTCTTTACACGCTCTGTTTTCACGCTCTCAGTCTTTACACACTCTGTCTCCACACTCTCAGTCTTTACACGCTGTCTTTACACACTCTGTCTCCACACTCTCAGTCTTTACACACTCTGTCTCCACACTCTCAGTCTTTACACGCTCTGTCTCCACACTCTCAGTCTTTACACGCTCTGTCTCCACACTCTCAGTCTTTACACGCTCTGTCTCCACACTCTCAGTCTTTAGACTCAGTCTTTACACGCTCTGTCTCCACACTCTCTGTCTTTAGACTCAGTCTTTACACGCTCTGTCTCCATACTCTGTCTTTACACGCTCTGTCTCCACACCCTCAGTCTTTACACTCAGTCTTTACACGCTCTGTCTCCATACTCTCAGTCTCCACATGCTCTGTTTTCACGCTCTCAGTCTTTACACGTTCTGTCTCCACACTCTCAGTCTTTAGACTCAGTCTTTACACACTCTGTCTCCACACTCTCAGACTTTACACGCTCTGTCTCCACACTCTCAGACTTTACACGCTCTGTCTCCACACTCTCAGTCTTTACACGCTCTGTCTCCACACTCTCAGTCTTTAGACTCACTCTTTACATGCTCTGTCTCCACACTCTCAGTCTTTACACGCTCTGTCTCCACACTCTCAGTCTTTAGACTCAGTCTTTACACGCTCTGTCTCCACACTCTCAGTCTTTACACACTCTGTCTCCACACTCTCAGTCTTTACACTCAGTCTTTACACACTCTGTCTCCACACTCTCAGTCTTTACACTCAGTCTTTACACGCTCTGTCTCCACACTCTGTCTTTACACGCTCTGTCTCCACACTCTGTCTTTACATGCTCTGTCTCCACACTCTCAGTCTTTACACGCTCTGTCTCCACACTCTCAGTCTTTACACGTTCTGTCTCCACACTCTGTCTTTACACGTTCTGTCTCCACACTCTGTCTTTACACGTTCTGTCTCCACACTCTCAGTCTTTACACGCTCTGTCTCCACGCTCTCAGTCTTTACACGCTCTGTCTCCACACTCTCAGTCTTTACACGCTCTGTCTCCACACTCTGTCTTTACACGTTCTGTCTCCACACTCTCAGTCTTTACACGCTCTGTCTCCACACTCTCAGTCTTTACACGCTCTGTCTCCACGCTCTCAGTCTTTACACGCTCTGTCTCCACGCTCTCAGTCTTTACACGCTCTGTCTCCACGCTCTCAGTCTTTACACGTTCTGTCTCCACGCTCTCAGTCTTTACACGCTCTGTCTTCACGCTCTCAGTCTTTACACGCTCTATCTCCACACTCTCAGTCTTTACACGCTCTGTCTTTACACTGTCTTTACACGTTCTGTCTCCACGCTCTCAGTCTTTACACGCTCTGTCTCCACGCTCTCAGTCTTTACACGCTCTGTCTCCACGCTCTCAGTCTTTACACGCTCTGTCTCCACGCTCTCAGTCTTTACACGCTCTGTCTCCACGCTCTCAGTCTTTACACGCTCTGTTTTCACGCTCTCAGTCTTTACACACTCTGTCTCCACACTCTCAGTCTTTACACATTCTGTCTCCACACTCTCAGTCTTTAGACTCAGTCTTTACACACTCTGTCTCCACACTCTCAGTCTTTACACGCTCTGTCTCCACACTCTCAGTCTTTACACGCTCTGTCTCCACACTCTCAGTCTTTAGACTCAGTCTTTACATGCTCTGTCTCCACACTCTCAGTCTTTACACGCTCTGTCTCCACACTCTCAGTCTTTAGACTCAGTCTTTACACGCTCTGTCTCCACACTCTCAGTCTTTACACACTCTGTCTCCACACTCTCAGTCTTTACACTCAGTCTTTACACGCTCTGTCTCCATACTCTCAGTCTTTACACGCTCTGTCTCCACACTCTCAGTCTTTACACTCAGTCTTTACACGCTCTGTCTCCACACTCTCAGTCTTTACACTCAGTCTTTACACGCTCTGTCTCCACACTCTCAGTCTTTACACGCTCTGTCTCCACACTCTCAGTCTTTACACTCTGTCTTTACACGCTCTGTCTCCACACTCTCAGTCTTTACACGCTCTGTCTCCACACTCTCAGTCTTTACACGCTCTGTCTCCACACTCTCAGTCTTTACACGTTCTGTCTCCACACTCTCAGTCTTTACACGCTCTGTCTCCACACTCAGTCTTTACACGCTCTGTCTTTACACTCTGTCTTTACACACTCTGTCTCCACGCTCTCAGTCTTTACACGTTCTGTCTCCACGCTCTCAGTCTTCACACGTTCTGTCTCCACGCTCTCAGTCTTCACACGTTCTGTCTCCACGCTCTCAGTCTTTACACGTTCTGTCTCCACGCTCTCAGTCTTTACACGCTCTGTCTCCACACTCTCAGTCTTTACACTCAGTCTTTACACGCTCTGTCTCCATACTCTCAGTCTTTACACACACTGTCTCCACACTCTCAGTCTTTACACGCTCTGTCTCCATACTCTCAGTCTTTACACGCTCTGTCTCCATACTCTCAGTCTTTACACGCTGTCTCCACACTCTCAGTCTTTACACACTCTGTCTCCACACTCTCAGTCTTTACACTCAGTCTTTACACACTCTGTCTCCACACTCTCAGTCTTTAGACTCAGTCTTTACACGCTCTGTCTCCACACTCTCAGTCTTTACACACTCTGTCTCCACACTCTCAGTCTTTACACTCAGTCTTTACACGCTCTGTCTCCACACTCTCAGTCTTTACACTCAGTCTTTACACGCTCTGTCTTTACACTCTGTCTTTACACACTCTGTCTCCACGCTCTCAGTCTTTACACGTTCTGTCTCCACGCTCTCAGTCTTCACACGTTCTGTCTCCACGCTCTCAGTCTTTACACGCTCTGTCTCCATACTCTCAGTCTTTACACGCTCTGTCTCCATACTCTCAGTCTTTACACGCTGTCTCCACACTCTCAGTCTTTACACACTCTGTCTCCACACTCTCAGTCTTTACACTCAGTCTTTACACGCTCTGTCTTTACACTCTGTCTTTACACACTCTGTCTCCACGCTCTCAGTCTTTACACGTTCTGTCTCCACGCTCTCAGTCTTCACACGTTCTGTCTCCACGCTCTCAGTCTTCACACGTTCTGTCTCCACGCTCTCAGTCTTTACACGTTCTGTCTCCACGCTCTCAGTCTTTACACGCTCTGTCTCCACACTCTCAGTCTTTACACTCAGTCTTTACACGCTCTGTCTCCATACTCTGTCTTTACACACTCTGTCTCCACACTCTCAGTCTTTACACTCAGTCTTTACACGCTCTGTCTCCATACTCTCAGTCTTTACACGCTCTGTCTCCATACTCTCAGTCTTTACACGCTGTCTCCACACTCTCAGTCTTTACACACTCTGTCTCCACACTCTCAGTCTTTACACTCAGTCTTTACACACTCTGTCTCCACACTCTCAGTCTTTAGACTCAGTCTTTACACGCTCAGTCTTTACACGCTCTGTCTCCACACTCTCAGTCTTTACACTCAGTCTTTACACGCTCTGTCTCCATACTCTCAGTCTTTACACGCTCTGTCTCCATACTCTCAGTCTTTACACGCTGTCTCCACACTCTCAGTCTTTACACACTCTGTCTCCACACTCTCAGTCTTTACACTCAGTCTTTACACGCTCTGTCTCCACACTCTGTCTCCACACTCTCAGTCTTTACACTCAGTCTTTACACGCTCTGTCTCCATACTCTCAGTCTTTACACGCTCTGTCTCCACACTCTCAGTCTCCACACTCTCAGTCTTTACACTCAGTCTTTACACGCTCTGTCTCCATACTCTCAGTCTTTACACGCTCTGTCTCCACACTCTGTCTCCACACTCTCAGTCTTTACACTCAGACTTTACACGCTCTGTCTCCACACTCTCAGACTTTACACGCTCTGTCTCCACACTCTCAGTCTTTACACGCTCTGTCTCCACACTCTCAGTCTTTAGACTCAGTCTTTACATGCTCTGTCTCCACACTCTCAGTCTTTACACGCTCTGTCTCCACACTCTCAGTCTTTAGACTCAGTCTTTACACGCTCTGTCTCCACACTCTCAGTCTTTACACACTCTGTCTCCACACTCTCAGTCTTTACACTCAGTCTTTACACACTCTGTCTCCACACTCTCAGTCTTTACACACTCTCAGTCTCCACACTCTCAGTCTTTACACACTCTCAGTCTCCACACTCTCAGTCTTTACACGCTCTCAGTCTCCACACTCTCAGTCTTTACACACTCTGTCTCCACGCTCTCAGTCTTTACACACTCTCAGTCTCCACACTCTCAGTCTTTACACACTCTCAGTCTCCACACTCTCAGTCTTTACACACTCTCAGTCTCCACACTCTCAGTCTTTACACGTTCTGTCTCCACGCTCTCAGTCTTTACACACTCTGTCTCCACACTCTCAGTCTTTAGACTCAGTCTTTACACTCTCTGTCTCCACACTCTCAGTCTTTACACACTCTGTCTCCACACTCTCAGTCTTTACACTCAGTCTTTACACGCTCTGTCTCCATACTCTCAGTCTTTACACGCTCTGTCTCCATACTCTCAGTCTTTACACGCTCTGTCTCCACACTCTCAGTCTTTACACACTCTGTCTCCACACTCTCAGTCTTTACACTCAGTCTTTACACGCTCTGTCTTTACACTCAGTCTTTACACACTCTGTCTCCACGCTCTCAGTCTTTACACGTTCTGTCTCCACGCTCTCAGTCTTTACACGTTCTGTCTCCACGCTCTCAGTCTTCACACGTTCTGTCTCCACGCTCTCAGTCTTCACACGTTCTGTCTCCACGCTCTCAGTCTTTACACGTTCTGTCTCCACGCTCTCAGTCTTTACACGCTCTGTCTCCACACTCTCAGTCTTTACACTCAGTCTTTACACGCTCTGTCTCCATACTCTCAGTCTTTACACACTCTGTCTCCACACTCTCAGTCTTTACACTCAGTCTTTACACGCTCTGTCTCCATACTCTCAGTCTTTACACGCTCTGTCTCCATACTCTCAGTCTTTACACGCTGTCTCCACACTCTCAGTCTTTACACACTCTGTCTCCACACTCTCAGTCTTTACACTCAGTCTTTACACACTCTGTCTCCACACTCTCAGTCTTTAGACTCAGTCTTTACACGCTCAGTCTTTACACGCTCTGTCTCCACACTCTCAGTCTTTACACTCAGTCTTTACACGCTCTGTCTCCATACTCTCAGTCTTTACACGCTCTGTCTCCATACTCTCAGTCTTTACACGCTGTCTCCACACTCTCAGTCTTTACACACTCTGTCTCCACACTCTCAGTCTTTACACTCAGTCTTTACACGCTCTGTCTCCACACTCTCAGTCTTTACACACTCTGTCTCCACACTCTCAGTCTTTACACTCAGTCTTTACACGCTCTGTCTCCATACTCTCAGTCTTTACACGCTCTGTCTCCACACTCTCAGTCTCCACACTCTCAGTCTTTACACTCAGTCTTTACACGCTCTGTCTCCACACTCTCAGTCTTTACACACTCTGTCTCCACACTCTCAGTCTTTACACACTCTCAGTCTCCACACTCTCAGTCTTTACACACTCTCAGTCTCCACACTCTCAGTCTTTAGACTCAGTCTTTACACGCTCTGTCTCCACACTCTCAGTCTTTACACACTCTGTCTCCACACTCTCAGTCTTTACACGCTCTGTCTCCACACTCTCAGTCTTTACACGCTCTGTCTCCACACTCTCAGTCTTTACACTCAGTCTTTACACGCTCTGTCTCCATACTCTCAGTCTTTACACGCTCTGTCTCCACACTCTCAGTCTTTACACGCTCTGTCTCCACACTCTCAGTCTTTAGACTCAGTCTTTACACACTCTGTCTCCATACTCTGTCTTTACACGCTCTGTCTCCACACCCTCAGTCTTTACACTCAGTCTTTACATGCTCTGTCTCCATACTCTCAGTCTCCACATGCTCTGTTTTCACGCTCTCAGTCTTTACACCTTCTGTCTCCACACTCTCAGTCTTTAGACTCAGTCTTTACACACTCTGTCTCCACACTCTCAGTCTTTACACGCTCTGTCTCCACACTCTCAGTCTTTACACTCTGTCTTTACACGCTCTGTCTCCACACTCTCAGTCTTTACACGCTCTGTCTCCACACTCTCAGTCTTTACACGCTCTGTCTCCACACTCTCAGTCTTTACACGTTCTGTCTCCACACTCTCAGTCTTTACACGCTCTGTCTCCACACTCTCAGTCTTTACACGCTCTGTCTTTACACTCTGTCTTTACACACTCTGTCTCCACACTCTCAGTCTTTACACTCAGTCTTTACACGCTCTGTCTCCATACTCTCAGTCTTTACACGCTCTGTCTCCATACTCTCAGTCTTTACACGCTGTCTCCACGCTCTCAGTCTTTACACGTTCTGTCTCCACGCTCTCAGTCTTCACACGTTCTGTCTCCACGCTCTCAGTCTTCACACGTTCTGTCTCCACGCTCTCAGTCTTCACACGTTCTGTCTCCACGCTCTCAGTCTTTACACGTTCTGTCTCCACGCTCTCAGTCTTTACACGCTCTGTCTCCACACTCTCAGTCTTTACACTCAGTCTTTACACGCTCTGTCTCCATACTCTCAGTCTTTACACACTCTGTCTCCACACTCTCAGTCTTTACACTCAGTCTTTACACGCTCTGTCTCCATACTCTCAGTCTTTACACGCTCTGTCTCCACACTCTCAGTCTTTACACTCAGTCTTTACACGCTCTGTCTCCACACTCTCAGTCTTTACACTCAGTCTTTACACGCTCTGTCTCCATACTCTCAGTCTTTACACACTCTGTCTCCACACTCTCAGTCTTTACACTCAGTCTTTACACGCTCTGTCTCCACACTCTCAGTCTTTACACTCTGTCTTTACACGCTCTGTCTCCACACTCTGTCTTTACACGCTCTGTCTCCACACTCTCAGTCTTTACACGCTCTGTCTCCACGCTCTCAGTCTTTACACGTTCCGTCTCCACGCTCTCAGTCTTTACACGCTCTGTCTCCACACTCTCAGTCTTTACACGCTCTGTCTTTACACTCTGTCTTTACACACTCTGTCTCCACACTCTCAGTCTTTACACTCAGTCTTTACACGCTCTGTCTCCACACTCTCAGTCTTTACACGCTCTGTCTTTACACTCTGTCTTTACACACTCTGTCTCCACGCTCTCAGTCTTTACACGTTCTGTCTCCACGCTCTCAGTCTTTACACGTTCTGTCTCCACGCTCTCAGTCTTTACACGTTCCGTCTCCACGCTCTCAGTCTTTACACGCTCTGTCTCCACACTCTCAGTCTTTACACGCTCTGTCTTTACACTCTGTCTTTACACACTCTGTCTCCACACTCTCAGTCTTTACACTCAGTCTTTACACGCTCTGTCTCCATACTCTCAGTCTTTACACGCTCTGTCTCCATACTCTCAGTCTTTACACGCTGTCTCCACGCTCTCAGTCTTTACACGTTCTGTCTCCACGCTCTCAGTCTTCACACGTTCTGTCTCCACGCTCTCAGTCTTCACACGTTCTGTCTCCACGCTCTCAGTCTTTACACGTTCTGTCTCCACGCTCTCAGTCTTTACACGCTCTGTCTCCACACTCTCAGTCTTTACACTCAGTCTTTACACGCTCTGTCTCCATACTCTCAGTCTTTACACACTCTGTCTCCACACTCTCAGTCTTTACACTCAGTCTTTACACGCTCTGTCTCCATACTCTCAGTCTTTACACGCTCTGTCTCCACACTCTCAGTCTTTACACTCAGTCTTTACACGCTCTGTCTCCACACTCTCAGTCTTTACACTCAGTCTTTACACGCTCTGTCTCCATACTCTCAGTCTTTACACACTCTGTCTCCACACTCTCAGTCTTTACACTCAGTCTTTACACGCTCTGTCTCCACACTCTCAGTCTTTACACTCTGTCTTTACACGCTCTGTCTCCACACTCTCAGTCTTTACACGCTCTGTCTCCACACTCTCAGTCTTTACACGCTCTGTCTCCACACTCTCAGTCTTTACACGCTCTGTCTCCACACTCTCAGTCTTTACACGCTCTGTCTTTACACTCTGTCTTTACACACTCTGTCTCCACGCTCTCAGTCTTTACACGTTCTGTCTCCACGCTCTCAGTCTTTACACGTTCTGTCTCCACGCTCTCAGTCTTTACACGTTCTGTCTCCACGCTCTCAGTCTTTACACGTTCCGTCTCCACGCTCTCAGTCTTTACACGCTCCGTCTCCACGCTCTCAGTCTTTACACGCTCCGTCTCCACGCTCTCAGTCTTTACACGCTCCGTCTCCACGCTCTCAGTCTTTACACGCTCCGTCTCCACGCTCTCAGTCTTTACACGTTCCGTCTCCACGCTCTCAGTCTTTACACGCTCCGTCTCCACGCTCTCAGTCTTTACACGCTCCGTCTCCACGCTCTCAGTCTTTACACGCTCCGTCTCCACGCTCTCAGTCTTTACACGCTCTGTCTCCACGCTCTCAGTCTTTACACGCTCTGTCTCCACGCTCTCAGTCTTTACACGCTCTGTCTCCACGCTCTCAGTCTTTACACGCTCCGTCTCCACACTCTCAGTTTTACACGCTCTGTCTCTACACGCTCTGTCTCTACACGCTCTGTCTTTACATGCTCCGTCTTTACGCGCTCTGTCTTCACACTTTCTGTCTTTACATGCTTTGTCTTTCATTTTTCAATGTAATTTTCTCTCTGTTCAGCTGTTCAATTTTATGAGGTGTGTCGACCAGAGGAGGATGGGTTCTTGGTGCCTCCCAAGGTTTCTTCCTCTCAGTCTTCTCAGAGCTTTTTTTGGACACTGGTGCACTGTTTTTACTCAAAATAGGCTTGGACTTGTATCTCTTTAAGGCTGCTTTCTTGACAACATTTGATGTGAAAACAAATTAATTGCATTGGATAAATAGAACTTACTTTGACTGAATCAAATCATATCTCAGGGTTTTGTTCTACAAAAAAAGTTGTATACTACTGTGTAAACACCACGTCCCTCCCCTAAATATTTCCACAATTTATTTTGGGAAGGAACTCTACTGTTTATGCCAAGTGTGAAACTGACCATATCATGCAGACTCTCAAGATTTAATCTCCACTTTCCAGAATAAAGCATAATTGCCCAACAATCATGATGACAACAAAAATGAGATCACCATCAAATTTCAGATAAATTTCAAATTTCAGATAAACTTCAACTCGGGTTTAAGAAATGTTGCATAGAGTAAAAAAGTGAACGGAACTTCAGTCAATCCTTTCTTTTATTAAACTTTACTTGATTTATTTTTGCTCAAACAATCCTTTCTTTTAGTAACCTTTACTTAATTTCAGCATACAATATTACATAATTACAATTACTTAATTTACATAATATTACTGAAATTTTAATATTTTTTAGTTAAAACACACATTAAAATATTTACATAATCTCAAAGATTTATTTTGTGAACAGACCAAGTCTCACTGTCTCAACACATGAATGGCATGTAATACATTATTTTTAGTATACTACAAACATCAGGAATTTTTATATATTATGTATTATAAATTATTTGAGTAATATTTCATAAATTAATTAATTAATTAATTGCAGAACAGAGAACACTGTACTATCTGTTAAGCATAGTGGCGGTAGCACATTTTTTGGGATGTTTTTGCTGCCAGTGGATCAGTGGAAGAAGCGCAATATACCAGTAATAACAGCAAATCAGAAGCTAGAGGATTAAAACTAGGACACAGCTGGGTGTTCTAACAGAACAATGACCACAAACATACTGCTGGAAAATGTATAAAACTGGTCTTAACTAAACTCTACCATTCAGACAAAAACAGTGGTCAAATATCCAAGCAGAGTTCTTTTTTTCTGCTAGAATCCTTATTGTTTAAAACAAGAACCATGTTTTCATTTACACAGCAAAAGGTATGTTTTTTTTAAGCTTAAAAAGTTAAATAAATATTGTTATGGTAATCTGAATTTTAAAGATGTTAGTAATATTCATATGGCATTTAATGTTTATTTTTTATTTTTACCATACTTTGAATGTTGTGAAAAAATATATTTTAAAAATACAACCTTTTCACGTACAACAAAATTTTAGGTTTTAAAAGATTCATAAAGTCATGTGTTAGAAAGTTCTGATTGTTACTTATAAAATGTCACTGTGATGGATTAAACGGTGCATGTTTTAATGCATGTTTTTTTTTTCTATGTTTATTTTTTGTTATTATTTCTTTTGTATTAATGATGCAATTTAATATTAAAAATGCCAAGTAAATATAATTAAAATAGACAAAATTCACACATTGATTGAATGACTTTTCACTTTACAAAGCAACTTTTTTTTTTAATTCAGTCAGAGTAACCCTGAACATCAAATACAGAGAACAGAAAATGCCCCTTGACTACAGAAATGTCTTTTTATGTATTAGTGGAACTTTAGCGTGGTAAACTCGGTGGAAACTAAATTTAGAAGCTGTTCAGTAAGGTCAAATTCTACATACAGCAATCACTTACTTAATATAAATTTCCCTGCATTCTAGATTTTTACCTTGTTTAGGTTTAGTCATCTTGAATGTCCACAAAAACACACACACACTCTCTTCCTCTACGTTTTTACACAAACACGTACGCTGTAGGTCACAGCCCTTCAGAGAACATCACAACTACCAGCACTGGGCTGGATAATCCACAGGGCAGTCCCTCTTACAGTTACCACTCGTCCAGATACATGCACTCACTGCACTCATCACAAACATCATCTAAAGCCAATACCAGCAGCTGATCTCAGTCTCAACACACACACACACACACACACACAGTGTCAAGAGAAGCAGATTGATCTGAGAGTTCAGAATGAGCAAGTGTGGTTGAGGGATCCAGTCATTCGAGGCAGTGAATTGAATTCTGAAATGACTGCGAGCGCTCGAGCTGATTGGTGGTTAAGGGGCAATGCTAGCAGCGCATCTGCTGTCACAAGTGAGTTTGGAAATTCCATAGCCCAGTTTGCAAACACACCAAACCTGTGTCATGCCGTGAAAGCGGCGTTCAGGGCAACACAGTGGTCTGAATTATTAATCATGGGAAGAGAGAGCAAGATCGGGGGGGAAGCTGCAGATAGAGAAATCCTTTCATCATGTTAGAGAAATATCCACACAGACTGAACACTTAACCTTCTAAAGTTTCAGTCTCACTCACTGGATATTATAAAACGATAAGCAGCAACAAACATAATCAAAGTATTCTCTCCTCCATATTTCCAGTAATCGAATAGATGCTGCCGTAAAGAGGTCAGTACAAGTGTGGCACGGATAACGATTGCCCCTATCGGAGCACAGATAAACAACATACTCAAACTAAATACATCAGTGAGCTAAATAAATAAAAAAATCATTTACTTTTGTAAATAATAACATTTTAAAAGTAAAATGTCATTTTATATATATTACATGTGCAGTGACCTTTTTTGATTTACTTTTACTCATGAAAATCTGAATGTAATGGATATAAAATATGACAGTTTACTTTTCTGAATTATATAATGAACAAAAATTAAATATCTAAATACTTGAACCAATAACACTTCGATATGAAAATCAGTGAACGCTGTCTTACTTCTTAAAACAAATTCATTTCTGTGGTAAATTAAAAACATTCATTCGTTACTCAGGTATTAGTATAGATACTATTTAAAATACTTCTGTAGAAATTAAAGTATCAACTCAAGCTTTTTAGTATAAAAGTACTGCTTTCAAAATGACTTTAAAGTATAGGTAACACTTTATAATAACATTTATTAATATAGCATTAATTATTATTATTACTTATTATTATTACTTATATTTGGCAGACGCTTTTATCCAAAGCGACTTACAATAGTGAATTAAAAAAATAATAGAAGTTAAAGGTAAAATCATCTTTAGATAGGGCCTAAAGGAGGTCAAGGGGAAATAATAGGATAGAGGAGTGAAGGAGGGGAAGAAGGAAATGAGGTTAGAAGTAGTTAGTGTGTTAGAGGTGTTAGGAGAGTAAGTGCTCTTTGAAGAGCTCAGTCTTCAGGAGTTTCTTAAAGATTGTAAGAGTTTGAATTTGATGCGAACTGTTATTTTTCACATTTTAGAAACTAAAAAGTTGCTATTACATTTGTACTAATACTAATGAACGCATTGGCAACATGAACTGCAATTGATAAACATTTGCCAGGTTTAAAATTCGTATGTATTATGTTCAAATTCTGATTAGCTGTAGATTTTCTAACATTTTTCATATAAATATCCATGCTGATAAATAAGTGTCATGTGTGAGCATTTGTTAAAGGTCACCTTCCGTCGTTTTTTCTTTCATTTTAAAATGTCTAGTTGTGGTCTCTAGTATGAATGAATGACATGTGAGCCGTTTTTGTAAAAAAAAAGTGCTCAGGTGTCTCTGTATAGCTCTTTTTTAATGGACTGTTTTAGGGGTGTGTCCAAAATGACCGGATTCCAGCTTTGCTCATGAATATTCATACATGCAAACAGCATGCAAATATCTCTCCTCTGATTGGCTAGGAGCACTGCGACGCCCCTCCGCCGCTCTGCCGCTCACTGCCTCCCACCTCCTAACTGATGAGCGGTGATGTTGCGTCGCTTCAGCTCCGCCTCTGGGAGTTTCTCGAGCCAAGGTGGGCTGGTCTGTGAGTTTCTGCCTACGTAGGCAGAAAGATAATTCAAAATTCACCCGTTTTTCGGAGGGGGGGAGGGGGATTTCTTTGCTTAGCTCCTGCAGACAATGGGGGCTGCAAAACAGTTTAATGTGCAGGTGTACACATTCAACTCGGAGAGACCTACTGTATTCCACAAAAAACAAGAAAAATCGGATTTTCGCGGAAGGTGACCTTTAATATTCAAATTCTGACTACTGCTTTGTTCACATCTACAGATCATTAGTTAAACATATATTAATGAAAGTTATTATAAAGTGTTACCTAAAGGACAAAATTCAAAGAAAGAAAAAAAAAATCCATTAAGGACAAAAGTTAAATTGGTAATCTTAATGAACTGTGATGCACTAGGCTCCCTGTTTCAGCTGCAAATAAGCTCATTTAAAATGAATGTATTTTAGTACAATATAAATATATTAATGTAGCTTAGTTAACACATTTGTCTCAATTTCTCTCGAGTCTCTGTTTGGATAATCTTCATACTAGACATACATCTGCTATGTTCTTGCTGGAGTGTGGGCATGACATGTGCAGGTGTGATGGATCGTTTATAAACCAATAGGGTGTCAGAATCCTATATGTTTATACGTCTCATCCAACCACAATCAAATTCACTGGATGATAGTTTTTTTTTTAACAATGATTAAAAGAAGATTGAAAACAAGCTGACATTAAAAAGGAGAAACAAGGTTAAAACTTTAGATAATTGGGTAAAAATGTAAGGAGTAGAAGTAAAAAGTTGCCTAAAACAATTATTACAACTGTAAAGATTAGATCATCAAATTTTCTACTTAATTAATGTAACAATGTATTTGTACTAAGATACCTTAAATGCAAACTGGTAACTTAAAAACATACACATGCAAATGTGAAAACTCAGACATAAAAGCTTTTGCCCTGATGAAGACCCAGCTGCTTTGAATCTAAAAATAAAAATAAAAAATAAGTAGGTTGTAGTAGATATGAGAGAAATAATTCTTAGCAGCATATTGGTTTGCAATAAAATTACTTTCTAGAACAACAACAATCTGTGTACTTGTAATTTGTAATACAGAGAAATGTGATGACTGATAAGGTGGTTGAATACATTTGCAACGCTCTATATATCTCACAGTTAAACCTACTCTAATATGCCAGGTTAAAGTACTGTGGTGCTTGAAAGTTTGCAAAGCCTTTAGAATTTTCTGTATTTCTGCGTAAATTTACCCTAAAACTTAATCGATTGTTTTACTTTAAAGTATTAAAGGATAACCACAATAATGAATGAGACAAAATATTAGACTTAGATTTATTTATTGAGGAAAATGATCCAGCAATACATATGTGAGTTCCAAAAATATTCATGTAGTTCTCATGAATATCAGCTTAAACACGGCTGTCCTGACATGTTCCTTTACAATCTGCTGGTATAATTCAGAATTCTTTCATCTATTAATGATGGCAAGCCGTCCTGATCCAGATGCAGAAAAAGAGGCCCAAACAATAATACTACCACCACCATGTTTTACACATGGAATAAAATTGGATCATTTTTCTCAATAACTTTCAAATTGTTCAATTTTGTTGTCCTTATCTACTTCTAGGACTTAAAAATCTGACACAGTTGTACATTTAAAGCAAAAGCACAAACAACAAGTTTGCACTTTACAGACAGGTCCTGAGATGATTTAAAAAAAAAAAAAAAAAAAAAAGCTACTGCACATCTCTGACCCCCAGATGCATTTAATCAGCAAAGGCAAGTTTTCTCTTTCTCGCTCCCTACCTCGGACTCTCTTTATTACATGATGCTACCAGTGCTGGAAAGGTGAAGGCTACCATGTGCACCACCACATCTTCTCAAACTACGGCTAATAAAATATCATTACCCTTCCAAACATAATGCCTATTGTGGGCACAAATGGAGGTGCCACCAGCTGGTATGTTTTCAATTACAGAGCAAACACTTGGATCCATCATGCTTGTTTGCTTCTTTTGTTGAGAATGGAAGATGTGTGTCACCAATCTAACCCCTACAACAACAAAAATCAGCCCAGGTTAATTTAATAATAATAAATAATAGTTTTACAACAAAGAAGACACACATCCATACATACTTCAGCTGACTGAGTGCATCTGGGATCAGTGATACGATTTAATTTGATAAAAAAAAACAATAATAATAAAACACAAACATTTCTGAGCAATGAATGGGGGCAGACATTCTCACACAAAAAAAAAATCTAATATAAAAACAAGATAAACGATGAATTCATTTTTGTTTTTTAATTTGAAAAGGCTCTTATACAGCTTTCCAGTGCTGTCATGTTATCTCTGAGAATCAGTAGCAATATCTTCTCCCCACCACCCGTTTCTTTCCAGTACTGCACTCAAACTGTACGTTTTAAAGCAGACAACCCTGCATCATATCTCTCATCATTATAATAATTCTTAAAATCAATAACATTATTCACAATTTATCAATATTGTTATTAAATAATTAGTTGAGTATGTACAATCTGTTTATGGTGAGAGGAACAGTTCTGTCGATACTTTCATCTGTGACCTCAGTTATGACACTTCAAGGCGCAGGGGGGGCAGCCCGGGGTCTACGAACACCCCCACAGCCGGCACGGAATGCCCCTGCCCAGAGCTCAGCGGTGAGGACGGCACTCTGTCAGTCTGCCTAGGTCACTGTAGGAGGACTCTTTCGGAACTGAGCACCAGCGCCCCGTACACCCACAGAGATAAGACAGATTCATAGAAATTCATAGAAAGAAATAACAGGAAAAATAAGAACATTGGTAAGCAGAGAAGTCTGTGACAATCCCACTCAGAAGAAGAAAAACAGATGTTTAGTTGTAACGTGTAATGCGCGCGCATGTCGGGAAAAGACATTTCCGAATTGCGGCTCAGAGCAGCCAAGGTCTGCGTCAACTCTAACAACGACCTGCTCATGACAAGGTCACTTCCTCAAGGTCTTAAAGTCTCCCTGTAACAGTCAGAGCAGGAAGTCAGAGTAAAGACAGAGAACACGTTGACCAGCAGCATTCGTCTCTATTCCCTCCGTGTCACTTGCTCTCTCTCTCTCTCTCTCTCTCTCTCTCTCTCGAGACATCAGGGGTGAGGCAGATTCATGCGATCTTCAATAAGTGTGCTCTCAGCTCCCTGCAGCTCCATGCACTGCCGAACAGTCGCCAGGACGCCAATAAGGCGCCGATCGAGTGCGGCCAGGTGAGGCTCGGTCAGCACGGGGTAAGCGGGGTCATGGGTTGTTGCCTGACGCATGGCCGAGCTCAATGCTCCGCCCTTCAGCAGGTTCAGTCTGTTCCAAGTGGACACTCGGACCCTGTGTGAGAAAGAGAGAGAGTGAGAGAGAGAGTGAGTGTGGGACAGAGAAACAGAGAATGAGAGAATGACATAGAAAGAGAATCACAGTGAGTAAGAGAGAGAGAAAGTGACAGTGAGAAAAAGCGAGAGACAGACTTGCAAATTATTCAATGTGAGAGCAAACCATGAAACAGCAGTCTTCTGGAAATAATGGACAGGAGAAAGTTATGTGCAGTCAAACACCAGAAATTGGAAAAAAAAAAAAAAAAAAAACAGAACACACAACAGCACTACAAAGCTTAATCGGTGTTATTTATATTCAATTTAATACTGATGTCACAGACATTTCTGTCATTCTGCTATATATAGTCAAAATCAAACCAGTACAAGACAAGACTGGAGCACTGGGCAGCCATATGGGAACAAAACATACAAAGAGGACTTTTTCAACAATTCAACAATTTACAAAGAAACCAACACTTGCACAAGAATACTTTATGTGAAAGCATGCGTACTGTATGTGCATTCAACTTACTCAACCTCTCAACAACATTTTTTTTTTTTTTTTTTTTTTTACTGTCTTTATACTCGTTATGTGCTGTTTTACAAGCCTAAACACACTTATTTCCAAGCTGCACAGAGAGATATGCGAATGTGCACTTAACATTTAAACCAACAGAGTGGGCTGCAGCTGCGAGGGGTTTTCAGTCATGAAATGATTTGATGGCAGAGATAACTCTTGTGTCCTGTTTGTGGCTACTCACACTATGCCTAATTCTTTGAAGCCTCCCAGTCTTTACCAGAAGCTCAATGACCTCAATGACTCACTCTTTATCCACTGTTGACGGCCATTATCAAACATCGAAATAAAACAGGAGGACGGTTTATTATAACATTGGACTTTCAGTGTTTCTCTGAAATACCAGCTACTAGGTTTAGGATTACTGGAGGAATCAGAACATGATGTGGACTCTCACAAGCTTTCATAACGAATCCCTAGCTGTGTTTTTTATGTACTAAGTGAGTGGAATTTACTATCACTTTGCAGTTTAAGTCATAACTGTAGAGTAAATGAGAAGCTCCAAATTCCAAAAACCGGGCATCCCCATTCAGGAAATGATTTAAAACTCCAGTACAAACAAGTATGCCAGTGACAAAAACTAGATATGGACCTGTTGTGCAAATGCCCATAACAGTGGTATGAAAAAGTTTGAGCACCTGGTAATCATCAGTTGTTCAGTTTAGCAATTTCTGTTAAATAGATCATATAACAGAAGAGCACAGTGATATTTGAGAAGAAGAGTTACAGAAAGTGTGCAATAATTCTTTAAACAAAATTTGGCAAAAAAATACATCAATATTTAGTAGATCCTCCTTTAACAGAAATAACAGCCTCTAAACACTTCCTTTAGCTTATAGAGTCTGGCTTTTGGTTGAAGGTCTTTTGGACCATTCTTCTTTACAAAACATTTCCAGTTCAGTCAGATTTGTACTTGTTCATTGCACTGTGTTCATCTGCTATATGCAGTGTTGGGAAGTAACGGATTACATGTAACGGCGTTACGTAATCAGATTACAAATTATAAGTAACTGTAATCCGTTACAGTTACTGCTTCAGTAAGTGGTAATCAGATTACAGTTACTCTAAAATAAAAGGGTTACATTGCGGTACTTCCCTATTTTTGCTCTTCCAATCCAACACTGACAAAACGCAAATAACATTTTGCGGTGAAATCGCTCTGATATGACAGGGAACTGTCTGCCAGACAGCGGCTCCACACACACAACGATACGAAATTAACTGACATTTGGTCAACGAATAAAAACGAGACGAAAATGTTTGGCAGGGACGAAATCCAATCAGAACTGATTTAGTTTTGTGAAAGGTAGGGTCCAGTTAGGAAGAGATCCAATCACTGCTACTTTAGCGAAGGTGGAGAGGCGGGACAAGCGGGGTAGTCATCCAATCAGTAACCGCCTCTCCTGCAGTAGCGCCACGCGCTCAGTTACAAACCCGGGAATTAACCTGTCGTTATGGAGCTCGACTGGAAGCTAACTCGACAGTGTTCAGCAGGGAGAGAGAGAGAGAGAGAGAGGGGAGAGGCGATATATTTCTCCTTTGACGTCGCGAAAAACAAGATAATGTGTAAACCGTGTGGAGCGACTCCATCTCCGGTAAAAACACCACTAATCTTTCAGCTTCTGCAGACCAGAGTCACACAGATCTTCATACAGGGATCAGCGTTTTAATGCTGATGTTATTTCATGAGCTGATGTGTTTAACTCAGCAGTGCACTAAAACACAGAACTGATACAGAACCCTAACTCATTAAGATCAGATCATCTGTTTAGTCTCACAGTGGGAAAGATATAGCTAGTGTTAAAGCAGGAACAGGTCAGAAAGGAACTCGATAATACAACGGAAATAAAACAATAAAATAAGTGAATCTATGAACCCAAAAGTCTGTGTAAAGTTCTATACAGCACTTTCTCATAAGTTTCTCAGTACATCCTGAGAGCATCTCTACAGGACAGTGTGTGAAGGTGTGTTTTTGATCTCATTTATAGACTGTAGCTCCAGTAGGTGTGCTGGGTTAGTGCTGGAGATAAAACTAGATCATTTAAAAGCTGTTTTTGCATCTACAACGCTGTTCAAACTATAATTTAACTATTCAGATGTTTTATGACCTGATTTCTAGAGCTAAATTTTGAATGTAAACTAGTCACACACCTATAATAATAATATACATTAAATCATATATAAATATATTTCATTTTCAAACATTAACAGTATTACTCAAGTGGTTATTAAACGTTTCATTTCGTATAAGTGTATAGTTAATAATTCAAGGGAACTGATGAAAAAGCATTTACATTTACACCCTTTACATTTTAGTCGACTAAATTTACTGTAATTTTAGTAGACTATATTCTTATGACATTAAGTCGACTAAAACTAAAAACATTTCAGATGACTAAATTGTGACTAAAACTAAATGCTATTTTCATCACAAAACTATGACTAAGACTAAATCAAAATTTGTTGTCAAAATTAACACTGGTGGCAAACCTGCAAGTAGATAGTTTACAGTTGTTGTTACATTGTTTGGTTTTAAATGGTTTTATCATCAATTTATAGAAGTGTTTCATAAAATTGTTTGATGAAATGTTTTCATAAGTATTTTTATAGAGTGATTAAAAAGGCTGTTTTATTTGTTTATCTAATTGTTAACTGGAAAGAAAAATAAAATAATAATATGCAATATGTGGTTGCTACATTTATTCAGGCTTAAAAAATGACAATATTGTAAGTAATCCAAAGTAATCAGATTACGTTACTCACTTGAAGTAATGTAACTGATTACGTTACAAATTACATTTTAAGTGATGTAATCAGTAATCTGTAAGGGATTACATTTTAAAAGTAACCTTCCCAACACTGGCTATATGATATATTTAATTGAAACTGCTGCTTCCAACAACTAATGATTTATAAAGGAAAATCATAACATTTTCAGGGGTGCCCAAACGTTTTCATACCACTGTAGATCAATTAATTGTTTTTCCTATATTTTATGCTAATACAAAATGAAATGAATTTAAACACTGCAAAGCACTGCAATAGATGTGCCACATTATTCGTCTTTAGAAAATGCATGGAATAAAATTCTTAATATAAGTAAGTTGATTCTTAGGGCAGGTTTGTTGACTGGCAGAGAAAACCCTATTAATCTACAGAAAACAGAACTTTGAATGGACGTTTGTGCATCATCACGCTTACATAAAAGCTCTGCACAAAGCTAGAAACCGCAAGCATGAGAAAAACAATGTATATATAATTTTTTGGACATTGTGGAGACAGGAAGTAAGAAGCAAAACCCACAGAAACAAAGAGGAAATTGAGGATGATTTGTCATCCTCACATAAGGAATACAGTCCATGACCAAATGAGGAATATCATTTTCTCTAATTGCCTGATATTACATACAAAAATTCTTTCACTGGAACAAACTGGTCTCAAACCACGAAAATCCAACAGACACTGTTTCTGCCTATCAAACCTTATCAATGCAATTTGCCTGTGCTTTTAGGATAGTAGCATTCTCCTGGCATGAACCAAGGTGTCAGTCTGTGGAATTTACCATACCGTTGCCTGTGTGTCTCGTCTTGAGTATGTATTACTGTAACAAACTTACCTAACAGCCAAAAGACAAGGTATGTGGAAAATTAATGAATAGCAAAACTTAAAAGATCTAAAGCATTAGGTTTATGACTATAGATTTAAATCTAGTCAAAAAACATAAAATATTCACTTAATATTCTGGTTTGGTATTTAAAAATCCTTAAACCATATACTTATATACTTATACTATACTTATATACTAATCACATAACCAGTGTTGGGCACGTTACTTTGAAAAAGTAATTAGTTATAGTTACTCGTAACTGAGTTACTAACGGAGTTACTCCACTATAAAAGTAACTAGTTACCAGTAAAAGTAACTATCACGTTACTTTTTTTTATTCACCTGTAAAAAAAAAAAAAAAGAAAATCAATTATATAGTGGAAGTGATGGCACGAAGACAGATACCGGTTCTCCTTATGAACATTTTCATCACCTGGTAAGAAACACACAATTGCAGTGTCATGAGCAAATGTCTACAATGAGCAGTTTCAAATAACGTATAGTGATTTCTAGCTTGTAGTGTGAAAAAAGTACTTATTTGAATATCTCACGAAAAAAGTAAAATGAACTGAACTTTGAACTAGTTCAGAATTAAAATTGTGAACTTTGAACGTGAACTGTTCACTTTGAGCATGTATGAACTGAACTAGAACTAGTTTAGAAAAGCTGTGAACTGGCACAACACTGTCCACAGCAATCACTGAATTGATTAGAGCATGCAAATCGTCACAATTGTGCCTCACTTCACCACGCCAAACCACGTAAACCTACAGGCACAGCGGCCAGAAGCTCAAGTTCACCGGAAAGAGGAGGGGTTAACCAGGGCAAAGCAAAGTTAAAAAAAAAAAAAAAAAAAAAAAAAAAAAAAAAAAAAAAAGTTCATTGAGCGGCTAAAGTAACGTGCAGTAACGGGGTGTCGGAAATGGTAACGGTGTTATAGTTACAGTCATAGTAATTAGTTAGATTACTCGTTACTGAAAAAAAAGTAACGCCGTTACTCCCAACACTGCACATAACAAGTGCTTCCTTCAGGCCACAAAAACTTTTACCAAATCGCAAAAATGAACCCTTTCAGAGCCTTTCATGTATATTTATGTTTTGTTGCACATAACACTTTTTGAGAGCTGTTGTCCATCAGCATAGACCGCGAACCAGCCAATGAACAAGTTTATAAACCAATGAAACAGTAGCTTGGCCTCATCCACTGCAAAACCACTGGTAAAAAAGGAGAAGTAGAGCCATTGAGGGAAATGAACAGCTATTTTTTACTAATTTAATATATTTAAAATATTACACACATGATTCCAATGCAGTGGAATTAAAAAACTATTATTTATTTTTTTTATATATACATTTTATAATATTTTAGTTAATTGGATTTATTTCCTATATAGATTCTTTAGTAGAATATAAAGTCTTATTTTCTGTGCATTACAGAAAAAAACAGCACTCTTAGAAAATAACTGATATACAGACACCATGTCATATAAGACCATTTTATGGTATTAATATAGCGCTTATACAATAGCATTAAAATTGCAATTACACCCTTTTAAAGACTTACTTCAGAGTTAAAGAGTTCATTTTTAATCATCATGCCTATTCAGACATTGTAAATGGAATAAAAACTATTTTAAATACTGTAAATAAATAAAACTAATTAAATAAAACCACATTTATTAAACATATTTGACATACCAGCTTCTTCATGTAAGAAAAGCATACTAGGCAATATCACCAAGAATAACTTTTGTACAAAAGGTTGTAATAATGTAAGCATTGTAACAAGCATATCATTTACTTAATGAACAACATATTCTAGTTGTGTTTCTTTATGACTGAGTTTAAATGAAAGAATTAGAGATTCTGTGATCACAATTAGTAGCATAAGAAAAACACGCAAGGGAGGTTACCATGGAGGAAAACACTAACTTAAATTACCATAAACAAAATTGGATCTCAAATGTGTTGAGGACCTTCTGGATGTTCCCCTGCATGACACCAGGTGACAGGTGTTGCAAAAGTTGGACTTTTTGATGAATGCACACAAGACCATATTTGGAGAAAAACAAACATTCAAAAGACATATTTAAACTGCAGCTGCTTTGCTGTCTCTGGTTTTGTGCAGCTTGCAAACCCTGAGGGTTTTACAAAATTACACCATTTTACCACTAAAATGCATTGTAACATTAAGCTTGCCATTCATGCCAGACATCTCAAAAATAAAAGAACTGAAACTCGAAATCTGCTTTGGGCTGGCCAGCAGCTTCAGAAGTGGTTAATTTAGTTGTCCTTATGCATTATGACTTGCATTTTGATGAATATCTTATTTCATTAATAATATCATAATATCATCAGAGCCATTCATTCTATAATCCAGATAAGGTCAAACAAATGAACACTTTCTCGAAATTAAACTGCAAAGGTGAGTAAAACATACTCTTGTGCTGCAAAAGTTGCCTATAATTTCCCAATTATTAAATCAGATGACAGCTGAAATTAAATGCATCCCTTAAGCAAGGGGTTTTCCTTACAAATGCACATAAACACTGCAATTTCCTGTTATGTCCAGAAGTAACCACACACCCAAGAGCACAGCTGTATTGGTTTTGTTTTTGTCTTGTTCAAGGTTGATGATAAAGAACATCTGGTGTTAAAATTTGCCCTGATCATTCAAGCCCCACCCTCAGGAGATTGCTTGTTCAATTCCTGTTGATGCTATAGCCATTCATTAGCTCCCAAAGAGAACAACTGGCCTTACCAGTTCTGACAAATGACAAATGTTTTAATCACTGTGTGCAATACTAGAACTAGTGGAGCATGGGAGCTCCCAGCACTGTAAATATTATTTTTAAGATTATTGTGAATATGAACGTATGCTTTATTACCTGCCTGGTTAAATTAAAGGTTATATAAGGAACTAAAAGAGATGTATCTATATTTTGATAAGGTGTTGATGCTCTAAAGAGACTCTGATTTAAATGTGTATTTAAGTGTTGTGAGGAAACCTTTATGAAAGTTTTGTTAGGTATACAAAATGATACATAAATGTAATTGTGTTCAAACACAATTGTGGCACAGGCATGTAAACACATGCTTGGACAGTCTGGAGTATGAAGTGATCATTTTTTTTAATTAAGAATTTGCTGGTAAGCCCACACCTGTTTGCAGAGACTGAAAATAATATTGTCCATGCATTTTCAGGTTCTTTATATGTTATTAGTATAATGCTTCTCTCTTTGTATTGATGGAGTTTGCATGTTTAGCGCCTTTAAATAAGAAGGTAATATAAATTTTATTTACTTCATATTTACTGACTTTTCCTAATTTATTGGAAACAACTGGGTAAACATAAAATGAATGTGATGGTATGTTTTTGTGTCCTGTACACATTTTGTATACATCGGTGTTGTTTGAGATCACACATTTCTGTTGAATGATGTGAAGGTCACTTTGACATGTAATTTTATAATCTTCAAAAAACTTTAGATGCCTAAAATAACAATTATATCTGTATTATTGCTAGAAACACTACCATTCAACGGGGGGGCGGAGAAAACATAATTCTCATGAGAACTTTGATATTTCTCATTCAGTGGAGGAATATATTGTTCCTCCATATATATTGATAGTTTACACAACATAGCGATGATGCAGAGATATAGGTTTATACAAATCAATTTTGACCCCAAACGTCATAATATTATATAATACATTTCTGTAGTTTAAAATAGCTGGGGTCAAATTGACGCCAAACATTAAAGATTAGTAAATTTGAACGTAATAGGAGGGTTAAATCTGTGCAGATACAGTAGGCATCCATAAACTGGCATGTATGAGTATGTCTGTTTCAAATCACAGATTTAAGGTCTCTCTCTTCCTCTCTTTCTCTCTCGGAGGGGGGAATAGGTGTCTGTGTGTGTTTACTTACATGCAGCACTGATAGAGAGGAGCCAAAATGCTTCTTTCGTCTAAGGATGGGTTTCCAAAACTGCAAACCAGAAACACACAGAAGAACACATTAAAATTAAAACTTTCTTTTCCAAGTTCTTCCCCTATTTGTCCCTCTTTCTGTCTTCACCTTTTGGCATTGTCCAGAAGAATAAGCATACTGGCTCCACCATCATCTTGGAAACTCTCATAGTGATGACGATCTGCGTTGCCGATGAGGTAATCGAAAATGGCTGTGTCAATAACATCCAAGAGACGTGGACCAGCATCATACGGAGGCATCTTCTTCACTGCCTCACAGTAACTCTCATCATACTCCCACCTAAAACACACACACACAAACGTAAGTGTATTCAAGTCAAGTCAAGTAGTTTTATTGTCAATACTGCATATGTACAGGACATACAGAGAATTGAAATTACGTTACTCTCCTTCCCAATTTTACAGCAAGTACAGATAATAGATATAATAAAGGAGAATGGGAGACACTATGTGTACAATACAGCAGGGACACAAATAGACATACATGAGACAAAAACAAGGTGCAGTGGTGTGGGGGAGGAATAGATGTATAAATATAAGTAAATAAGTAAAAATAGATATATAATTATAATATAAAAGAGTGGGAGACACTATATGTTCAATACAGCAAGACACAATAAACATACGTAAGACAATAGTGCAATATTGATGGTGATTGAGATGGAATGACAGTAAAAATAGTAAATAACAGTAGTGCAAATACAGTATATGGTATATAGCTTAAGGCTGGTAAAGTGAATGGGTGCGTAAGTCCTTAAAGTTCACAGTTTAATTAAGTGGAATTAAAGTGCGTATTGACAGTGCAAGTATATCAGTAGTGCAGGTGTTGTGTAGTGCAAGTCCGTTTGCAAGGGACCAGTACTTTGTGCATTGTAGTGCAGAGTTTCAGTACTTTATTAGTGGGGGGGTCAGGATGCTGAGTGAGTGTGTGCTGGGGGCAGGATTGGGATGGGGGGTAGAGCAGGAAGAGAGTTCAGCATCCTCACAGCCTGATGGATGGGGCTGTCTCGCAGTCTGCTGGTCCTCAGCAGACTGCGAGGATTCAGGGTATCAGCAGATCTCACAAAGTACTTACAATTTGTAAGTCAGTATTAACCAACAGCCCATTTACAAATGTGTCTTTTGATCACTAGGTTTTCCATTTAAAAGAATCTAAAGGTAAGGAAATTCTCTGCATTACCGAGGCACTGTGATTATTCCACACTGAAGATAATGAGAAATGTGTAGTTAAATGCACCAGCCTCTGAGCCAGACAGACATGTGAGTAGAGATACAGATCCAGTGTGTGAAATTGTGCCCAACAAGCCAGAAGGGATTATTCTGTGGTTAGCCACAATCAGCATGCATTTGTACAGCATACGGGAAAGGCATGTGAAGAAGCACATAAGCAACATGATTTTCATAGAAATTGAAAGTTTCTGTCAAGGCATTTTTTCTCCCTAAATTACTAACATCCATGGTGGGGTAAAAAAAAAAAAAGTCAGTAAACAAAGAACTCTATAGCAAACATGCTCATAGAACCGAATCATTTCTTTAAAATGCTGAAGTAATAACTTAAATTAAGCACCTCAAAATCTACCTACAAATTTGCATTTTCATTCCATACTTGCTTAAGATATTCCTTTTCCATAGAAATGTTCAGACAGAGAGACAGTGTATATACAGTTACATAATACATTTACTATTTATAGAGAATATCTTAGAATAATACATAAACAGAATAACACAGAACAACGCTAAATGTCTATATCTAAATATCTTTAATCATTTGATCATTTAATCAAAATCATTTAAGAAAAGGCTAAATTTTAATGCTTAAGAAGTAGTGCTGTTACTAGTAGTGAATTGAGGAATGAGTTGTGATAATGTTTTAACTCGTGTCAAATAAAAATTAGTTGAGATAATCTGTTGTTAGTACTGTTAATGAAATGTACCATTATTATATATTGTTACTATATTTTCAATTAGTTTCAGTTATTAGAAGCTTCTGACTGATGATTTGCCACCCAATAAGACACCATGTGTGAAAGTGTGGGCGTACCTGGCGAGTTTGCCTTCTCTGTAGGTGCGCCCCCAAGGGTGTCTGTGTTTCTGTAGCGGCCAGACATCAGGCAGCCAGAGAGTCACTGAGCCCTCCATGATGTCACCCTCAGCACACGCGGGCTCACTCTCTCTGCAGTAATAACACTTCCCATAGAAACACGTATTATTCCCTACAGAGACAACAGACAGAGATCACACACAGTTTTATTTGAAATATGTTAGGAAAAAAAATAATAAGGAAAAAAAATAGTAAAAAATTAAAATAAATAAATAAAATAAATACTTTAAATATATTTTAAATCAACATTTTATATAGATTAATATATATATATATATATATATATATATATATATATATATATATATATATATATAGACAATCAAAACAAATTGACACAAAAAGTAAAGAATTCAAATAAAGAAAAGATAATAATAGTAAAAGTAAAGTAAAATGATAAGAATGATAAGTAATGATAAAATGAATAATAATGAACTAAGAACTTAAGAATAAAAATATAAAACATTAGAATAAAAAGGTTAAAATTAATAATAAATAATTAAAAACAAAATAATAAATATAGCCGCAAGCGGCAATCATCGGGTTCAAGCACCAACTTGCACAATGGTGCCTACTGGAGCATTGAATGGTGATGTGTAAGAAGGTCTAATATGATTGGAGATGCCCTGTCACATTTAGAAATTATCAAGTTTTTCACCTGTTATTAATGTTGAGCAGAGGCCTTTCAACCTGATCAGTGCTTAAATTCACATGTAAATCTAGTGAACTTTGTAGGATATTCATTAAGTGAGTTAGAACTAGTCAAAAGGTGTCTACATGTTATTGGTATTGATCAGGTGGCTTCAACCAGAATGTTCACAAAGTGGTATTCAGATTGACCTTTGAACCTTTGCAGAACAAGCTGAAATGTTTGACCAAACAAGTTTAAATTAACACAAAGGAGTGAATGTTCTGATATGACATGTAATTACGAAGTTATTATAAATCTAGTTCTGAATTAAATGGCGCTTCATCAAGCACCAACTAGCACAATGGTGCCTACTAGAGCATAGGATGGTGATGTGTAAGAAGGTCTAACACAATTGGAGACATTCTGTCACATTTAGAAATGATCAAAAGTCTTTCACCTGTGATTAATGTTGAGCAGAGGCACAAAGGAGTGAATGTTCTGATATGACATGTAATGTCAAGTTATTCTTAATCTAGTTCTGTATTAAATGGCGCTTCATCAGAGTGATATTGTACAGAGGTCTTTAACATTGTGAGATTACAGCAAATACTGCAGAGTTACAGCAATTTAGGTTAGAAATTCCAAGGACGCACAGATTGCTTGATGCCTGGAGAGTATTGTATGTGAAATTTTCACAAATGTTTTTAATGAACATTTACCTAGAGACTCTACAGTGTGCAGCAAGACTGAAATGGAGGTGATAGGCCAAATATCCAGAGAGTAGTTTCAATATAGCTATTTTCAAACAATTAGCAATTATGAATGAACAAAGCACTTTTTAAACATAGTTGTATTGAGAAATTTGTCAGAGCCACTGTACTAAATATGGCAAAAACAATTAGATGTCAAAATAGTACAGCATGATTGACATATACTCGTTTTTTTGGAACAGCGCCCCCCAGTGGGCGGATTGTTTCAGCACTTTGCAGGTCACTACAGTGTCTCCACCTGAACATAACTGCCAAATATCATCCAGATTGGGCAACATTCAGCCTGCCAAAATGTCTGCTGAATGCTGATTGGCTGATGGTGTTCAGCCATGTTGATTGATTAAGTTGCCTTTTGAACATCCTTTAGAGGCTGTATGATAGATTCTGCATGCAAAGTTTCAACTTGCTAGGTTGCACGGTTGCTGAGAAACAGTGTTCCAAATTTACCTCTTGAAGTGAATGGGGCATATATCCGGAAGGACTAATTTGCATATGGCGGCCATATTGTTTACATATTTCAACTTTTTCTTAATGAATATTGAAGCGCATGCTCTCACGAGTGTTTTGATACCAAACATGCCAGGATTGGTCAAAATTCCTAGGACTAGTTTGCAAAAGTAGGTTTTGCATATTATGCAAATTAGCAAAAAATCTATATAGACGGAAGTGCATGGTCCAAATTGGAAAGTTGTTGGTATTGACCCAAGGAATCCATCAAAAAAAGAATTTTGAATGTAGGTCTTATGGTTTTTGAGTTATTGAGAAAATTGTGAAAAATGAATTTCCTTGTTTATAGCGCCACCACTTGACCAATCGGTGCCATTTTTGTTGTCCACCGAGATGCACTGACCCTACATCTACCTACCAAGTTTCATTTCTCTATGACTTACGGTTTAGGCTGCACAACTGTTTTTACAGGAGAAAAAGAATAATAATAATAATAAGAAAAATCTTAGCAAAAACAATAGGGTTCTACGCACCTTCGGTGCTTGAACCCTAAAAAAGATAAACTCATTTTAAAACACTCATTTAAAACAATCACAGGCTTTCTGATGGTGATTAGAAACAAATAAATGTAAATGATTCAGTGATCCCATCTTTCGTTCAGTAACATTTGCATAACTAAATAATATTACTAATAAAGCCAGGGATGTGCAACACAAATCACTGTACAGTTTTTTTTTTATTGGGCTCTACGGTGTTTCTAATTGCAGGGTGTTTATAATCACTGTTTGTAAGCAGATCACTTGAGAGAGATATTAACACCAGGTGAGCAATCAGAAAGTTCCTCCACTGACCTCTCTGTCTAGTAATAGAATAGGAAACTGGCCACAGCTTCAATAGAAGAGAGAATCCTTCATAAGCAGAACTGCTTCTCTTTTTGTCACATAAAAACACTGCAGAAGTCCTGCCAAATAACACGTGTATTTTAGATGCTAACTTTCGGAAATTTACCAAATGTTTGTCACCAGTAACAAAAATGAAACCTATAAAAGCAGAACTAAAAAGAGAACTTTACCAGAAATTACAAATTTGTCTATTGTCAACTGAAATTCCTCTTTCCCTGTCTTGAATCAAATTTGTGCTAACTACTTACATTTGATCATTTACTGGAAAATGAAAAAAAAAAAAAACCTTCCTGTTATCCAGTGAAAGTTAATGTAAAAAGAAGTCATTCTGAATCATTTTTATTGGTCCATTCATCAATACATTTTGAGAATATGTAAACATAGTAAACAACTCTCAGATTCACATTACGCCAAAAAGTCAAAAAATGGAGAGGAGTTGAGATAAAAATGAGATGAGGTTTTTTGGTCCGGCAGCATATATAGGTATTCCACATACTACTATATAATTCTGATAATATAAATAAATAATGGGAAGTTGTGCCAGACTCTCATGGAGTGGCTCAGAATGGCAGCATATTTAAATAAATAAATAAATAAATAGAGAGAAACAGTGGATAAGACTTACCATGCATGAGGAACGTGCTCAGTAGTTGGTCTGTAGCTACAGGCTTTATCTCTGTCCGCAGGTTCACAAATCGCCCGACCACCAGAGGTGCTCTCCTAAACCCCAGGATCCTGCAGAAGGCAAACATGATAAACTATCCTCACAGACAAAAAAACTGTTCTCATAACTAGATCTCAATGCAAATAAAACTGTAAAAAAAAAAAATACAACAATTCATCAGTGTAGTTCAGTAACAGTTTACTATTAACGTCTACTATCTGTATGCATACAAGGGTGTGTCTAGGTGTGTAGGTGCATAAAACCGGTTCGAAATGCTCTGTCAATATTATTATCTTATTATCCATGCCTGTGGTTTCTGGTTCTCTGTATTCTTTCCTACTTACCTGTCCAGGTGAAAAGCAGCTATTTCTGCATTATGTCGATCATATCCTGCATATGGCTCCCCCTCTACTATGTAATCTCTGTTGTACCTGTGAAAAGAAAAAACAAATGGTTGCTTAATGAACCCAGCTTTATTTCATCACAGCTAAAGCCACAATACTAATCAAATGACAAGAGAGCTGCTGTCCAGAACAGTTTCATATTTGTTTTTACATTTTTAAAATGAGAAAATATGCTAAACTGAACAGTAGCATATTATGCAGAGTCTTTCCAGACTTAGAATATAGAAAGAGAAAAATCCTACTCTGAAAAAAGCGGCAAATGTCTATCTACTAGGAGTTTTGTTTTTTTTTACTGTGAGAGGTATTTAAAACACATATTTTCCAGGAATCTACAGGCAAGGTCTGTACAAGATTTAAATGTTACAGAACTAACTCAATCAAATTAGATAAACTGGTAAGAGGGGGTCAGTTTGTGTGTTTATGAGACAACCCTATTTTATTTCTTCTGATCTCAGTCTAGCACAGGACAATATGGTGTTTTCTTGGCACAGCTGCGTTTTCACATTGTCAGACATTAATAAGTTTGTTAAAGGTGATGATCTGATGTACGGGTGGGCGTTATGGCCCTAAAATAATATCACAATATTTCATATTATTTTTTGCAATAACAATACTCTTGGCGATATGACAAAACACTGAATTAAAAAAATGGTTTTAAGAATACACTACTGCAACAAATGGAAATTAAATTCCTTTATTGCATATGATATGATATGGCACACCCCTAACTGAAATATTAAAAATTAGAAGAATTTTATCAGATTTGCACCAGAAGTCACTGATCCAGAAAGTCATGATACTAATAATGCACTGCATTCATCTCCATATATCCAGGATTAAAGTAAAATTAATCATACTGGACATATTAGTGTAGTACCCTGATGTGATAATTAGGGGTAAATTATTTTTACATTAAATTCCATTAAAAAAAAAGTTTTAAAAGGTTTTCATTTTCTTTTCTAAAGTTGATCTTTTGGAAATACATGTTTTTCATTGGACAACAATGAAATGATCATTCAAAACCACTTTGCCAATCATATTAGGACACCAACTACTTGCAATAAACTTTACACACACAACCACAAACACAAAATCACAAACATACCCACAAACACAAAAAAAATCTTGAAAGAATTTCTGACATTGTAGTTTTGATTTCTAGATTTCACTTTGTCAGGAATTTCTCAGTAATTTTTTGTGTCTGTGTGTCTTTTTACAACAAACATGAAAACTGTATCATGTGACTCCACCAAAGTTTAGTGTGAGGAACATGCTGTTACAATAATTCCTGCACAGTGTGCCTCTACCTCTTTCGATTCTTGTTTGGATTGTGACAATGTCAAACATGTATGGAAGTAAAACAGTGTCACCAGATTTTGAATTTTAAAAGCACTTTTAATTTATTAGAATTGCTTTTTGTCTCTTTACTAACTAATTTAACAGAGATAATTTAAGATATGACCAGTATTTATTTTATGATATTGAGTTTATATTTAATATATATTTTATAAATTTGTTAACAATTCAACTCAGGCTTTAACTGAGGATATCAACAGTAAATAATAGTCCTAAAATGCTTGTGTAATTAAGATACAGCATGATTAGTCCTGTTTACTAGTGCATCTCAAAAGTGAAAAATATATATTTGTGTTTAATATCGTTCAGTAAACGGTCACCTTATGTTTAAAGCGACACATTTAACTTTTTTTTATTTTAAGTTTAAACTACATATTCTAGTAAACTGGGTTAAGGTTAGGACAGTAATTCTGGTTCAATGAACTTTTAGCCAGGTAAAAATGATTTGGAATATGTCACTTTACATGTAGTGTAATGTATAATTTCTGTTAAATTATGATATTCTCATGATCTTCAGATTTTCTGAGATGCATTAGTAATTGGTTTGTGCCAAAACCAATGCAATAATAATTGCAAAAATGTTTTATATAAATATAAATGAAGTAAATACTGAATCCAAACAACACCAAGTTTAACACAGTCATATTTCTTGCCTTCATTTTCTTAAACAGGATATTTTCTCCCAGAAAAAGAAAGGATAATAAAAGGTAGGTAATGTTCTTAAAATGTTTAATTATATTCATGTGTCAAATGCAGTAATTTTTCAAGTTTCTTTTGTATTCCACAGGTTTCCTTTCTCCAAACTTTTAAAGAACAAATAAAGAAATCCAATTTCATGCAGTCTGTGCTGTGTTTATTTGATTTATTTACATGTGCCATGTTCTGTTTTTCTTTAGTTGTTTACATGTGTTCTGTATTTTTTTTTGTATGTTTTAGGCAGCCTCCCTATATTCTGGCACATCATATCATGTTCAACTTGTTTGTATAAATAATAAAAGCTGTTGCAAATAATGTGGTTCCTATTCATAATCCAAATAATTCTGCATAAAATCTTCAAGTGGTGACTTCAGAATATGGACAGATCTTTGTATTCTTTGACTTCGTTCTTTTCGTGGTGAACTCTCCATAGCTGCAAGCTGAAACTTCATCTTCTTTTCAACCTTAAATAAAAACATCAGATTCACTTTTAGCGACAGCATTTACAAAATGTGATAATTATTATTAACATAAAACATTTAATAAATATTACTAATAATACTCTCTCATGGGTTGCAATATTTGATTCTCATTTATTAACATGACCTAAATATAAATAAAAATGTATAAAAGACATCACTAATAAATATTGCACTGATTACAAATTAGATAATCCCCACACATACATCTAGACCTAGTTACCAGCCTGAGAGGTATATAGTAACTGTAATAAATCTCCTTTATTTAATAAGAGGACCGGCCTGAGAGGGGTACAGTAAGTGTAATATAGCTCAATATATTTATTTAGACAGTGGCCAGTACACTAAGCAACATACTTTGCAGCAAAGTGTAAATAAGGTATTGCTAAACAAACAGCTAACTAGGTAGTATCTTGTCTATAATCACACAGTCCCACAGCTAACTAGCAAGATAGGTAGCTATAATTTAGCAAACTAAGTTACTATCTCAGATTCTACAGTAGTAATTATCTTCCTCACAGTCTGGCTGTATTTATAAATAATTGATCTAGTGTTCGTGTTTGAAGCTCTTTCTGAAATGAACAGAGGAGCTTTATTTATTTAGTTAGTTAGTTTAACAAGGTATATCTGGATATCTATCTTAATTTAATATGTTTACAAACCACAGAGCAAACCGTGGTTAAAGTGAGGATTTCTACACCGTTTAAGTGATATTACATGGCCACAGTGGTGAGGTAAATGCCCTGTTTTCAGCTGTTTTACACTCACCTTCTCGAGAGCAGCAGCGGAGGGGGCTGCGAGCTGCGTTGAGCGGCTCTGATGTACTGAGGCGCTACCTGTCACGTGATCTTCGGAGCGTGATGTGATTGGCTGGTTGTTGGCTCGATTGAAGACTGAATCGATTGCTCATCCTGTGTGTCCCGGATGTTTACAGCGAATTTTGAGCGTTGTATTTTAGCAGTCGAATTTGACAGGTCGAATTTGAGCAACCTGAATTTATTTTAATTGAATTTTTAAAACTTGAATTTTTGCTTTTGAATTTTTTTTACATTCAAATAAAATAAGTGAAAATGATATACTGAAAAATTAAAGTGTTTAATTCAGAGGCAAAAAAAATCACATGCAATAATTGCATGTAAAATGCAATGTAAAATAATTCAGTGCTAAATATTCAAGTGCTTTTAAAATTCAAAATCTGGTGACACTGTTTTACTTCCATAAACATGTAATGATGTAATTATATGGGAAATCACTGTATTGTAGCAAACAGCAGTTCTAACTACAACAGCAGACTTTATACATCATTTTACAGTATAGCATTACAAACCTTTCGCATCTTTTGCTGAAGGTGGGAACAACCAAAATAAGAGTTGGTGAGAATTGTTCTTTCTAATTCAGATGTTGCCTAACTCTGCTTGTCCAAATTGGCTGAAAACAACTTAAATCTGGTTATTATATTGGTGTACAAAAAATGGAATTTAAGTTAGACTAATTCTTTTAGACTTGAAAATACATCCAGCTGATTACGGTTCTTCCACAATGTATTTGAAAACAGCAAGCATAGGCTGATTTGACTACTTTTGGGTCGCTGAATATGCATATCCAATTAACAAAATACATAATTATTTGTTAATAAATCATAACATGTATGCTTGTGATGTATAATGTTCTCTTGTCCTGTACAGAGTACATCTTTTACATTTCTTACTAGTGTCACGACCACACTCATCCATCCTCTTACCTCTTGGGCTTGAACACCACCTTCTGCCCTCCATCCAGCACCAGCAGGGCTTTAAGCTGGGTGCCCTTGTAGCCGACGTCAGCCCTCTCCACGCGGGCACTGGCCAGGGCATTGAGCACCGCAGCTAGCTCTGGCGTATCATCTGGATAGACCTCACGTGGCCCTACCCACTGGGCGGCAACCTCCCATGGAGACTGCAGGGTGTGCGTGAGGCGTGCACCTTTGGCCAACAGCAAGCTGGCCTCCATCTTGCGGAAGGCACGGAGGTCACGGCGGCTGGCAGCTGAGCCCTCGCCTCCATCTAGCAGGAACACCTTGGCCAGGCCCAGCAGCAGCAGAACTCCGCAGAGCACCACCACGCGCTGCTTCAGCTTCATGGTGGTGGAGGGGAAGGGTCACACGAGGTCACGCCCAGGGCATCGCACCTCCGACAGCCTGCTCACCAGCACTGCATGAGCAGGAGACAGACCGATCACAGGAAACGGAAAACTACGAAGTGAGAAAACAGAACGGAGAGAGAGAAAGAAAGGAGGAGTAAGTAACAGGTAGAAAAAAATACATTTTAAACTCAAGACTATCTGTTTATTATTTATGTTTAAAACAATAGGAGCTGAAGAAAAATAGGTCAATGTAAAATATTACTATTTCAACCCCTTTTGAAACATTTCAATTATTTTTGTTTGACAGAAAGTACAGAAAATTTACAGTAATTCTGGTTATTGTCCATTTCTACTTGGCTGAATCTAAGCAGATAAAATAATCTTACTTGAGACTTCAGAAGTCAAAAAATACAATAAATAAGGCACTTCCACTTCCACTGCTAGCCATACATGTCCATGGCAACACCTCCACCATGCTTAACAGGTGAGATGGTGTGTTGTGGCTTATAAACAGTTCTTTTTCCGCTTCACACTATTCTTTTCCCTTCATTCTGGCCAAGTTGATCTTTGTACAAATGTTGATCTGGCCAAATGTGGTGAAGAGGGTTTTTCTTTACCAGGAAAACCACAACAGTTTTCCATTGTTTTGCATGCATTTGATGTCTGAGTTCATCAGTGAGTTCTTTCATTTTAACTGTGCACCAAATAACTGATCTGAATTTTATTGCATGTTGTTCCCCAGTTTGGCTTTATCAAATTCCAAGGTTGGTAATTATATGTTGGCACATTTAAACCAGCAGGAACCATTACACTCCCTCGAACTTCAGCTGCCGATGGTGAAGTGGCATGATCTGTGATTCCAACCAGTGATCTTCACATCATAGTGCCAGCGTCTTAGTCTGCTGGACTACTCTGAGCCTTCTGAGAACTCTCTGATGATGACTGGACAATAATGTCCGGTAATGGCACCTCGAGGACACCAGATGATGCTTTGAAGAAGGGTGCATGGTAGTTTAGACAAAGAATGCAAAAAAAATAAAAACCTGAAGACGTAAGAGAAACAAATTGCTCTCACTCAAACACAGATCTGTACAAAAATACAGACTGGATTTAACTACATAAGATATGCCACACTGGGTTTCTATAGATGTGTGATCTACATGATGAATTAAGTATACACACATTAAAGCATGCACTATTTTCCACTGCAGAATTATGAAAAGAACAAGCAAATACTTCTCCTACTGTCTTTGGTTGCTTCTACTGTTATGCCTGGGGAAGAGAACCTGACTGTGATTGATGTCTTTGTCTTGCACACCGTTCCTCCAGTCAAACCAGAGCCACAGAAATTAATTCTTTTCATCCACCCACTGGAACGTCAAAATGCTAAACTGACAGTGGGCTGGAATTTTCAAAGTTCATGAAAACAAAATGCAACAATGATACAAACACAATCAGTAACATAAAGGGGAGTAAAAGTAGCTTAAAATGTAATATGCAAAGATCTTTCATCTTTTTCATCATTTCACCTTTGAATTGACTATTTAGCAACATTAAATTGATCACATTTCCAGATACACAAACGAGTCAAATTAGGTAGAATACCAGTTAGTGTGAATCAAATATAAATATAAATTAAAAAAACAAAAACGGCAGTCTGACATTAAGCATTTAGATTTGTTACAGAATTCCAAGCTATAAAACATGAAGCCCCAAAGCAGTAGGGGTGGGAATCTTTTACTATCTCACGATTCGATTCGATTCCGATTTTGGGGGCCACGATTCGATTCAAAATCGATTTTTGATTCAAAACGATTTGATTTATAAAAATTTATTGAAAACTTATTGAAAAAAAAGCCTCCAAAATATACACTGGTCCTGGAGAAGGTAATGTGTTACAAAAACAATAAAATGTGCAGGAATGTGGGTCTTCAGTGACAGAGGAATCACTGGGATATCACAATGACGTTAATGAACAATAAATAAATAATAAATAACACTGCTTTATTATAAGGCTACTAGCGGTGGTGTGTAGGTGACGCTGCTGGGCTGATGTGATGATAGCAGTGGAGCGCTAAAGTTCAGGAGCAGCTGCTGATTAACTAGTTAATTTTAGGCCGTTGTATTTCTTCAGAAAGGGGGCAGGAGGTGGAGAAATTAATTCATATTGTCCATTCCTTAATTCCTCTGTGATGGGGAGCTGAAATTAGCTCTGATTAGCTTATTGTTATTTTTCCGTTCCGCCTTAAATGCTGCAGCCCGCTGCCACCTGTAGCGTTATTTAAGGTGGAACTGGAAAGTTAGCTAGTTAGCTAGCTAACAGAAACTGAAACTAACTACTAGCGATCTTTTTTATGCTTGTTATGAAGCATTCTGCCATAAAACATTAAAACTACACGTTAATCTAAGGTAATATAGTGCTTGTTCTGCCATCTTACCGGTGATTCTCAAACACCTACGCTCTGTGTGGGTCTGACGGTAAGTTCAAACTGCAGCGGCCACGGTCGCTTTGGGCAGTGGGAGGCGGAGCGAAAAACGCTTCGTGCCGCTGCAGTGTGAACTTACCGTGAGGGGTAGGGCCAAGGGAAGAAATGGGATTGGACCTTAGAATCGATTTTGGGACATTTTAAATCGATTCTGAATCGTAGTAAATGAGAATCAAGATTCTTATGTGAATCGATTTTTTGGCACACCTCTACAAAGCAGCCACAAGTCAAGATCTAAGCAAATTAAGCAGTCATGAAAAACACAAAATACTAACATGCTGACAAAAAGAAAACCCCAAACTCACAGCAAGTAACAAATATAGGAACTATACTTGCCAACAAGTACAAGTTTAAATGTTCACATCATTACTGCATTTGTGACCCAGTCCCAGCAAGATCTTTACATAATGACCTTTACAAAACTGTAGATTATAATGCAAGCAACGCCAATGCACAAAGATAAATAAGTGAAGGGATGTTCCCAACCTTTTAGAACTGACATCTGTGGCCCTCTAAAAGGATTAATCAACCCAACTACATTAAATGCAAACAGGTTCAACAGTTCATTTATTTTACACCAATCTGAATCCTAACATAAACATAAAATAATACACTTAATTATACAGTGTACAATAGTGTATAATACACTTAGTAACAGTTAATTTACTACACTTTACAATCCACATAAATTCAGGTTTTGTCAGTAACGCAATTAATGCGTTTATGCAAACTCTAACTATATAGATAATGAAACAACTCCAGGTTTACATAAGTCAGACAATAATAAGAGTTCTACTGCAACTTGGGCTGTGAACTGGCAAAACCCTGGCTACATACTAGGATTTTTTGGAAAGGGGAACGCAATTTTAATTCTCTGTATGTCCTGTAAATATGAAGTATTGACAATAAAACTACTTGACTTGACTTGACTAATTGTATAAAAACACACCATCATCACACTTCAACAGTCCAGACCAAACAAGGTAGGTGTGTAAAAGCACCCTAAGAAAAGCAAAGACCTGATGTCACCTGGCTAAACAACATTATATAACAACAGATTTTCCTATTGTATCAGTACAACAATCAAGACTGATGTGCTATAAATACACGGACAGCCTGGCAGGTTTATAATTGTATCTACTTTCTGTCTAGGGTGTAAACTAGACAATCAGCATTCATATAACTTACATGTTCCACTGAACACACTCAGGAACCCTCCTTGACAGCTAATCACTACTCACAGAACCTCTTTTGCAGACCTACCTCATCATTAGTCAAGCTAGCACTCAGTCCAAACTCAAGCAGATGGTGCTCCCAGAAAAATGTTATTTCATACAGGTTCAAATGGCATTTATTACATCTCAACTTTAAATAGTAAACTAGTCAGGACAGAACACTTCATTCAAATTGTCCCTCCCTGTTGGGCAATATGATTATCAAATCATTCTGTTAATATTAGAGATGCACAATAAACCTGGAATCATATTTTGAATGAAACAGTTCAGACTGATGTTTCTATGTATGTCCTGTAAATATGCAGTATTGACAATAAAACTACTTCACTTGACTTGACTAAGGGTGAATCCCATTTCTCCCCTTGGCCCTACCCCTTACCCCTACCCCTCTGTTTTGCGCGTGCACGTCAAGGGGTAGGGGTGTCCCGATTCCTGTTAGGATGAAGTGGTAGGGGTAAGGGGTAGGGCTAGTTAGCCCTTCAAACGGAGATTTTCCAGACCCACACTTCGTACCAAGGGGTATGAGAATGACTGGCAAGATGGCGGAACAAGCGACCAAAGAAAGTATTTTCCATGTTAAAAATTACGATTAGCACTGTATTACCTTAGTTTATTGTGTAGTTTTGATGTTTTATGGCTGAATTCTTCGTAACAAGCATAAAAAGTTCGCTAGTAGTTCGTTTCGGTAGCTAGCTAGCTAGCTAACTTTCCCGTTCCACCTTAAATGGTGCAACAGAAGGTAGGCGCTACCGCATTTAAGGCGGAACGGAAAAAATTAATCAAATAAAAAATAATCAGAGCTAATTTCAGCTCCCCATCACAGAGGAATTAAGGAATGGACAATATTAATTAATTTCTGCACCTCTTGCCCCCTTTCTGTACACATACAATGCCCTAAAGTTAACTAGTTAACCAGCAGCTAGGCTACTGAACTTTAGCGCTCCACTGCTATCATCACATCAGCCCAGCAGGGTCACCTACACACCACCGCTAGTAGCCTGGTCATAAATCAGTGCTATTTATTTATGTATTTATTGTTCATTGACAAACGTCATTGTGATATACCAGTGATTCCTCTGTCACTGAGGACCCATATTCTTGCACATTATATTGTTTTTGTAACACATTACCTGCTCCAGGACCAGTGTTGGGAACCAGTGTGATATACAATTTCTAGTATATTATGGAGGCTATTTTCAATAAGATTCACCTTTCACCGGGTGCTTGAAGGGTTGTCCCAATTCCTAGGGGTAGGATTTTACCCCTTCCCCTTGTAACTCCGTTCCAAGGGGAAGGATTACACTCGAAAAGAAGGGGTAGGGGTAAGGGGTAGGGCCAAGGGGAGAAATGGGATTCACCCAATTTGTATAAAAACACACCATCATATGCATAAATCTGAGTAAAGGCAAGGTTTTACCTTTTATCCAATTACAACAGTCATTCAAAAACAAAGAACACTGCTAGTTTAAGCATAACATAAAATGAACCACTGTCTGACACCAAGCTTTACATTAAAGTAATAATTAAAAATCAATACTAATAGTGTATTGCAAAACATAATATAGCAATTCACTATTTGTAAGAAAATATACTATACCTTTTGGTAACCCAGCCAATAATATCACAGCAGAATCTGAGTTAAACTTCAGACTACTGGAAATTATGGATGTTTATTTATTTGGTTTCTAATAGTGCACATAGCTGTCTTTCTTACAGCGTATTCAATAATGCTGCAAAGACTGAGATAAACTTTTTTAAGCATCCCACAAAAGCATATACTTGTGATGAGAAGTCCAGTTACTGAGTTAAAATCCAGCTCTCTTTATTGGATTTCTAGGCCTTGATCCCATTTAAAAAACTGAACCACAATGTTTATTTAAATAATATATAATATGACTGCAGAAATTTGATCACGATAAGATGACGGAGTTCATGTAAACACACATGTAAAACACATGTAAAAGCATTTCAACTATTATAGGTGTAAAAGACTGATGGAGAGCATGCCAAGACACCTGAAATCTGTGATTACAAATCTGGGTTACTCCACCAATTATTGATTCTGAACTCTTCCTTAGAAAAAACATTAGAATTATTCTTGTTTCTAAATTAATATGAACAATTTTTCTTTGCATTACTTAAGGTTTGAAAGCACTGCAGCTTTTTCATTAATTTGATTTCTCATTTTCTGCAAATAAATGCTCTAAATTACAATATTTTTATTTGGAATTTGGAAGAAATGTCAGTGGTTTATAGAATAAACCAACGATGTTCATTTTACTCAAACATACACCTATAGATAGTAAATCAGTGAAACTGATCATTTTGAAGTGGTCTTTTATTTTATTTTTACAGAGCTGTAGCTGTTTGTAGGTGTACTCTCAAAGGCTATCTACTCTTTTTCCTCTCTGTACACATCATCCCCTAGCCCTTATTATAGGTCAGTTTCTGACCACAGGTCTGCTGCTGGTTGAATGTGTAGGCCTTTAAAGGAGGAGGCCTTTAAACTGACGTGGGGTGTGAAATAAAGTGTAAAACTAACGGGTCCACAATCAGTAATATATTTATCCAGTAACCAGTGATCTCACATTATTGTCGTCACAAAGTTGCCAGGAAGCGTGGGTTCACGTGGGTGTGCCTTCCACAGTGGTAAGTCAGTGAGTGTCCCCTCAGAGAGACAGAGAGAGGGAGATAAAGACAGAGAGATAGATAGAGGAAGTTACAAATTCACAAAGCAGCCCACAGCTTCACAACACCTAATACCCACTGTGTGCTCACCAGCGGCGGGGAAAACGACGGTGTCAAGTCTCAGCCACCAATAGGAGGAGTGTAGAGATCCCAGAGTCTACGTGGACTTTAACAGTTAGTCAGACACCCACTGCACAACATACAGTGTACAACAAGCATGTATTCTACGTGGCAGAGCCGTTAACCTATACACACACTGGCTTTACATGTGCCACCACCTTACAGCAGGCTGAGTAAACAGACACGCAGCCAGCAGCACTCAACCAGCTTCCTCACTCACTCACTCTCTCTCTCTCACTCTCACTCTATCTCTCTCTCTCTCTCTCTCTCTCTCTCTCTCTCTCTCTCTCTCTCTCTCTCTCTCTCTCTCTCTACACAACCGCTCATTCATAGACAGCCCTCCGCTGCAGACACACCACAGCCCCTCACACCAGCATCTGTAGCCTAGCTAAGCTATTTAGATAGATATATGAATTAAAAGCTCAGAGTCCAGACAGTAAAAAGACTCCCCACAGGGTTAGGTGGCCGATGTAAATTATTTTCTTCAGTTCACTATTAATGAAAGTGCACACACACAGATCCAGAGCCAGATATGTAACAGCTGACTGAATAGTCTAACCTAGCTAGCTTTAATACATGGAGTGAGGATCAGCTGCTGAGGTAGATGGATAGATATACAAGCTAACGTTACTTTATTGATCCCAGAGGGAAATTATGGTGATTCTTAGAAAAAAAAAACTTTAGAAAAAAAATACAGTCCAATGTAACACTACTTGCAGCAATATAATTAGCTAACGTTAGCTAACTAGCTAGCCAGCCTATATAGATATATATGTATAAGCTATATTATTATATGGGCAAGGTTAATACCACGCTGCTAATACAGAAGGGAGGTAGCTAGCTAGGTAGCAAGCTAACCTACTTAGCCTAACTTAGTAGCTAACTACTCCCTTGTGTAGATACACATTTAGTAATTAGTTAAAGTCAGAGTCAAATTAGCTAGCTAGCGTTAGCTAGTTCGTGTTAAAACTAGTTATTCTGAACCAAGCTAACCTAATACAAGCTAACCTGGTTAATTGGCAGGCCTAACCTAGCTGGCTAGTTAGCTAACCAACCCCTTCGGTAGATAACTAAGTTACACATTTAGCAATTAGTTAATGAGTCAAATATGCTATCTTCGTGTTAAAACTAGCTATTCTGAACCATGGTATAAATACAAGCTAACCTGCTTAACTAGCATAATCTAGCTAGTTATGCTAACCTAAATATCCCCGTGTGTAGACAACTAGGTTACACATTGAGTGATTAGTTAGCTAACGTTAATGAGTCAAATGAACTAGCTAGCGTTTGCTAATTCTTGTTAAAACTAGCTATCCTGAACCAAGGTAGGAATACAAGCTAACCTAGCTAACCAAGCTAGCTGAAATGACAACTCACAGGCAGCTAGCGGGGAGCTAAGCTAGCCAGCCAAGCTAAGTACATTTCCCAGTTAAGCACCGTGTGTAATAGTTAGCTAGGTAGGCTAACGTTCTCTAGGTAACTGGTTCAGCCCCCTGTTATAGTTTAGCACTGGATAGGGCGGAGAACTGTCACACCATACACAGACATTAGCAGCGACGGGCGGGTTGTGTTTATTAAAGCCCTGCCGGCTCGTTAGCTAGTTCAGCTAGCTAACAGGCTAGCTAATGTTTAGTCTCTGTCCAGGCAGCTGTGCGCGTAATGCAGTACTGAGTAAACCTGCAGCCTGCGAGCCCCCAGCACTACTCACCGCCTTCCTCACACTGCTCACACCAAACCACGCCGGCTGCACGACCTCCGGGCGCTGCTCGCTCCTGTATCTAGATGGTGATGAAGCCGAGCGGTCGTTTCTCATCCATAGCCGCTGTCCACTCCAGCTCCACACTCCCCCTCTCCCCCTCTCTCTCTCTCTGTGTATCGCTGTGTGTGAGCTCTTCCTGTGTGTACACACAATCCTCACTTCCTCGCCAATAAAAAGCAGGGAGCACTCCAGTCCAGGTCGCTTTCACGTCGCACAGCTGCACCGCTGACCGCCTGTTTTCTTTTACAGGAAAAATAAAAAATAACTCCAGCTCAATAAAACTCACTTTTCATTCTGCATCCCCAACCTTTCACATGCCAGATGTTCAACTCAGCCAGCACTGCACTCCTCTGTGTGTGTGTAATTATGTGTCTGTGCAGAATGCAATGGTAAGTAAGTAGGTAAGTTAACAAGTAGGTAAGTAAGTAAATAAATAAATAAATACATACGCATGTATTTAGAAATGAGAAAGGATGGTCCAATAACAAAATTCCACCACTGGACACCAGACTGTGGGGTTTGTCTTGAATTTTAATCACTGATCAGCAGAGGACGCTGTTCTACAACACTGCGGGGCTCAGTACAGATCCGACCATGCAACAGCCAGACAGACAGACAGACAGCTTTTGATGTGAACGCGTTTTTACACCAGCATCCGTCAGTGCTGTTACTCCAGAAACTGGGGCACAGAAAAAGCCTCAGATTTTAACCCCTTTAACAGGCAAGAATTGCTGCCTGATATTACACCCCTAAATCTTAAGGCCTTCTATTCAAGTATTAGATAAAAAGGGTTCATGTTTGATAAATATTATAAATATACATTTTAAATATAGTAAAACTATAACTGTCAAAATATAAATATAAAAAAATAATTAAATAAAATGAGTAAAAATCATACTGTGTGTGTGCTTTTCTAAACTTTTTATAGATTTTAAAATCAGCTCTTTTCATTTTTAAAAAAGTTCATGTTCTCCAAACCTTTTGTTTAGTTGACTGTTGACTAGTTTCAACTTTTTGTATCAATTTTGTCTTAATACCACCCTTTACTAATCTAAAATTATTGGAGTAGAGAGTGAGTAGACTGCTTCTCCTAGTGTCTTGTAGAAGTCTCCGGGACTTATTACAACTTATTTTACTGAAGAGAAAAAGGGGTTTTAAATCACCTATACTTGTAGCCCATATATGGGCCATAGTTTGGTAAGGGGTTAAACCTTAAAAAAGGACAACCTGTTAATCTGAGTTAATCTGTTGTACTGTCCTGCTAAAATCACAGAAACTGGGATTTTGGTTTTGAAATGCCCAGGTCTAAATACTGAACAGGCATTTTTTCTTCTTCTTTTTTCTCATAAATTGGACACTTTCTTCCCCATTGCATAAATTAAATTGTCTAAATATATAATTGTCTTGCTTTTTGCATCACTGTGCAAAGTTTTCTTCAGCACATCTCAAAGATTCTGGACTCTGTGGTGAACAATTAATGTGTGAAAATGATTATCTCATGCTCCCTGAATCACTCTTTCACAATTCCAGCCCCATTTATTATTGTAATATTGGAATATGGCCGTATCATCAGGGAAGAAAAAAATCCATTGATGGAATAACCTGGTCTATATTCAGTATATTCAGGTAGTCAGCTGACCTCATTTTTTCAGCACATACTGTTGCTGAACCCAGACCTGAACAACTGCAGCAACCACAGATCATTGCATTGCCCCCACAGACTTGTACAGTGGGCACTAGGCATCATGGATGCATCACTTCTGCTCCCTCTCTCATTACCCTGATGCTCCATCACTCATCAGACCACATAACATTTTCATTTCTCCAATGTTTATGCTTCCTATCAAACTAAAACCAGTTTTGCAGATTAGCCTCACTAATAAGTGGTTTTCTTAAGGCTAAGCAGATGTTTAGTCCCAATCTATTGAGTTTTTTTCAAATTGTGTGTGGAAATGCTCTTACTTTCACTATTAAACATATCCCCGTTCTAGTGTTGTTTTTCTATGATTTGATTTCCCTGATCATAATCATTAAAGATTTTTTTCTGACCACCTTCCTTCTCTGAAGATGATGTTTCCCTACAGTCCTTCCACTTTTAATAATGGATAGTCCTTAACCTGCTTTTAGTAGTTTTAGCAATCTCCTTAGATGTTTTCTCTGCTTAATGCATGCTAATAATAATTGAACCTTTCTGAAACAGATGAACGTCTATTTGTCAACCCCAGGATGTCTCTTTTTACATGGTTGTTTAACAAATGAGCTGCTACTTACTGCTTCAGTTAGGGTTAAATAACTTGTTGCCAGATTAAACATGCATTAATTATGCATTAAGATGATAATAAACATTAAACTTCACTGGAAATGTAATGAGAGTATTAAGCTATGGAACAGCAAAAGACTAAATGGGTATATTCCCTATGATACCTTATAATTACCTTATAATACCTTATATAACTTATATAATAGTTTTTTCACCTACAACTTCAAACCATTATACATTTACATTTCATCATGAAGAATTATACATTAACATGCTAGGACAGGGCATTTATTAAAAAAAAAAAATTCAAAATCAGTTAATAATTCTGTCATTTTTTTATTGTTTGATTAGAAACCATGAGTGTTACAACACCAGCTTATGTGCAAGCGCTCAGACCCAGGCATACACAAACTGCAGTGTATAAGAAAGCCAGTTCACCCGCATTCAAACACACAGAGGACTTGATGTATGATGAGCGGCTTTCGGCAAAAAAAAAAAAAAAAAAAAAAAACCAAAGCATTAGAAGGGTTTAGAAAAAAGGAACTCAAGTGTTTATTTGATGCTTTTTTTTTCTGAACCTGTAAAGAAGCTGCAAGCACGTCACTCTGTCTTTAGAGGTCATAGTGCTCAAGCTTTGGGTTCAGCAATGCAGGCTACAGGAGGAGGGAGGGGAAGTGGGACGGTACAGAATGACATCACTGATATCGTGACTGAATGATTAACATTCATACACACACAAGACAAATCTTTTCATCAACACTCTGTGTCTGTCCCATCCCACTAAAAGCCAATAGAGCAAAAGGAAAAGCTACAGGAATATGGAAGCCCATCTCTGCCACTGCCATTTAGTGAGTCTTGTAAGTAATAAAGTCGTAAAACGAAAGAATAAATAAGCATCTAGTAATAATGACTTTGTGTCTTATATGAGAAACTCATTACAAGATCTTGCTGTCTTCATTGACTCAGCAAACATTCGTTCACTTACTATTCCAATTAATTATGGCTGTATCTCATGACCTAGTAACTCAATGACTAATTGTGACTCAGTATCTTATACTATCTCAAAATTATGACTTAGTGTCTGAATTGTATCTCAATGATAACTTACAGCCATTTAAATTTACTCCTTATTGGGGCTCCGAGTGGTCCTGCAAATAAGGTGCTGCCACTATGATCAGGAGATCGCTAGTTTAAATCCTGTTTATGTAGCTTGCCATCAGCTACCGGAGCCCCGAGAGAGCACAATTGGCCTTGCTCTCTCTGGGTGGGTAGATGGTGCTCTTTCCCCTCATCACTCTAAAGGGTGATGGTGATCAGCACAAGGCGTCTGCGAGCTGCTGTATTGGGAACAGAATCAGAGGCAGTGGCTGACTGCACATGTATCGAAGGAGGCATCACCAGTGATGGGGGAGTCCTAATGAGTGGGTTGGGGAGAAAGTGGCATAAAAATGAGAAATAAAATTATATAGTCTTTTTTTCCTCCCAAGTGGCAGAAATGGGCTTCCATAAAAATAGAAACACACCGGAGAGACAAATGTCTCTTTTCTGTGCATTTGTGTATTGTATACTGTACACATAACACAGTGTGTTAGTTCAAATTATAATATAATGCATGTGTGACACACAGGGTATTCTCGACAAATGTAACAAGTTTAGCGAGATGGGAAGAAAAAACAACATGAAGGAAAGGAAAAAATACAACATAAACCACAAATAAAAACAGAAATGTTCCCATTCAATAGCAGAACGTAAACTCACAGATTTACACAGTGGCTGGGTGTACAATGACATCGATTAACCAAATGCGCTTGGACCAATTTCTGCTTTCAAATATTGCATAACTTGTCTGAATAGCTCTCCATGTCCAACTGTACTTGGCAGACACTCGGATAGTGCAGAGGAAAAAAATAAAGAAAAGAAAAATAAGATGAGTTACAGTGGTAGCTTTTGTTCCTCCAGTCACTGTTTTCTCCACACTTGACAGTGTATTTTCAGTTGTTTTCATTTCTGCCCTTTGGTTTTTATATGTTAGCAGCTAAAAGCAAGCTGATGAAAAGGCTTTTTATAAGACATCAAAGCAAAGGATGGGTAGAGGGGATGAGTGACAAATAGTCTGTGACCACTTGACCATGACGTGCATGAAGTGGACAAGGTCAGAGTTCTTCATAGTTCTCTCAACTGCTATTGGATTGGATGACGTGGCTGACAACAGTTATTGCTCTTTTTTCTGTTTCCTCTTTCTCTCCACACACTATCTCTTTTTTCTCTCCTCTTCCGGGCAGTCTGTCAGTGTGTGAAAAGCAGTAAAACTCTCACCTGTCACCCTGTTCACTTGCCTGTGGCTCTCTGTGTGTGTGTTTGTGTGAGTGAGTCTCTGTGTGCTGAAGCACGGCGACACACTGCAAGCTGTTCAGCCACACACTGAAGTTAACTCGCCTGTCCCAACCTCCCACACGTTCCCTGTGTGAACCACTATAGCTGCTCTGCTTCACCTGGACACGAAGCTTAAGCCAAAAACAGCCACTGGCAAAACTCTCCACTGAAGCCAACGTGGCTCTTTAACAGTTCAATTCAATTCAATTATTGTTTATTTCCCCTTTTGCATTAATGCGTTCTGAGACTTCTCTGAACCCAATGGAAGAATTAACACATTCTTTAAATAAAAAGCTTAAACAGCAGCTTATAAATGCAGAAAAGCAGTAAGCCCTTAAACCATAAAGACCATGAGGTATTATTTGTAAAGGGCCGGTGTGGCTGCAGGTCTTCATGCTATTGACCTTAATCCTTATGTGGAACCTATGTAAAAATAAAAAAAATCACCATCAAAAAGACATCGTGACTTAAGACACTCCTACACTATAAAAAAGGGACAAAAAGAACCAATTTCAGTTCCCTTAACATCACTGTCTCAAAAGGAGATCTGTAAGTGTAAATACATTGTTTTTAAAGGTTCCAAAAGTTTTTTTTATTTTCTAGAATATTTAAATGATTTAGAGGCTCATTAAGCATTTACACTAAAGCTTCTATAAAGTTCTGCCCATCCATTTGAAGGTTTCTTAGGGCAATGAATCTGTTGGACCCAGTCCGAGATTCTTAGACAGTCCACAGTTTTGCTACCGTAGAGCAAGACCAGCTTAAGAACCAATGATTTGGAAAACAAAAATATAGAATTATGTTAAATCATATTAGTCTGGTCCAGTGTTTCTTAATCCTGGTACTGAAAGGCAACCATCCTGTACATTTTAGTGTATTCCAAACTTTAACACACATCCCTGACACTCAGGAAACACTTGTTAATTAGTTGATTAGTGGAATCAGGTGTGTTGGGGAAGCACTAAATGTGCAAGAAATGGTGCCTCCAGGATCAGGACTGAGAAACACTGGTGTGCTCAGTGTATTCTGGCCTTTAGAGCACTGAAACACGTTTAGCACACTATTATTACTATTATTTCACATTTCTGCTCCTGAACGTTTATTCCCACAAGTTCCCTCAAAGCTTTTAACCATTTTAAAAAGAAAAATATAAAACTCTTAATGAAGCAAAGCAGAGCAATGATGAGCTTCTAATACTCTTCAGTACAAGTGAGCATCTTCAGTGCCCTTGTTCACTTTGTGAGAGCTGACTGAGGAGCATAAGGAGAAAAACATAATAATAAAGGATTATTTTGATCACTGTATCTAAAAAAAAAAAAAAGGGTCTGCCACATTTAGAGAACATTGCAAGAGGGAGAAAAACAAGTGACTGGAGAAAAGAGCACATCCTGAAGAAATGAAATCATCTACTGGTGTGGAAAATTATATATATATATAAAAAAAAAAGAAAAAAAAAAGATGGAAGATTATATTTTCTGCCTATTTTCTACTAAACTCCTAAAATGACAAGTGCCAAAAATGGTTATTTAGAGTTATGCCATAAAGTCATTACCTTTGATGCATTAAAACTGTTGCAATCAATTGAGCCTCTACATTAGTAACCATAGATCAACCAATTGTTCCTTTTTGGGAATCAGAATATTTACTAAGAAATCAATATTTTCTTTATTGTTATATGTTATGTTATTTTAAGTGCCTTTTAGAAAGTTCAAGTAAAGTATATTTTAGTTTCCTTAAACGTAAAAAAAATCTATAAAAAATGTAACTGATTTCTTCCTAAAGGGAGTAATGGTTGGTATATGGTTATTTACTGGGAGGAGCTCTTTAGGGAACCACTGTGGTTATTTCTTGGCATTCCTCCATGATGTCTTCATTTTTAAAGCATAAGCATTAACAGTTCTGCTCATCATTTGTTCTGAGCGAATCCCTCGCTCTCATCTCCTCTCTTGCTCTGAACAGAACCAGATACGCAGCAGAACATGGAGGCGCTTGTCAGACTGCATGAGGACAAAAAAAAAGCTTCTTATCAACTGGTTTCTACAGGTATTACACATAGTAGTCTGAGACACACACCAGTGTGACCATTTAAAAACCATCAAGAACTTTCTCATCGCTGTCTAGCCTTCCTTTCCTTTGATGCTAAGCACTAAACACAGGCAGTGTAGCCGCTGTGCTGTATTAGTAAACTCCCACTTGGTTACACATACAAAAGGCAAAAACTAGCAAAATAAAATCCAACACAAAAACACATTAAAACATGTCAAAAAAAACTAAAACAGAAAAAAATAAATTCAATGTAACAGACAATTAAAACAACCTAGACCTGTGTGCAACGTGATCTACCCGAGTAATACTGCAAATAAAATAAACCGACACAACTCAGTAAACTAAATAAAATAGAGAAAGAAAAAAAAAAAAACAGAAATGGCTCCTGGGTAGCTTTCAGTTTTGGACTTGAGAATTCCGCTAAAGGACTGATGGACACACTATGCTCACACGTACCCTTCAAGTGACAGCCTGTTAATCCTGTCTGATATGAAGACTGATCTACTGGTGCGAGACACTGCAGATAAATCGCTTGACTTTACAGGCAAGAAACCAATAAACATTCACAGCTTTCAAGTGACGATGAAAAGGTTTGTGTTCCCGGTGGACGTCTGACCGCGTCTGAGGTCAGCCTATAATTTATGAGAGAGAAAGAATGAGAAAACGAGAGAGATTTAAACTATACATAGGACCCTGTTTAGAGGCCTGTTTTGCCTCAGTTGTACCATGAAGAGCACCTGCTATATATATATAAAAAAAAAACAACAACAAAGAAAACCTCATCGGTTCATACACACTGCGCCGCACTTGCACACCCAAACTCAGTTCTTGCATCATCACCATCATCATCATCATCATCATCATCATCATCATCATCTTCACCACCACCGTTCCGTTCAGTCATTCTCTCACATACGTTCTCTCCCAGCTCTAAACCTTGTACTTCTTTCCAACAGATGGCTACGCGCCTCTGGTCTCAGTGTAAGAAAGCTCCCTTATCTCAAACACTACTTGTGTGTTCGTGTGCACGTGTGTACTTGTGTAGGTGTAAGTATTTTACACAAATTCATAGGATATAAAAAAAAATAACACCCAAAAAACGTGAATCAGACATTCAAGAAGAGTTGGGGAATACTTTTCGTCTGGTGTTCATCGAGTATCAGAGCCCTTTGTCGTTTGGTTGCGAGTGTTGCAGTTGTTTTGAACAAGCGAGACACTTCCCACTCGCTGCAGTTAAAACCTGCATGTGGAAAATGTGCTTGTGTCATGCTTGCTTGAGCCCAACTCAAGTGTGTGAAAAGTCAATCAACTACTTGTGCGAGAGAGTGAGTGTGTGTGTGCGTGTATGTGTGTGTGTATGTGTTAAATGAGTGTGCGAGAGTTTTGTCCACACGTGACAAACACTCCCCTTTTTAAAAAATGGTCTCCTTTGTAGAAGGTCCTGAAGAAGTGTCCAGCTTCATTGTGGAGAAGGAGCAGGAGGAACAGTTCAGATTTTTTTTTTTTTACCCCCTGTAGGGTGACCCCTGCTTGGGCTTGACTCTCAGAAAGGACCCCCCTCTTCCTTCCCCAGAGTTCAGTAATCCAAGAAGGACAGAGAGGAAACGGGGACTCATTTAATGTACAAATAATGTGTTCATCAAAATCAGAACAAGCGAAGAAGTGAGCGGAGGGGTTAAGATCCAGGCGTCTGAATGCTGAACGCTGACTTCAGGAACGGGCTTGAGAAGATGGAGGAAGAGGAGGAGGAGGAGGAGGAGTGAAGTCCTGGTGGAGGGAGTGCAGAGTTCCTCGCTTGGGACTTTAGTATGGAGAGAGTGTGAAGAAGGCAGGGACAAGAAAATTTAAAGAGAACACGAAAGCCAAGGAGGGAGAGAGAAAAAAAAAGGAAAAGGAATAATAAAAATTGGAAAAAAATAGATAAAGGAAAAAAGGAAAGCAAGGGGGATTAAGAAAGGGTGGAAAGTTAAGAAGAAAAAAACAGAGGAAAGAATAAGTAAATAAGAAAAAAAAAAGAAAAAAAAGAGAGAAAAGGAGAGGGTAAAGAAGAGAGGGTTCAAATCCTCCAGTCCAGTGGAGCAGTCATACACACACACACACACACACACACACACACACACACACACACACACACTCGCACACACACACACACACACACCCACACCACTCTTTAAGGCAGTGGTGGTTGGAGGGCTTCCCTGCGTGACTCAGGCTGGGTGATGGCAGTGGGAAAGCTACCGTTAAAAGTGTTCACTCTCCACTCTTCTTCTCTTCTCTTCCCTTTCCCTCCACTCCCCTCCACTCCTCCCGTACTTCAGAAACCACCTTTTAACAGCTCTCTCTCTCTCTCTCTCTCTCTCTCTCTCTCTCCGGCTCATCTGTCCTTTCATTCAAACGACATTAGATTAGCTGGGACCTGAAAGAGACAGACAGAGTGAAGGAATTAAAACACAGGACAGGATCAGACAATTAAATCTCTCAGCTTTACGCCTTTTATACATACCCTTCTCCACCACTGTGCTTCAGAACCAAACACAAGCCTGCACTTAGAGCAGTCTGAGACCCGGGGCTCAGTGGGTGTTACAGACTAATTGCTGAAGACTTTGGAACTGTTTACAACGACCTCTATATACACACACTTCAGAAGAGCATTAGAGGGGAAAAAGGCTTCCACTTCAATAGACCTGGTTAAAGCAGTCTTTCATTACAGGAGCACACTTCTGTATTCTTTACGCTGTTTGGGTGTTCCTACATTCGAATGGCCTTTTCATGCCAAGTGGATTCAACAAAAGCTTCTATAAACATGCTGCTTGTCCAAAAACACCACACATTAGATGCTTTCAGTAGTAAAGCGTAATGATGTAATGCATGCAGACCATTTAGAAGCACCGCTGTAATGCATTTAATGTTTGCAGTATTAATTACGGTTGAGATTGGATTTATTTTACTGCACTCTTACCATATTTATTGTGGTTCTAACTATGTAACTTAAGGCTGCTCCACCAATTACAAGCATGCAATCAGAATAATGAGGTAATGAGGGGTGCACAATCATTGTAATATTATGAGGCACTAGCCTAGTAAAAAGAGATGCACAAACAGAAATAAGGAAAGCACAATAAAGGTAATGAGCAATGCAAAATGTGGAGAATGATGGGTGCAGGTTTAGAATAATGAGGGCTGCACAATCAGGGTAATGAGGGGTGCACAATCAGGGTAATAAGGGGTGCACAATCAGGGTAATGAGGGGTGCACAATCAGGGTAATGAGGGGTGCACAATCAGGGTAATGAGGGGGGCACAATCAGGGTAATAAGGGGTGCACAATCAGGGTAATGAGGGGTGCACAATCAGGGTAATAAGGGGTGCACAATCAGGGTAATGAGGGGTGCACAATCAGGGTAATAAGGGGTGCACAATCGAGGGAATGAGGGGGGCACAATCAGGGTAATAAGGGGTGCACAATCAGGGTAATAAGGGGTGCACAATCAGGGTAATAAGGGGTGCACAATCAGGGTAATGAGGGGTGCACAATCAGGGTAATGAGGGGTGCACAATCAGGGTAATAAGGGGTGCACAATCAGGGTAATGAGGGGTGCACAATCAGGGTAATGAGGGGTGCACAATCAGGGTAATAAGGGGTGCACAATCAGGGTAATGAGGGGTGCACAATCAGGGTAATGAGGGGTGCACAATCAGGGTAATAAGGGGTGCACAATCAGGGTAATAAGGGGTGCACAATCAGGGTAATGAGGGGTGCACAATCAGGGTAATAAGGGGTGCACAATCAGGGTAATAAGGGGTGCACAATCAGGGTAATAAGGGGTGCACAACCAGAGTAATGAGGGTGCAGAATCAGGGCGAAGAGGGGTGCACAGTCAGGGTAATAAGGGGCTGCACAACCAAGATACTGAAGAGTGCATAATAAGGGTAATGGAGGGTGCAAATCAGAACAACGAGGGTTACATGATCAGAATAATGAGGGGTATACAATCAGTGTAATTAAGGAATCTCAGCTGAAATGGTTGCAAATTTCATACGGGAATCTTCTTTTGTTTTATTGTAGTGTGAGACTTCATGAAACTTAAACTTGCTTGTAATGTAACTGGAAGTGAAATTCGCCATAAAGCACTGAGCCTGGTGCATGCTGATCTGTAATGTTAACCCAGGTAGTGTTTATTTCAAGTTATTAAACGTTATGTATCTAAATAAGTGGATAGACATTGGGCACTTTTTTACACAGTTACTGTCACAGTCCACCTATAGAAGATAAGCATTTGGAATTGACAGTAGCACACTTACCTGCTGTCTGTTACTCTGACATGCTGCACTCAGATGTTTGAACCACAGCAGAGCATTCATTCTGTTCCCTGCCTGGAACTTATAAGAGTTTCCTGCACACACACAAACATCACACACATCACAGAGACAAACACACTTACAATTAGTCTCTGTTCCACACTGGGTTCTTCACCAGCTGCTCATTGCCAACACAATTTCCTGACTTTCTCTATCCCCCCCCCCCCCCCTATCCCCCCACTCTTCTTTTTCACTCTCTTTTTTCTTCTTTGGAATCATCCACTATTCCCCAGGAAGATCATCCTGCAGGTGCAGACTCTCTCTGTTTCACATACACACACAGCTGTAATGATGTCAGATAAGGAATCCACTGCAGGGCTAACATGGACCAGATGAGACACAGAGAAATTACAGGAATGCATATAGCATGTTCAGTGTGTATTGGTGTGCACAGCTGGTCTGCCAACTGTTGTCCACTCCATGCATCGACATACTACACATACGAAACATGGACAGTTACAGCTCTTAGAAAACACATCTTTTCTAAGAAAAAGAAAATTGCAATTCTGATTGATTTGATTGATTTGAGTATAATTGCACTGATATGGATTCTCCTTTTGCACACAGACGCTGGCAAAGTTGTTCAGCTGTCCAAACAGAATCATTCAATGATATAAATTAAGACAAAATGTTTTTTTTTTTTTTTTTTTTTTTTTTTTAATATTGTGTTGGGTGAAACCTATACATAACGCTAGACAATATTAAGAAATGGCTGTAAAGAGTACTTAATCTTAATCATTTAATAAGTGTGAGCAAGATTACACTCTTATGATGATGTTTTTATCCTATTATCTAATCTTATAAATCACTAGGTGGCAAATTTGGAGTTGTTTTAAACACTTAAACAGCTACAACATGGTTCAGCTTAGCAGTGTAGCATTTTCAACAGGTATAGTCAATATTATGCATCAACTCTTATGTATCAATAAAGTGAAACAAAAAAAATCATACTATACTAACTGAAATTTTGCTCTTTAAAGTTTGCGCAGCCCCCATCATAATTTTAAAAATAAAACTAAGTTAGTGGGCACAGAATAGATGGTACTATTAATTATATATATGTGTATATATATATTTTTTTTCCTTTTTTTGGGCACACAACCCGCCTCCCACTTTGGATGACATACTTGTTTTTATTATTATAATACAAATATAAATAATAAAAATGTTAATAATTGAACTAACAATCATAATAAAGAAAATTAGTGGAAAATATTAAGCCAAATAATAATATAAGTAATACATGATTGAGATTAACAGTCTATTATATTATATTAGTCTATTATATTAGTGTCAGAATTGTTGTATGGGCGGACATATCCATAAAGAATGAAAATAAGCATTAGGGGTGTCTAGAGCGCAATACGAGCATACGTACGTCTGTGTCCATTTGTCCATTTTTTTTATCATTTATGTTGTCTCATACAGTATGTGATCTGTGCAATACTTTGTACTGAATCAGCTGGAGGTTGCTATTTATTAGGTGTCATTGTGAAAGTGATTTTACATACATTAGTCACAAAGTCAATGCCGGAAGAGATCCAAGGTCAATTTCTTATTTCAAGGTTCATACACTTTTTAACCAATACATTTCCATGACTTTTTCATGACTTTTCCAGGCCTTCGCTGCAAATTCTCATGACCATACAATATTTAAATAATCAGTACAGACATGGACAATAAAACTAAAAATCCATGTAAAAACTGATTATAACAGGCCTTTATATCTTACCTAAAATGGATGAAAAACTTTGAAATATCACACATTTCACTAGCTATATATAATTTCTGCACATCTGTGCCTTATATTTGTCTGAATGAAGATAGATAGCATTAAATTATATATTTTTTCTTTGTGTGAATTTACAGTTACAGTGCAGCTAAAACTGTAAGATCCACACAGCCAGCTAGCTAATTTAAAGTAAATTTTAAATTTTTTTTTTTTAGAACCAAAACAGCTTTTCTTAGTTAATAAACAGAAAAAAAAAAATCTTGACTTTTCCAAAACTTTATGGGTTTTTTCATTTTATTCAAAATGTATCCAGGACTGTAAATTGCTATGTTTGAATTCCATGACTTTTCCAGGTTTTTCATGACTGTAGGAAACCTTTTATTTTGAAGTTAAAAGTAAAATTGTGTTATTCGTGATGGCCTAATATAACTTATAGTTTTTTTTTTATTCAATTTTTTTTTTAAAGCTTGTGATGAATCAGTAGAAAAGTGAGGACACTTTTTGAGTCAGTGCATCAGGTCTGATGACCCATTTTTTAGCTTTGCTGGCACAGCACAGGTTAGTTAAACGCTCACCGTGCTCAGAGTCAGTCAGCAGGAAGACGTCAGGATGCTCTGGATCATCTGCCATCATGGCCATCAAGCCCACAACCGACACGCACTTACTAGAAGTGGATTTAAACTGTGGGATACAGATGAAAAGACAGTGTATGTGTGAGAAAGAGGTTGCTTGGCTCCATGCAAATCTATTCCATACATTTCCTGTGCTGTACTGCTTTTGTGTGGAAATATTAGTCAGTCAAACCACAATAATCTGAACGCCTCTGTGTCATTTCCTTGTGGGTTGGCACACGAGTACGTCCATGTGCGCATGTGTGTGCTATGGTTACTTTTAACTTGGCGAGTGAGTGACAGCTGGTCCATGACTGATGATGTCATACGGCTCATTATCCAATGAGTGTAAGCAGCTGCCTTCACAGACTCGCTCATTAGGAGCCCTACTTGTTAGCATTCTTTCATTCTGAGGCATTTTCCCTGCGGCTACTGGGAAATTACAGGTCTCTTTTTCTGAGCGGTAGACCAAGCTGTCCACAGATTCCTTTATCCTTTTTCAACCCTTCTCTCACTCTCTCTCTCTACTCTCCCTCTATCTCACACACACACAATGGAATCACAGAGCATTAAAACGCAGCAAGCTCAGAGCCTGACCTGAGGCAGTGTGTCCCGTATCAGTAACTGCTGAATGAGACTTTAAGGCATGGCTGCTTTGTGGGAGACACTTACATGCTTCCTCTCTGTGGCTTTGAGAGATTTGGCAGTGTAATAGTAGAGCTGAGTACCACACAGAGCTACCCAGTACTTAGTCCATGCAGCCACCTAGACAGACAGATAGACACAGAGAGAGAGAGAGAGAGAACAAGAGAAAAGCATTTTAAAAGATGTAATAGTGGATTGTGTATAGATTTTAATGAAATAAAATAATAATATAATATATTATAATATAATATATATAATATTATATAATATAATATAATAATCAACATCACATTCTAATTATATCTCACAGTAGTAGTAATAAAATCACTGTATATGTTATAAAAAAAAAAAAAAACTAATAGGTAGAATAGTGTCTATTATTCCCATTCGAAGCTTGGGACTTTAGTCCAATTCAAGACACACGGACAGAGACACGCGGACAGAGACATATGGAGAGAGACACACGGAGAGAAACACACAGACAGGGACACGTGGAGAGAGACACGTGTAGAGAGACACGTGAAGAGAGACACACAGAGAGCAACACACAGAGAGAGACGGACAGAGACACACGGACAGAGACACACGGACAGAGACACACGGAGAGAGACACACGGAGAGAGACACACGGAGAGAGACACACAGGCAGGGACACGTTGAGAGAGACACGTGGAGAGAGACACACGGATAGCAACACAGAGAGACAGACAGAGACACACGGAGAGAGACACACGGACAGAGACACGTGGAGAGAGACACATGGAGAGAGACACGTGGAGAGAGACACACGGACAGCAACACACGGAGAGAGACAGAGACACACGGAGAGAGACACACGGAGAGAGACACTCGGAGAGAGACACGTGGAGAGAGACACGTGGAGAGAGACACACGGACAGAGACACACGGACAGAGACACACGGACAAGGACACGAGGAGAGAGACACACGGACAGAGATACGGACAGAGACACACAGAAAGACACACAAAGACACACACAAACACACATTAATAGTATTAATAGTACACAGACAGACAGAGACACACAGACAGAGACACACAGACTCAGAGACACACAGACATAGACACAAACACACACACAGACAGACAGACAGACAGACAGACAGACAGCCAGACAGCGACACACAGATACCAACATACACACAGACTCGCACAGAAACACACATCCACAAAAGCAAGGAAGTTGTTTGAGAGTCCAGACTTCAAATAGGTAGCAAATAAAACTGCACTGTAAAATGGGCAAATGGTCCTACAGAGAGAGAACACATTAACTAAGCCCAATAAAAGCCTAATGGAGTGTGTGTGGCTGTGTGTGTGTGTTTGTGTGTGTGTTTGTGGGTAAACACATTTGTGAGCTTACAAAAACAAAGGATGCTGCCTGAATGTTTAAGTTAATGGTGAAGATCAGATACATTGGTATGATGGGAGTTGCTTGCTTTACAGCACAGTGGCGACTGCAGCAGCAGCACAGGACAGCGTTCTGAACTGTAATGACTATAAAGCCTAATAAAAAAACAGACCACTGAGCTCAGAGTGCCTGCCTCTCTTTACATCCACAACCAACCAGTCACAGAGCCCTCAGAACCTCTTAACTCTTATCACAACTACATTACTTTCACTTTTTTCCAAAGCAAGACTGTGAGCAGAGCCTGTTTTATTAAAGTACAAAAGGCCAGGAAGTCAGGTAGGAGAAATGATATGATTGGTGGAAAAAGTGGGAGAGAGAGAGAAAGAGAGAGAGAGGGAAAGAGATGTGACTGTAAAAGAGTCCCTAAGCTCCAATAATGAAACTTTAAGAGCATGTCTTTTACTGCTTTGGCTCTTTTATACACTACACACACACACACACATACACACACACACACACTCCACTAGGACAGCAGGGGAGCTGGGGGTGAGCCTGACTCAGCAGTGTGACAGCACAGCTGAGCTGAGAAATGACCTAGAGGAAAATAAATAAATAAAGACAGATTCCTGACTGCTCAGCAGTGAGTGATGACAAGCCAAAAGATAAACAGGAGATGCAGGGTGAGAGGGGTGTTTTAGAAAAGATGATCCTTAACAATGAGAAGATGAGGATGGGGGGATTTGAAGAGTGTTTTTATAGAGGAACCAGGACTGAAAGTTCAGATAGGTTGGTGTGTGTGTGTGTGTGTGTTGGGAAAGGTTGTTGATGTTTAAGTGTAAAGAGAAGCAGATAGAAAAAGAAGGTTACAAGAAGACAAGCAGACAAACTAACAAATTATTAGAGGTGTCTATCGATTAAAAAATGTAATCGGAATAATCACAACAATATTCTGTGATTAACTGCAATTTATCACACTTCAAGTTTTCATAGTGGACATTTAAATGTGATAAAAGAAAGAATGTATGAAATGAAAAATGCAATAATTATATTTATATTAGTGGTGTCAATTAAAATATTAGAGTATACAATAGTATGTTTGAGGGGAGATAAAGCCAACATGGGGCGCTGGAATAAAGAATGCATGATAAATTGAATATAGGAAACATTTTGTTTTTACTTTACTGTAAAAATCTAAGGATGTCTATATTAAAACCTAATTTGCTGAGTATAAAAATCTCAGGAAGTGTTGGGTATTGCACAGATGCTCACAAGGGGGATGAGCATTTAAATGTAACGGCCAGTATTCAGTGATGTGTACACTGTTCCTTTAAGAGACTCTTACGCCAAGTGCGCAGGCATGTGTGTAGCTAGCTGAGAGCGTAGTGTGTTGTGCTATTTCTATGGTCTGGATCAGGTAAAAAGTTAGTTTTCACCCTCTGTTTGGTTTGGTATCATTATCATGAATGCACACGTTAACATGGTGCATTGTGTCTACCCGTGTGTTTGTTTGCATAAGAACAAATGTCACCAATATTTTAGCCAGTCACAATATGACCAGTGCATCAATGATTGCACCTCTATTAACAGTGTGGACTCCAAGAAGTGCAAATTATTAAAACAAACATACATCTCACTAATTATTATTAAATAATAAGGTGTAATTGCATCATTACGCTATTATATTATCATTATATCAGTGATACAAAATGGTCTTCAAATGACAACAATAATCACTGATTGCAATTACTTCTTGGACAATAATTAATATGTTGTTAAAAAAAAAAGAACAAAAAAAAGGTGAATGTGGCAGACATAGTTATAATGAATCAGTTGATCTGATTTTGCTATTTATAGGTATATGTTTGAGTAAAATTAACATTTTTGTTTTAATCTATAATCTACAGACAACATTTATACAAAATTCCAAATAAAAATATTGTCATTTAAAGCATTTATTTGCAGAAAATGAGAAATGGCTGAAATAACAAAAAAGATGCAGAGCTTTCAGAACTCAAATAATGCAAAGATAACAAGTTCATATTCATAAAGTTTTAAGAGTTCAGAAATCAATATTTGGTGAAATAGCCCTGGTTTTTAATCACAGTTTTCATGCATCTTGGCATGTTCTCCTCCACCAGTCTTACACACCGCTTTTGGATAACTTTATTCCCTTACTCCTGGTGCAAAAATTCAAGCAGTTCAGCTTGGTTTGATGGCTTGTGATCATTCATCTTCCTCTTGATTATACTCCACTCATCATTATTAAGTGGTCTCTTATTTTTTCCAGAGCTGTATTGTTCCTCATTTTAAAAGCACGTATACATGAAACACTCCTGAAAACTGCAATATAAATGGGTGGATCTAAACTGCAGTAGGCTGAGGAGGGGAAGATATCTAAATAAGCTGATTCTTATCAAAAAACTATAAATGTAAAGAGTATGAAGTGTGTACCGTGGGTTTCTTGCCCTCCTTGAGGAGGGTCTTCCTGCGTAACACTCCCTGAACAGTCACTGCTCCGGGGTACAGGTGCACTGCTAACTCCTCTGACTCTGCAGAGCTGCAGGAAGAATAAAAGAAGAGCAAAAAAAAAGAACATATACAATCAGTTATACTCCTGCATGAAGTAAAGGAAAAGGGAGGGATTTTGAAACAATGGGAAGATCAAGCTCTCATCCAACCCAGACTCATGATGTCAGTTATGTTGAACACATATTGTGTATATTGAGTTACACAGAATGTACCTAATGTATTCAGCAAACTGCACACATGTACTAGGGGTGGTCAAAATAGAAAATAAAATGACTATAATTTTATGCATCACAAAATTTTATTATATTTTAATATGAAAACACTAAATTTGTTGCTCTACGTCCAATTAGACTGGACAGCTGCACAATTTTCAAGACACATTCAAGATACAAACTAAACAGTGCATCAAAATGCCCACCTCTAGTAACACATGCTTTCTTATTCTAATTACAAATACTTAATAAATAAATAAACTGAGAGCCTGGTATGAATGACTGCATGTCACTCTCATCTCAACTCTAGATTTAGATAATAAACACTCATTGTTTAAAGCAAACACACACACACACAAAGGAAGCATAATAAGAGGAAGGATGAGGCAGAACCCACAGCGCACAGCTTTGATCTGGAGAAAGAGTGAGTGAGAAAACCTCTCAAGTGAGATCTAAAGAGCAGGTACAGCTTTAATATTCAGTTCATTCTTTATGTTACATGTCTTTTGTCGCTATCTGAACAAAACCTTGTGTCTGCAAAATGGAAAATAGGGGAAAAAACATAACTTTTAACTTAACTTTAAATGAGAATATATGCTATGTTGTCTTAGTCTGATCTTTTAAATAACAGGACATGTGGGTTAAGCCTGCCATGAACCGCAAAGAACTCTGAAAAAGCTTGTTTTAAATCTGTGTGTACAGAAAGCATACTCACACACACGCATGTCAATCATGTTCTGTATCTGCCTAAACTCCACTGTCATAAAAAATGACTTTCTTCACTCATAAAAGGCAGAAGGTGTGTAAAAGAGGTAAAAAGGCTGTAAGCAGAGTGGCTGCTCCTGCAGCAAGCTGAGATAGAATTACCAACACCCACACACACAGACACACACCTTCAGAGAAGCCCATCACCTAGAGTCACTGCAAAAATACACCTTCTAGCACCAGTATACACAGAGCGCGCAGCTAAGTGGTCCAAGTCCACAAGGAGGGGGAAGGACATGGAGAAGAGGGAAAGAGAAAAGGACAGAGAGAGAGAGAGAGAGAGAGAGAGAGAGAGGGAAGCAGAAGAGCGCCTCATGGTGACAGCCATTACCTGCTGGGCCTCAGCCCTCCTCTGCATGACATGCGGCCCACTCGCGTGACTGGGCCCAAAGAGTGGTAGAAACGAGTCCTGTAGGGTGTCAGTCATAGCAGTATATTGATCAGTCGCAACCATCACACTCACACTCACTCTCACATTCACTTTTACACTCACACACAAACACACAGCTGTTAAGAGTCTGGAGACAGAGGTTTCTTAAATGTCTTAACCCTCTATGGCAGGAGCTGGCAATAGGCGGTCCTGAATAGGAGCATTAAAACATCTGGTCCGTGAGTTTGTTTAAACTATAATGAACAATAATGAATTAATGAATTGAATTAAAAAATCGGGCGATCCCCCTATCTCTCTGCGCTCAGTGTGACTTTAGATTTAGCTTGTTCTTAGGTTCCCTATCTCCTTATAAGGTTTTTTTTTTTTCCGGCCGTGTCCCAATTCCAAGCTGTAGTGTATTGGACCACCACCCTGACGACACAGGTTCAATGCCGCGTGAGGACTGGTGTGTTCATTTTTTTTTTTTTTCCTTGGTTTTACCTGCTTTGAGATCAACTGTTCTGCAATTGGGTTTAACAACCCTCTAGGGTGGAGAGCTACTAGTCTGAAGCACTCCATCCCATTACACTTTTGGACACATTTTGGAAGATATCTGGCTAGCGACCAAACTTAATTGCAGACCCCTGCTTTGTGTTGCCCTTAATGTTGCCCTCAGGCTACAAACCAAATGTTTGGTTATTACACAATTCCATAGCGTACCTTAATTTTTTATGCATTTATTGGTTTATTTATTTGTTACAAGGCATATCTACATCCAATAAATAGCAACAAACAAGTAGGTCATAAATGAAAAGATATATCGGTATATGTGCAAGAATATGTAAAGAAGTATATTTATTTGGCAGTTTACATTTTTACTATATTCTTGTTGTAAACTTTCTAAAACAGTTTTTTTTTTCAATTGTTGCCCAGGTAGCTAGAACAACCATGCATGTTTTGTGTGCTCCCTTGCTCTAATTCATTGGATCTATCTCTTATCAAAAAAAATAAGTATAGAAATGTATATTCTATGTATTTATAGGGACTCTGAAACTTTTAAAATGTATTTTTTCAGAAAATATAATTCATGCCATAGAGGGTTAACTAAGCATGTTATCCTTATTCAATATTAATCTCTAAAAAAAAGTCACAATAATAAACTAGCACAATCTAATTAATAAAAATATATATGTTGTTCTGTTCATGCCTTTTACTGAACACATTGAGCACATATACAAAGTGCAGGCTAAAAAAGGAAGAGAACTCTTGAATATAACCTGTAGAGCCTGTTTAAGCAGCAATCACCCCCACCAAATGTTTTCTACACCTTCAAATAAGATTTGTGTAACACTGAGAAGAACTGTGGACCGTTCAGTCATTATGCTCCTCCATATGCTTCAGTTTATAACAGCCTTCTTCAAGTGATGCAAAAAGAAAGTCAAGGTCAGGACACTGAAGGCTATTTAGCTTTGTAAACAGTCATTAAATCAGACAGACATTCATATACTTTTACTAGCCTACAATTATTTGATGTGCTTAATAAAATACATGAACGGTACAGTTTTTTGTGTGTTTAGTTTAGTTAGTTGGTGCTATAATTTAATGTTTTTTCTATATTTATATGTATTTTCTTCTATAACTGCGACTTCCAAAGAGCTCAGTTCAGTTGTCTGGCAACAGAATCTCCAAAATGCACAAGAACAAAACATTGCTAAGGAAGCTAAAGTTTTATTTATTAACTATTTTATTACATCAATTATATATATATATATATATATATATATATATATATATATATATATATATATATATATATATATATTTATATATATATATATATATATATAAACTTAATTTCTTAATAAATTTCATCAATTTTCTTTTTTTTTTTTAGTTTTTTAAGTTTTTTTTTTTTAAATCTCATTTATGAAGAAAAAAAAAACAAAAAACTTTTGGGTGCCTCCAAGCTTTTAACAGGCTGTGTATAACGTATTTCTCATACTATAAGGTGCACGATCAATAAACATCTGGTTTATGGTCTATTTTCATATACATAAGGCGCAACAGATTATAAGGTGCATCATGCGACACTAGTAAGGAACAGGTGTGTCACCATATTTTCCTTCTAATTTCGTTTTAAATATAAAGCTAAGCTAAGTTAAGTAAACACAACTTTAATTTTTAAAAATAAATATTTTAAAGTCAAAGAAGCACTGGATATTATTCTTTTACATTTACAGTAAGCTTAGATTTTTAGTTTTTTTTTTTAAGAAAGCTCATTTATGAAAAAAACTTTTGGGCGCCTCCAAGCTTTTAACAGGCTGTGTATACATCACAGGAGAAGGGTCCATCTTCTCTTTTCCTGGTTGAACAAAACCTTTAAAACAATAACAGTCACCCTCTATCATACCACAAACTCTATGGTTAAACACATGGTTTCATGCAATGCAGAGAGTAAATGAAGATTTAAGGCATATGGTGTGTAGGAGAGTTGTTACAACAAAACTCAAGAGACTATTACCCACAAAGGAGTATTGCTTTAACAGCACTGCAGGGCTGCGCCTCAAATATCCTACTCAATCCTGACGATTAGGCAAAAATCTTAAATTTAAGTGGTCTAGTACATGGAGACACACACACTATAGAGGGGATACTGTGGTCAGATGTTGCACTTTATAAACAGAGGTTGCTAGGGGAAAAGAAAAAAAAAACACTTGTGGGTGAATTTCACATTCAAGCTTGTGTATTTGCATCTGTACTAAATCCTCAGAAACAATGATGTAAAGCATCCTGTGGATAATTATGTTTAAATATTTCTGCAAACACACAATTATGCATGACTGTTTCAACAGTAACACAAATGCTCTGTGTATTATATAGCTCACAGATAAACAGATAAATTGACCAATTATTGTTGAAACACATGATGCTCATTTTCATGTAAAAAGTCTTCAAACTGTTTTTATTTCACGTTCACTGGACCTTAGAGAAGAGGGTCACAGGACTGACTGGGTTATGTAAGTACTCCATATGCTATATGCTTTAGACTAACGTGCCAGGCACATGTCTATTTGTGGTCATGCATGTGTGGGAGTAAAAGAGCATGACAGTGTGTGTGTGTGTGTGTGTGTGTGTGTTGGACAGAGAGAGAGAGAGAGAGAGAAAAACCCACCTCTCAAAAGCAGGCCAAGACATTTCTTCACTCAATTCAGAGCCTTCACTGCTTCCTAAAGCCACGATTTTGCAGGAAGAGAGAGAACTAGTTAGCCTAAGCATGCTTTATTTGTGTGTATGTATTTGCATGTGTTATTATCCTCTTATTATTTAACTGTTCTTCAACTGTAAGGACCCACAGGACCACCACAGAGCATGTGTTATTTGGGTGGTGGGTCATTCTCAGCACTGCAGTGCTGTAGTGACACGATAATGGCATGTTAGTAGGTGCTGTACTGGTATAATAGATCAGACACAGCAGTGCTGCTGGAGTTTTTAAACGCCTCAGTGTCACTGCTGGACTGAGAATAGTCCCCCTACCAGAAATATTCAGCTCATAGCATCCTGTGGGTTTGTTTAAAAATTCCAGCATCTACCGCATTTTTTTGTACTATAAGGTGCACGATCAATAAACATCTCGTTTATGGTCTATTTTCATTAACATAAGGCACACCAGATTATAAGGTGCATCATGCGACACTAGTAAGGAACAGGTGTGTCACCATATTTTTCTTATAATTTCCTTATAAATATAAAGCAAAGCGAAGTTAAGTAAAGACAACTGTAATATTTAAAAATAAATATTTTAATGTCAAACAAGCACTGGATATTAATCTACACAGAATCCTCTCCTGAAAACTGTTTATTTGGGTGAGTAAAGTGCTTCCGTTTATTTACAGTAAGCTTAGACTTCCAGATTTCCACTAAGGCTGGGTGCAACAGAATTAGCATTAGCAGCAAACCTCTAGCGCTTAGCGGATAATGCTAATGCAGCTCCAGCAGTGCTAGCTGGAATTAGCGGCAAGCTTCAGGCCGATAATACTCACCTCTAAATGAAAAAAAAATTATTTCTGAAGGGGGCAATAGCTAGCGCTTAGCACGGTTAGCGGCTAATGCTAATACTGCTCCAGCCCTGGTGCTGGAAAACTAAACTGAAACTCCTGTATAACTCTGTACTTCAGCAGAGTGGCTTTACTTTTTATAACCTGACTGGTAAAATTCATACATAAGGCTTACCGGATTAAAAGGCAAACTGACGATTTTCGGGAAAATTAAAGGATTTTAAGTACGCCTTATAGTGCGAAAAATACGGTACTTGTAGCAGAACAACGTGCATTAACATATCAGTGTCACTGCAGTGCTGAGAACTACCCAGCACCCAAATAACACCTAATGTGTGGTGGTCCTGTGGGGTCCTGATCACTGAAGAACAGGATGAAAGGAGAATAATATAGTATGCCGAGAAAAAGATACAGAACTACAACCTGGAATTAGAGCTTAGAAGATGAACAATGAGTAAACGATATATAAACAAAGAGGCAGTCATAATATTGTGACTTGACTTTTTATATATTTCTGGTTACTGGAGATGGCATCTACATTTAAAACAATTTATTAATGCATTTATATATATGCATGCGTCTTACCCAGCGAGATGCCGCTGGACAGGGTGGAGCTCTCGGCTTGGCCCCTTGTGGGTGTATGGCTCTCCAGCACGCTGTCATCCAGCAGGTGTCTGGACCCAGCATTTGGGAATGTAGCGCTCTTAAACTCCACCGTGTTCATCTTATGAATAAAACTACAAGCACAGGACAAGCAATGGATTTGAGGATTTGGAGAAAACAACTACACAGAGTTTCAGTCACAGTTTAGTAATATTAGTAATTTATCTCTTTTTTTCATTACACTCATCTGTACACAGTGTGAGATGGCTCAGTAGAATTAAAAAAAGATGTTGCATTTGAATCAACTGCACTATATAGGGTTGAATGACAGGAAAGGAAAAGGAAAAAAAAACACAAACATGTATTATTATCAAGCCATATTAATAGCAAAATAAAAATAATAATAACAATGAAATAAAAAAAAATGAAATAAAATAAAAAAATGATCAAATGACCCAAATTGTGCATTTGTAAAGGGCTGTGTGGTTAATCTAATTCATTTGTTTAATCAAGTTCCTGCTGCAAGTTTCAAAATGGGATAATAGAGATTGTAAATCTTTACATATAGAAGTGCCAGAGTGAATCTAAATAGATTTATGATTTATGTGGCAGTGATTTAAATATTTTTCCTTAAATGAAAGTTTCTATGTAAGAACTAGAGATCGTGATGGAGAATCGCTCATATATATTGTCACTGTCCAAACAAGTAACTGCATTTCTGTCAATGTTTTGGTTACTAAACAATTAGAACAGGCAAACTGTGTCAAAATTTCTCGATGGACCAATAGAAACACTTCAAAATGACCTAAATATATTAAGAATATTGTGTTTTTCTTTTTCTTTCTTTCTTTCTTTCTTTCTTTTTTTGTTACAATATTGCTCAGCCCTACATTAGGGTAAAGTTTAAGTGCAAATTCACTCCATATAAATATCTAACATTTCAATCTTCATACTAATTGTTGCATTATATTAAAATAAGTGATTTCGGTATTATTACAGTTGCTACACTTCTGATGTTCTAGACCTTGCTTGTATGTTAGGTTAGCTAGTATAAGGTTAAAACTCCATCTGTAACTCCACCTCTTTTATTGCAGAAGTGTCAGTAAGTGAGCTTCCGAATAGTGTCGCTCTCATTGGTGGCCAAGCTGGTGATCAGCCCTGATTTCCTCCTTTCTACCCTCGACTCCTTCCTAAGCCCTGCATGCTGCTTATTAACCAACCCTCTAATACACTGTAAGAATGAGAGAACTGCTAACACTGAGGGTTGATATACTCATGTGAGGTATAGGGTACAGGTGAATGACACTCACTTGTATCCCAGGCTGTGACACTTCCTGTGTCCGTACGGGAGAAGGTTGCGTGGGGAAGGTGGTGTGGGTGGGACTTTGGGTAGGGCGCCTTCGGCCATGTTGCCACGGCGACCGCATAACGGCGAGCCGGTGGCATCAGGACCTGATATAAGAGCATAAAAAGGCAAGATAAAGTGCACTACTGGTTTAAAGTGCGTTTGTGTGTGTGGAGGTAGAGTGTGTGTACACCTCGTTAAAATGAATGGATTTATGGATGCCCTTTTCCTTACCTACAAGGTCTTCTCTAGAGGCAGTTGCACGGGGGGTGCTGGTGGCTGGCTCAATCTTTAAAGACAACCTGAAAACAGTGCAGACATGGGCTTTACAAATCCAAATCCCACACATTCATGTAGAGGAGGAGGTCCACTAAAGAAGGTTGCTACACTAAACACTTACTTGTAGTTGTCGTCCTCCACAAACTTCTGTAACTCCTCGATGTAGTGAACTGAGTTAAGATAGTTCTGGACGTGAGGCAATTCTGGTATATCTAAAAGAGGAAGAATAAAGAACGAACAGATTAACTCTGATTAAATCTGAACTGTGGACACATTCAAAGATTCAGGGGTTATTACTAAGGCTGTACATCAGCAAGAACTTTTAAGCAATTCAAGTTAATTTGATTCAAATATTAGAAAAACCAGCATTTGCCTTTAATCTGAATTAAAAAATAGTTTACTATCTATTTATGTAGATCAATGGGATCTTAAGACAGAAGAATACAGAAGAGTAAAAAAAAAATCAATAATATGTTTTAGTCTCCTAAGACCTAAACCGAAACAGCAATTGTGCCCCTTTGAGCAGTATGGCTAATCTAAAGTGCTGCTTCAAAACAAAGTAAAAAAAAAACAAGCATTTACTGTATTTTCGTTTCAATTTCTCTAATGTGCATCAAAACTCTAATGTGTTAAACTCTTCTGACACCATAAGGTGACAGCATAAAGGCCTCATAAGAAGACACCAGGCCCTTGTAGAGCAAAATTTAGTGTCTAGACAACCCAAAATGTGATGTCCACACATGCGGACGCCAGGACTATACAGCATTTATACAGCATAAAATAATATGTAACACATTACATCACAAAACTTTACATTCTTACACCCATAGTAACCTCTTTGATCCAGTTATTAACATTTAAACCTACTTGAAACTACCTTTATTGTCATAGTTAAGAAGATATTTTGAAATGTGTACCACAATTATGTGTCTATTTAGATTTACACTATTTGGATTGTGGACATGCGGAAATGCATAGAATTCCTCACAGTGTCCAGATGAACAAACCCAGCCCTGTTTCCTTTATTAATACTGTCACTTGTACTCAAGTACAAAAACTCTCACTGCAGCTAAACATTTTAAAAATATATATTTTCAGCACTTTAAACTATGGTAATTACCAAAAATTAAACATTTCAAAAATGGTCAGTGCGCCTAATAATCGGGTGCGACTTATGTATAAATTTTTCCAGTCAGGTTGTAAGAAGCAGTAGAGCCACTTTGTTACACAGAAGTTTCAGTTTAGTTCTCCAGCAGTATTAGCATTAGCTGCTAACCCCACTAAGCACTAGCTCTTACACCATTCAGAGGTGAATACTATCGGCCTGAAGTCTGCTGCTATCCCCGGCTAGCACTGCAGAAGCAGCATTAGCATTAGCCGCCAACTGTGCTAAATCTGTTTAGATTAACATCCAGCACTCGTTTGACTTTAAAAGATTTTTTTCATTTTAAGAATCACAGTTTTGTTAACTTGGCTTAGCTTTACAGGTCCTGCTGAATTAGAAGGAAACATGGCAGCACCTCTGTGTCTTACTAGTGTTGCATAATGCATCTTATAATCCAGTGCACCTTATGTATGAAAATAGACCAGAAAATAGATGTTCATTGATAGTGTGCCTTATAATCTGGTAAACCTTATAGTGCAAAAAAGTTAAACAGTATTAAAGGTTAAGCTTGAATGACTCAAAAACTTAACTCAAGAGTGCCCCAAATACTATACACTATATGGAGAGAATTGGGACACAGCCCTTAATGATTGAATTTAAGTGCTTCATTTAGTTCCATTGCCACCGGTGTAAATTCTAGCACAAAGCCATGCAGTCTGCCTTGTGCACTTGTATACGAAAAATGGTTGTTTCTTTACAGAGCTCAAAAGTGTGATACTGTAATAGGACGGCACCACTACAACAAGCCAGTTAGTGAAAGTTCATTCCTCCTACATATTCCACCATCAGCTGTAAGCAATATTACAGAACAGTGAAAAAATTCTCCTTTGTCTTTGTAATTCATAAGAAATTCAGATATTTAAGTTCAGAAACAGAGCTACACACCATATTCACAGGATCTCTGGAGGTCTGAGATGATTCTCAAGATGTTGTTCATCAGGTTGGAGCGCTGCTCATTCTCCAGAATGCTGCCGGTGGAGGGATACGCTGAGTCGATGTAGGTCAGATCAGACAGGTACATACCTAAAGAGGACAGAGAAACACAGAGAGAAAGGTCAGTTTACACTCTCTGCACTAGTGTTGTTCTTTGAGCACAATGCTACGCAAACAGTCTCCAGCTGCGGCATCTTAACAGAAAGTACACCGGGCCAGCAGGGTCATCCCATTCCTGCCAAACACACCACTTCCTACCGCGCTCAACAATCAGCCAAACACACACAAACACATTCCATTCCCATTAAAGTGCCATAATGATAGGTTTCCAGTCTTCAAGGTGTCGCACAGTCCAGTCCAGCTGTGCATGTCTCACAGAATAAACAAATGGAGGAGATGAAGACATGTGTCTCCCTCTTTCTCTGCTACAGAAAAAAAAGACTCCAGCCCAGAGGAAGTAGAGTAGATGGATTGTCGTCTTTGGCTGTGGGGAAAACGCTTATTTCGCAAAGGATAAATATTTGAGCGTATTAGGAACATTATGACTGAAAACATTAACACTAAAAAGAAGAATGATGGACTTTGGGAGAGAGGGATATTTTTCAAGGTGCCACTTCAGACTACAGGCTTTCGTCTTCAGGAAGAAGTGATAGCAGGAGCGGACTGGAACACATTACTACAGTCTAATACATTACTATCACTGTTAGCTTTAAAAAGAGCCTGCACATTATCTTAGGAACATTATTCTGTCTATAGTCCTTCTCAAATTTTACAAATATTATCCTACATACATACATATAGCTAATCTGTAAATAAGATATATATATATATATATATATATATATATATATATATATATATATATATATATATATATATATATATATATATATATAAGAAAAAATAACAGGCCACTTAAAAATGATGAGTTTCTTTAATTTTACCAAATTAAAAACCTCTGGAATATATTTAAGAGGAAGATGGATGATCACAAGCCATCAAATTGAGCTGAACTGCTTGAATTTTTGCACCAGGAGTGGCATAAAGTTATCCAAAAGCAGTGTGTAAGACTGGTGGAGGAGAACATGATGCCAATATGCATGAGAACAGTGTTTAAAAACCAGGGTTATTCCACCAAATATTGATTTCTGAACTCTTAAAACTTTATGAATATTAATTGTTTTCTTTGTATTAATTGAGCACTGAAAGGTCTGCATCTTTTTTGCTATTTCAGCCGTTTCTCATTTTCTGCAAATAAATGCTCTAAATGACAATATTTATTTAGAATTTGGAAGAAATGTTGTCAGTAATTCATAGAATAAAACAGCAATGCTCATTTTATTCAGACATATACCTTTAAAAAGCAAAATCAGAGAAATTTCGTTTTTTTATAGAAAAAACGTATACATTTATAGAAACATACAAAGTGTAAGAAAAAAAATAACCTTCTAATAATAATAACCTTCTAAAGAATCTATAATTTTGCACCATTTCTATTTGATCAATAATCCAAAAATGAAAAAAAAAAATTTATAATAATACTATAATACTGATCAGATGAAGCACTTCATATTGAAATACTTTCACAGTAACATACCACCTGAGAATTAAATAAATCATTTCATCTTATCAAGTTCAATTACGTTTTAATATGAACATTTTATTCACAGTTTGTTCAATTATTGAGACTTTATTACATGTTTAGGTTATTTTTGTGATATTTTTGTGATGCATTATTTGGAATCAATTTAATTTTAGGCTAATTCCTTGTAATAGCTTATTGCAAAGAAGTTAATAGTCTTCATGTAAATGATTTGTTATAAATTATTAAATTGTTAAGAACTGATTGAAATTTCATGTTAATACTAATGGAAAATCATTACAATATTAGGTTCTTTATACACTGGTTTGTTTTAACAGTAATAATGTTTTAAGTTATATTTTTGCAGTTTATCACAGTCATCTCACTAACCCCATTTAGGAATTCCTATAGTTCACCCTATTTTTCACTCTGCATGGGGATTTTCTCATTCTTCAAACATCTGGAAAAAACATTTCCATTCTGACATCACTCATTAAAAATATCCTTTAAATAACTTTTTACAGTTGCTGAGTTTAAAGAGTTTTTGCACAGCCGTATTTAGCTATAAGAAGGCCTAATTAACAGGAAACCCCTCACACGAGGACTGTAATGCAATAGTCTGTGTGCTTTCTAATTTAAGACAACTGTGTTGTATCAGTGAAGGGTTACATCATTAGTAATAACAGCATTTAGGAAAAGAGGAAGCAGGCTGTTAAAGAGATGATGACATGGTAAATGAAGGACTGAGGCTCAGAGAGAGGAACTCATTTAGAGTCTTATCATCTGCCCCAGTGATCAGACTGATTAAAAACAGAGCGTGCGGGGGCCGGGTGTTCTGTATCTGTCATTGGAGTGTCATTCAGTGAAAAAGTGAAAACTGAAGTGAAATACTAACTTAGAGACAAGCTTGACCAAACAATGCCCCTTCAGAAGCAGTGTGCTCTCTGGCCATGACTCAGAGCTCTGCCTAGTATAGATCTGGCTGTCTGCTCATACCTAAACACTTAACCTGACTATGTACCTCTGAGAGACACGCACGTGTGCACACATACATTACATAGTGTCTGCGTGCACGGAAAATCCCCCCGGCTCTAATCAGCACTACTGCGCAGTCAACTGCAACAAATCAGCACTACCCACTAAAACACAGCACACACACCTTCAGCTGCAATTCACTTCATATAGCAAAAAATAACTATCCCTAACCTCACTCACATTACAGAGAGATAGAGAGAGGCAGAGACAGAGAGACAGATTGAGCTAGAAAGAGGAAAAAAATAAAAAAAATAGATAAGAAAGAACCAGGAAAGACAAAGAGACCAAGAGAAACAAAGAGTCAGGCAAAGAAAGAAAGGGACTGTAAGAGAAAGAAAAAGAGAAAGAGAGAGAAAAGGAGAGCTTTAAACAAGAGAGACAAAAAGACAAAGAGAGACAAAGAGGCCATAAGAGACTGAAACAAAAGAGAAACAAAAAGAGAAACATGACAGACAGAGAGAAAGAGACGAATAGAAAACTTGACAGACTGAGAGAGAAAGAGACAAAGAAAAGTTGACAGACAGAGAGAAAGAGACAAGGAGAAAACTTGACAAACTGAGAGAGAAAGATAAAGAGAAAACTTGACAGACAGAGAGAAAGAGAAAAAGAAAACTTCACAGACAGTGAGAAAGAGACAAAGAAAAAACCTGACAGACTGAGAGAAAGATGAAAAGAAAACTTGACAGACTGAGAGAGAAGGCAACATATAGAAAACTTGAGCGACTGAGAGAGAAAGAGACAGAGAAAACATGACAGACTGAGAGAGAAAGAGACAAAGAGAAAACATGACAGAGAGAAAGAGACAGAGAAAACATGACAGACAGAGAAAAAGAGACAAAAATAAAACATGACAGACAGAGAGAGACAAAGAGGCTGTGAGAGACTGAAACAAATAAACAAACAAAAAGAGAAAACTTGACAAACAGAGAGAAAGAGACAAAGAAAACATGACAGACAGAGAGAGAGACGAAGAGACAAACAGAAAGATAAAGCAACTGTGAGAGAGAGAGAGAGAGAGAGAGAGAGAGATTTAAAGAGGGGATGGGAGAGATACTGTAAAAACAAACAGACAGATAAAGAGAAACAGAGACAAAGACAGTGAGAAAAAGACAGAGACAAAGAGAGAGAAACAGAGACAGAGTGCTGTCTCTACTCAGACCACAGTTTGGACATTAGAGGACTTTTTTCTGCACTCTCTCTCTCTTTCTCTCCCCTCTGTCTCTGGGAAAGAAGGACGTGATTGAAGGGAGAGCCGTAACTTTAGGAGGAGTCAACTTCTTCTGGCTCTGTTTCAGCCTCAGTTACATCAGAGGAGTACTGGGGCAGTCCAAAACATTAAAGTTGAAGGGGGGAAAAAAGAAAAAAAAAAAAAGGGAAAAAGCCCTGACCCCCACACCCTCTCCCCCTCTCTCTCCCTCTCCACCACCTCTCCTCCTCCATCCCTCCTCCTCTTCCTCCCTTTCTCCTTCACCTCCCCAATCCTTTGTGAAAAGGCAGAGGCAGCGTCCGAGGGCGGCTCAGTCTCCAGAAGGCAGCAGCTGGGAGTTGCAGAGCGATGCCGCGGCTCCAGAGCTGCTGAAGTCAGAGACGAGCTCACCGCTGGATCTCTGGAAGCAGGGGGGTGGGAAGAGCAGGGAAGGGGATCCAGCCTGGAGCTGCTCAAGAGAGGAGGCCTCAAACGTGGGACATGAGAGTCAAGCACGGCCCTGAGGACTTCCACACAACTTCCAACTGCAGACAACAGCCGAGTCCACAGAACTGATTCAGCTCAGTGTGTTCAATCATACAAATAGACAACAAAGCAAACATACAAACAGCCTTGGGGGGAAAAAGAAAGGTGAGTGTGAATAGAATACAATTTTTCCTTTTCTTTAACATGAGATTTATATTCTTCCTCACTTACTAACTCCTATCTCTCTCTCCTTTCACTCTTTCAGTCCTCTCAACAGCTGCGGCATGTCCTCAGGAAAGCCTATCTGTCTTTCCTCTCCCTGCTCAGCACATGCTGTAGTGTTTAGCTCTGAAGGTTGACTTTGCTCCTGGCCGGCCGGCCGGCAGGTCAGAGAGTCTAGCAGTGGCCCTGAACAGGATTATGCCAGTTACAGAGCCTGTGTAAACCAGTGGGCCAAAACTGGAATGAGTTCAAAGCTGCAGGGCTCCTCTGAAACGTCTTAGAATAACAACAGAAGCTATTTGGAGAAGCTATTATTCCCCACCACTGTACGGAGAGTCGGTGGGTAAAGGGCTAACAGCTGGATAAGAGGGTCTGTTTTCATTACTGAGCGTAAGACTAGAAGAGTTCTCTGCAGTCTCTACAGGGTTGGGGTGCAGAAAAGCTGCTCTACAGCAGAACTGAAGATGCAATTAAGAAAGTCAGTGTAACCACAGGTAGAAGAATGATGAATAGATATGCAGTTATGTCAGTTACGTCAGCAATGTGTCAATAACAGGGTTGTGAAAATTCACAAATGTTATAGATATTGAGTCAGATTACTTTATAATGTAATTCTTGGAGCTTATAACAAAAGCAGCCTACATCCCATTTCTTTGTTATAGACTAAAAAAAGAAACGTGCTTCCAATATTTCTTTATAAGCAACTATGTTACAATTTAATCATGACACATCTATATTACAAATATGGAGCATCTTTCACCAATATCTTTCTAAGGATTTTCTTATATTTGTCAGAACAGAAAAAGTCTACATTCAAATCACGCTTTTAAAATTTATATATTTTTCACAGCTCTGGTCTTATAATAATTGAGATGTTTGTTAATGTAAATTGAAGAAATTTCAATTGATAAAGCAAAGGTTGCTGTCAGAGTCTTTGTAAAATCAAATACAGTAAGTGAATCTTAGACAGTATATATTTTTTTTGTGTATAAAACATTTGTTAAACAAGGCCTAACGTTCTTTAAGGAAACATAAGTGGTTCTTCTATGGCATCACTCAAAGTTCCATTTGAAGCACACTCATTTTTAAGAGTGTCAGATGAGTAGAGTTCCCACATTCAATTAATTTGATTAAAAACGTCAATGTTGACTATAATAAAAAAATTAGGAAAGCATAGAAATGGGTAACTATAGGTTAGGAAGGATACATTAATGTAAAAACTGCGACTCCAGCAAAAGCTAGATTAGCACTGTAGAGAAAAAGACTTATTTCCACAGTATTATAAAAGCAGGTTTTTAAATACACTAAATAAAACTGGTCAAATTTAAAACGTCAGTCCAACATTGATTATTATTAAGCAATTTTTTAAGGGATTTTCTCCTAATACTGATATTTTTAACATAGCATCCATCTGAATAATGGAAAAATCTGTTTTTATGACATTCCCTATACAGTTCCTAAGAAACACTCCCACTTTTAGTCAAAATGAAACTTTTTCAGATAACAGAAATTTGTGCATGTGTATACGTGTGTGTGTGTGTGTGTGTGTGTGTGTGTTTGTGTGGTCCATTTGAAAGAGTCTAGTCTCTGATTGCAGTTCATAAAGAATGCTTTTATTTATAAGCAGAATTCTGAACCTCTAATCTCTTCAGAGTTACACTGTTAACCACAGGATTCTTCAGGCGTTCTTTAGTAAGCGCAGTAGAACTATAATCTGAGAACCATGACAACTAAAAAACAAACATCTACTGTAGATTTATACTGCCTGGTAGAATGAAGCTTAAAGGGGGTTTAACTACAATTAATAATCCTTATTGCTAATAGCAAACAATTAGAATTTACGTTCACATTAATTTGGGGGCATTCTGAAAAGTGTAGTTCTTATTAAGACTCTACACAGCTCCGGCTGTGTTTGACTCTGGTGTGAATCTGGGTGGTACATGTTTCTCTGGAGCAGTGGGGGGTGGAGGGTAAAGAGGTGGGCATCTGGTGGCCCTAAACGCTTAAAGGCAGCTCGCCCACAGCCTTGTTCAGCGTTTTCCATATCTCTGACTCTACAATAGGCTCTGATGTGTTTTTGGTGGATCGTATGCTCTGTATTTGCACTTCTTTAGGATGACGTGCTGTGATGTGGGCTCTGCAGAGGGGCTCTCGGGGTAGAGGGGCTTGTGTGTTCTTGGTGGCTCCCTCCGCACAGTGCTTCTCTACTGTTTTGGATGGGATAAGGGGTTCCATTCATAAAAGACCCGCTCAAAGAAAAACAAACCCACCAAGACACAAGGTCATTTTATGCTAACCGCTTCCTCATGTAGAAACACAGAACCCAGTTACCTGATAGCCTGCCTGTTCATGAGTACGTGAGCGCACACACTCATACTCCAGCATGACAGTGGAGGATTTCTTTTTTTTGTGTGTTTTTAAGCTAACAGCACACTCCTGTTTGCAGAATCCTTGGAAAATGTATTTTACCCCATAAACTGCAGGCTTGCACTTAATTCTTTAACTGTGATTACATCATTTCTGAGCATGTTGAGAATATAATTACTGGTAGTACATCTAGAACTCTCAAGAACTAAATGTTTCGTTAGAAAGGCAGTGGGGCTTGGCAAAAGTTCTGCTCATAATTCTTGAGTATTTAAAATTTCCAACACTGGCATTTTTTCAAGAAGATATCATGAAGAAGCGCTCATGCTCAGACACATTACAATTAAACCCATACATCACTCAGTGCATGTGCCCCTCCCAAACTACCCCAAACTTTTTCTAGCCTTTTTAAAATTTGAGCAGAGGGTAGAGTTAGCTAAATTCAGAAGGTTTAATGCCTTTAAGCCTGAATGTGTATTTTTGGACAGTCTAATATACACAAAAACGTAATAACTGCTGACACAGACACTGTAGTCATTAAAACAGGATCTTGCCTTTCTCTTTACCTTGGAATAGAAGTATACACTTTTAACTAATGCATTAGTTCCAATTAACTGCATGTCGAAGGCCATATCGACAATTAAAATCATTTCACACTGAATCAAGTACATTCACATTTTTGACATCATAAAGAGCAATTGTTCTAAGAGCTATGAGTGTGAATTCACTGAAATGTTTCAAAAAGTTCTTCACACCTACATCTCTAGCAAAAATAGCTTTTCTACGGTATAACAAAAAAAAAACTTTAATTCTGAGGGTGTACTTTTAGAGTTGAGGAGGTGGAAGTCACTGATGTGTGCAGAGAGAACTGTGAGTGAAGATGTTTTGTCAATAATATGAGAGTAAATATGAACCTGAAGGTGGTCACTGTTAGAACAACTGGAACGAAGGTCAGGCTGAAATCCATATTCCTCTCCTACAAGTGGGCGATGGCCAGAATTAGCTCCAAATAAAAGCAGGAGAATGTGAAAGGTTAAGAACACGTGGGTCCTGGGAGAGCAGTAAAAAGCATCCACACACACAAACACACTTCATGCCATGTCATTTATCTTTTGAGAACATTCCGTGCTCAAGTGTTTGGCGCATGGTTCACCTGCTGCTGCTGCTACAAATGTGCTGCAAAAGAGGGTAGAACACTACCAAGAAAAACACACAAGAAAAACAAGGATAGCCACACACACACACACACACACACACACACACACACACACACACACACACACACACTCACAACATACTTCTAATGTCCAGAAAACTACTCAGTCGCCCCTGAACGTTCTCAACCTGCCTTGTTTTTCTCCAGCAGTCCAGCAGCTTGTTTACAGCAGTCTGTAAAGTGTAGCGGTTCAGAGAGGAGAGAAGCTGCGTTCTGTCCGTGGTGGAAATGATTTGTGCTCAGTCTCGAGAGACTGTTCAAAGACATGAAACTTCTCCTCAGAATCTGCTGCTGAGTGCTGTTTGTGCTGGAGGCAGTGGTAAATAAGGGAAAAGGCCCTGAGCACTGGCTGGCCAATCATAACACAGATGACATGGAAGAGGAAAGGATGTCTGCCAGAGGGATGCAGCATGAGACACATACACACACACACCTTGTCAGAGCTGTGAGCCTGGGGTGTTTAGCTGAAGTGGGATTACTTCCAGGAGGTTTTATCATCATCTGCTGCAACGCTCCAACTGCCAACTCGCTGGCTCACTACACACACAGATTTGTAGTTCAAGGAAATACGCAGTAAAAAATAGCACCCCCTGCCCCATGTATACATATCTGTACTCTAAAAAAAGAGGCTGACAGATCGGAAAACAGTAAAAAACAACTTTTGCTGTTTTTCCACAGACGTCTTTGGAATTTGATAGCTGTTCGTTACACTGGTTTAAACTTTGATGACAAACAAATGAAAAGAAATTATCTGAAATGACTTAATGGATTAATACATATCAATTATTTATCTACTTAACCAACCCTTTCAAAAAAAAGAATGCTGTTTTCTGTCTGTGATGCACAGAAGACTCCAATATTCTTCTATAAAATCTATATAGCAAATGAATCCGTTTCACTAAAATATTTAAGTTTTTTTTCTTTTGTTTTATTTCCATTGCATTCAAAGCTTACATGCAATATTTTATATTTCAACTTGACCTTTTTATTTCATAAATTATCCCTAAACATGATTAAAAAAGTGTTCTAAATCACATTAAATTAGTTCAAATTAGCTGTTACTTTCTCTAGGTGGGGGTGGGGGGCCAAATTAGTGTTTCGTTGGTTTATAGACTTGTTCACTGGCTGCTTCATGGTCTATTCTGATGGACAACAGCTCTGATATAGTGATGATGAGCAACAAAACATTTAGAAATAAAGAAAATTCATGATGTCCATTGTAATGGATGCAGGGTTTCAAAGGGTTAATTTTGTTTTATTATTCTTCCATAGAAAGTTATGATTTTTTTTTCATGACAGATAAGAGTTGGAAGTTTCTCTTAATTTTGTCTTTCATAATAAAGCCATCATTCCAATCTGGCAGTTATCTTCACACTATTTTAAAATCTGAAGTCCTATATTGGAATAAATTTGAAATAGGATTTAAATTGACTTCCAATTAAAGTTTTTTTTTTCCCAGTAAGGTTGCAATGTTTATTTAGCAGTTCTCTTTAAAACAACAGTGATATTACATTATAACATGCCATCGTTATGATAATCAATAGACTTTTTGAGCTTGAGTGGAATGAAAACTTTTAGAATGAAGTTTCTCAATGAACTGCTACATGCTTAGAACTGAACTGTTGATTTATCTCTTGAGCATTACTGTATCAGTTATTATATTATCAGTCTTTCTTAACAAGATGTTGGCTAATTAAACTGTTAGGGGCACTACTGTTTGGGGACTTCAAATTCAGGGCTTTTAATACCTATACAAGACCTCAGCATAGCAAAAATTACACCCTTTCTCCACAGAATAACTAACTCAAATAAGGCATATGCTAAATTGACTAAATGACCTGTCTGAAACAGTCTGGTCAGTGTGTTTGTGTGACTCATTTGTGCTCTTGTCCTTCATCAGCAAACACTTCTGACCACAGGACAGCTGTCTGCTAGCTACATTTGGATGCCAGACTATTGTAAATGAGTTCAATGCACGCAATGGCTCTTTTCATCTTCAGGCATCTTTTTAGAATTTAATTAAGGATGTCCTAGTTCCTGTTTCTTGCCTCCAAATCTAATCCATGTTCTTTAATATGATGAACACGGAGCACTACTGTTATTTACGTTTTTTTTTAAATAGATAATACAGCCACACAGTTTAGGTAAGCTGACATCTGTGTCAATACAATACAATTTAAATGAAATTTTCCGAAATGCTGGTTTAATTCAGAAGCTCAGTGAAGAAGTTATTATTATTGTAGGCACATGTTTAGTAAATAGAACTGGTGTTTTTTTGTCACTTAATGTATTTTTGTTTATGTGCTCATTTTGCAAAAGAGTTAGCTGGTTGAAGCAGAATATGAACATAGGCACTACAAATATAAAAACTGGGAACTGGGTTTAAAATCACTGATAAAAAAATCCTAAATTAAATGTCTTAGAGATATTTGGGAATGTTTATTATTTAAATACAAAATATTTATTTTATTTAGAATAACTAACATGATTTATCACTATTTCACTATATTACTACTATATGCACCCTGGATACAACTGATCAGTAATGGGATATGCTAGGCTATATACTGATAACACACTAGACATATGCTGTTATCTATCTGTTCTTGCAGCAAATGAATGTTAATAGATAATATTACTCAAATGCGTCATGTGACCATTTGACCATGTAATCACCTCTCTCTTTCCCTAGTTAATACTAATTTAAATACCAGACCCTCAGTACACTTTGAATAAAGGGAATTTTACACCTAATTTCAGTATGACCACATTAGTCAACAGCAGGACCATAAGCAGGATTTTTAGTGCGACGGTTACACCAGTTTCTGAGAAAAGCTCTATGTGAATCTCTCAGCCCTGGTGAGACAGAAGAATACAGTTTGACCTCTTTCTTTCAAGACAGGAAAAACAGACCCAAGCATTAATAGAAAACATATGCAGAGGGGTGGGACACACACACACACACACACACACTAAAAACAAGGAACTCTAAATACACATTACCACTGGTCAGGCTGAGTTCACTTTGGCCCTGCATGTAGACATAGATTTCTAAACAAAGTTATTACTGAGTTTTAAATTACAATTTTTATTATAGATTGATTTTATGTCCATTAGATACCTATTTAGATCATCAGTTTATCAGTTAGTTCATCAGTAAGTCTTGGTAGTAGGTGTAAAACAAGTTAAGAGTATGAAAAACGCAAACTTTTCATTCAATGCAAATCACATGCAGAAAATCAACCCCTGATTGGGTAACATTTTCAAGGATTAACCTGTAAAAGTCATGCTCAGTCAGTTCAGTGGCCTTTTATGCATAAATTACACATCAGACTCAAACAATGTTTATTAGGCCTAGGGGTAAACTAAAATATACATTTTCATTTATTAGTTTAAATGAAAATATTTGGGGCTCATTTGGCATTCTGTTTACTGACCACTAGATCTCACTGTTCTCATTGCACATAAAAGTAAGGAATTTTCTTGATTGTTATGATTGTGTGTATCTTGACAGTTTTCCTGAATTTTGACTTAAACTATCACAATATATCCCCTTTCATACAGTTTATATTAAATTGTAGCTGCTGCATTGTGACACATATTGTACCGTCAAGTTCTTGCCAATAAAAAACATAGCCCTAATTGTGTGGTGGGTTATCTCTGTGAATTTTCAGAAACAGACAGATACACATCCCAAGTAGTGAATTATGGGGTTGTAACTCTCTCTATAGGACCTGGAGGCTGGTAAACTTTTCAATCTCTTAAAATTCCTTCCTCTGCAATCACAAGGCAGCAGTGTGGAGATCAGGAACATGATTATGCTCCTCAGAACAAAAGAATCAAAATTGTGATTTATTTTTTTATTTTTTTTGAAGCAATGCTGTAGAAACCCTTCTGCCATTTACTCTATATAAGTGTATCAGAGGACTGACTTTCACAGCTCTGAGAAAGTGGTTAGAATGGAGGACTCTTTAAAAGATCATGTAAAACGTGTCCTGTGGCTGCAGATCTTGGCTAAATTCTGAGCTTTCCAACCCAAACTGCTTCCCCAGAAAGGCTGCGCTCTGTTGAATTAAGAGTTTTCTTTTCATACGGCACCCTAGCCTCCAGTGTCGGCTCCAAAGCCAATTAGGGCTCCCGAGTGCCCAGTTCCACCACTCCATAAATTCATCACATCACACTCTCCTTTCCCACCACTGTGCCAGACTCAATTTCCCTCTACACTCCTTTTAAAGAAGGGATGAGGTTACAATGTACAACAAAGCACATCTGACCAGTTCTCTACTCTCAGCTTTTCTCCTTTATCCCCCAATCCCTCCCTCCCTCCCTCCTCTCCCTCCCTCACTCCCAACTCCCATCCACCCCCACATTCGCTCTCTTCCGCTATCCTTCATTATGTCAGTGCTTCCTCCAGAGTGAATACGGGTCCTTCATGTTGAGGCTTCCTGGCTTCCTGATCTTTGGTCCTGCTTCAAATGGTTGACTATGTCACTAATTGCTGCCATATTGAATCTGTGCAAGTGTGTGGTCTGTATGATGTCTCTACATGAAAAAAACAGCAGTTCTACTCAGTGCATGCACAAATAGGGCAAATATGAACTGATGATCTGATGCGTATCACGATACTGGAATACTATAAGCAAGGCATATGACTTATCTTATTGGAAAACATAATATAAAAGTAGAGATGGAAAGATTGATTGGTTAAGTATTGGTATAGAAAATTTTTTGGCCAAAATAAGCAGGAGTCGGATGATATTTCTCAAAATTTTTTAATATTCAGACCATATTCGTGAGCTAGGAGTTACTGCAGCTCTGTGAGAGTCTCATTATAGGGGCTCCTTTGTCAGAGTAAGCTGATAGAACTACAGAATTGGTACAAGCTGCAGACACATCACTGTATATCACTTTCAGACCCTAAAACATTACAATAGACATACATAGTTGATTTTTTTTAACGTTTTGTTGCACATAACAGTAGTCAAGGCATGTTGTCTATCAGAATAGACCATATATTACTCAATGAAAAAGTTTACCAGCCAATAAAACAGTAGCTTAGCCCCGCCCACTGCAGTGGAAAACACAGCATCTTGCATATTAGGACATGGCAGCACTAGAGCCGACGTAAGAGCTAATTGTTACTTATTTTATGTGATTTAGAACACTTTTTATAATGTTTATTTTACTGTTTAGCAATGTTTTGTGAATCTAAAAGGTCAATATCAAATATAAATGAAAAATAATAAATTGTTAAACTATTATTATAAACTATTAGTTTTTACTAAAATATTACAGTCCTGTTTGTGTCCAGCACAGATAAAAAAAAAAAAACATCATTCTTATATATTTTTTTATATTTTTCAATCCCTGGAATATAATTTGGGTCTGAAATTGTTAAATAGGCTGGGCTCAGCTGGGTTCCATCAGAAAGGCGTTTTCTTTTTTTTTTGTTTTACTGTTTATAACTCGACTAGACATACGACTAGATTTACATATTTGCAAAATGTCTAAGATATTTCTTGTGAAGGAAAAGAAAAAGAAAACTTTTAACGCCGCTAACTGGATATCTCTCTCAAGAGTTCATTTTTCTAGCCCATAGAGAGAATAGCAATTAGTACAGCAACACAGCAGATCTAACCAACACTGCTAACTGCAAAAAAGTGATCTCTGCATGTAACCTACATTAATTTTTAAAAAGTGATACTGCGTTTTGAGAATCAATACAGCAAAACACACTGTAACACTTCAGTCCATTAATATTTTTTTTCATACCAAGTTTATTACCCCTATTACTATTATTACCCCTATTTCTCTTACCTTCCCTCACATACTTTAACAGCAGCTGTCATGAATTTTAGAGCTGAGTGTGAGGACAGTTAATACCGCTCTCTGCGTTGTCCCGAACCATCCAAAAACAATACAGTATCACCTCTCACTGTGCGCTTCTTTGCGCTTTCCATCTCTGTACACTTTCTGATCCCTTTCACTTTCTTTCAGATCCTTCAGCTCTCCTCCTGCGCTCTCTTCACCGAGTGTCTCCCCTCAGACCGGTCTTGGGAAAGTCTGACAGCCAGATGTGGATCTCACAGTAATCTCTGATACTGTTTAAAAGTCTGGGAAATACATTCGCTATAAAAATAAATAAATCTCGTCCAAATCCGTTTCACTCCTGGCCCTGCTGCAATAACTCAAGTGTGTTCGTGATCACACGCAGCTAAGCATATAGGCTCCTCGTGCACAGATCTGCACATGTACGCATGTCAGTGAGTTGAATGCAAATCCAGTCGTGAATCTTTAACCTCCTGCCTCAGCACGGCTTTAAGTAGTGTCGCAATTTCTAACTAATGCTGGGTTTCTTTATTCAATAGACAGGAAAAGGTCTATTTGAAAGCCATTCAAGAACTAACTTTTCTCTGCAGGGTCTGATGGACAGCTCCAAAAACCTCAGACAACCCTAGGCAAGTAACTTCATGATACTGATGGCTATCAAGCTGAATTAAGCCAAAAGACAAAACCTTCTTCCCATCTGACTAATAAAAGTTGGTGCAAGTGCACTACAGATATCCATTCAGGCACTTTCTACCTTTAAAAGCTGAGCCATTTTTGAGATATGTCGAGCAGAAGTCCATACTTTACATAACTCATCCATGCAGCCCTTAAAAAGACGTTTTTTTTCCAGTTTTTCTTTCTAAATTATGAACTGTAATTGTATAAACCAAAGCCCCACATAATAGCTTTTAGAAGCCAACATTCTAAGATAAAAACTGTTAAACTACGTTGTCATGGGCTGGACTTACATTCACACATTTTTGAAAGTTCATACCACTTTTAAAAAAGCTGATTAAAAACATGCAAACTAATCAGTGTAAGGTTCTTGCACCATTTTAAAAGTCAAATTTAATGCTTTTTGAGACCTTAGTATACTTTAGTATAAAATAATGTACGGTAACGTAGCTAACCCGCCACGTAGTAATTTAGTTAGCTTGCCACTAATGTTATGTTAGCTAGCTCGCCGCTAATGTTAGCTAGCTCTCTAATAACCTTAGTTCTCTCCCTGTTAATGTTAGGCAGCTCCCGCTAACCTTTGTTCTCTCTGGTAACGTAGCTAACTCGGTGCTAACGTTAGAACGTTAGCTAGCTCGATGCTAATGTAGCTAGCACTCGGTACCACTTTAAAATAAGACTACCTTTATAAAGGGTTAATAAATGGTTTACAATTAGTTTATTAGGGGTTACTAATTAGGTTGTAAATGCTTCTATATTGCCAACTATAGCCATCTATATTGTTGCCCTTTCTACAGATGTGTTATAACTGATTATTAATGATTTTTAAGTCAATTACAACCTAATTAGTAACCATTAATAAACTGTAAACCATTTATAAACCCTTTATAAAGGTAGTCTTATTTTAAAGTAGTACCTAGCACTAACCTTACTTCTCTCCCCAGTAATGTTAGCAAGCTCGCCGCTTATGTTAGCTTCGCTAGCCTTAGTTCTCTCATGGAAACGTTAGCTAGCTCAACGCTAATGCTAATTGCTAGCTCCCTGCTAAGCTTAGTCCTCTCCCAGGTAGTCTTAGCTAACTAACTGCTGAAGTTAGCATGTGCTTTCACACAGACATGAAACATACGGTCTGACAATTTAATACCTACAGCAAATTTACAGTAAATTCAAGTCAATTTAAGACTTTTTAAGGACCCGCAGGAACCCTGCAGTGTTCCTATTAGAGACATATTTTCCTTTATATAGAGAAACACTGACAAAGATTCTAACAATTAATACCTGCACAAAAAAACTAAACTATTCAACAGTTGTAAAATACTGTAGCTCTTACAAGCTAGCTAACTGGACAGTGTCCCATTTAATGAGTGATAAAGTCCCTCTTCTTTACAGTTGCTGAACGCTGAACCAGAGTGGTCATGAGAAAGTCATGGCAGCAGACATTAGCAATTAACTGTAAAGCCAAACATGTTCCTTCTACAATACAACAATTTTTATTACTGTTTTTTTTTTTTCATCTCTCTTTTATCAACAGATCAGCTCATCTACCTTAACTAACAGTTAAAATTTACATGGACCCCAAGTAGGGTTGACTTTATGAAAGTGTTTAAAATATTTAAAATGAACGCATTCATGTTTATGTACTGTTAATTAACATCATGAAATCATGACAAACAATATTTACCACACACAGTGTGGAGCATCACATAGTGGAGCATCTAAGGCTGAGATTAAGTGAGAATCCAATCTTATGTTGAACTTCTTGCTTTAAACAATGGCTAAATAATTCTGTTAATAAGACCAGAGACTGACCTCCTTAAGAGTTTGTGAAGAAAAGGCTGTTTTATTTAACACTCCTAGTTAAAAAACAAAATCGAGCTCATTTCAGTCTCTGATGCTCTTGATGTATTTATGCTATCTCTATTCTATCTGATCCTTTTATCTCTCTGCAATGTTTTGTTTGTCCATTGGGTCCCAATTACAGACATTCAGCTTCCTGCTCTTTTTCCTGTACAAGAGAACACATCCTCTTTAAGCGCATCACCATTTCCAGACTGGCTTCTAAAAGTATCTGGACAGCGCTGTAAAACCCTTTAGTCTTTAGTATTAACACTTATTAATATATCATTACTCCATACCCACTATCTGAAGTAACTGTGTGCCAAGACAAACCTTAAAAACTCATTTCCTTGTTCAAAGTTTTTGTTGTAGTAATTTTATGTAAAATGTAAAATGTGTAGAGCTTTTAAAATCCAGCTTGTTTACAACTTTATATGTCTCTTTCCTCAAAAAGCTCTAAACTGAGTTATTTGAGTAGCATGTTTTACAAATGTTTGTCCAATTTAAAGATACTATCATCACTTTCATCAATAATACGCAGGAAAGAAGTTCCACTTGCAGTATCTCTCTGTCTTCACATGTATTTAGCTTATCTCTGCATTAAACTAGCTCCAAAACTTTTTTGGCCTTTTTCTATCTGTACTTCTTTTTCCCATCCAGACTGGCTACCCTAAATTTTTGGGGTTAATTAATTTTAAAATAGTTTTTGTATTTTTCTTCTAATGTATTCTGTAAAATAGAGAATCGTGCTGTTATTTTCTCTCTCTAATGCTGTGATGTAAATTCATTAGGGTCACCAACCATGTGGTTTTTCCAATAGCTTAACTAATTACTTAATGAACACATAAAAAAATAATAAATAAATAAGAGTTTTTTTTCTTGCATATGAAAAAAACCTTGTAACAAGGCTATTTCACCATTTTCTAACATGTTTTAGCCATTCAAATTACATTTTCAGTTAGATTTACATAAAATGACATGTTTAATGTGATAGGATAGCAGTATGTGAATTGATCATGCAGTATTACCTCAATGAATGGTTTGGGAATGCTCCCAATGGTAAAAGTTGTGCTGGGTTATCTGGAGAGTGAGGTAAAATAATGGCCATTGTGTTTATAGCAAGGCAGTGTAAATGATCAGAGTTTGTGTGAGACCAGATGGATGAAAACTTATATTTGTGCATGTTGTTTTGTGTGAAAATGTCATAGAAGGTATTACAATAGACAGTGGACAGCTTTTATCTTTGTGGAATACAAAGTTCATGAACATGCAACAAAAATAACCACTCACACCACAGTGTGCCAAAATGCCTCCTTCTCACTTCAGCACTTCAGGCATCTTTAATCTTCGCTTTGTTTAGCAACGAAACCTTCATTAGGAAGCCGACAATTAACTGGAGCAATCAGGAGCACATTTTTTTCTCTTTTAAATGAAACAAAAGAAAAAAGAAAAAATACAATACTAAACTAAGCAATAAACAATGAGTTATAACTGACCAAGGACAGAGCCATTTAATGGCCTAACATCTATATAACAATAGAATTTGAATTGTGAATGGATGTGTTGAATGGCAAGTTCACCACATTAAAATGATGCATATCTTTAATGAGCATATTTCCAACCCAATTTCTAGCTATAAAAGACTACACAGTCTCATGTTTTCCTGATCATGCAGCGATATGTCATTGCATTGTCTTCATGACATACATACAGCACTCTCTGGCTTGATGTGTTGAAAGATCACAAAAGATTATGACAACCGCTTATGAAGCCAAAGCTTGCTGAGAGGCTTTTCAATTGTTGCTGATTTAGTGCTTTGCTGAAAAGCTCGGCTGGAAAAATGGAAGGAGGACGTGAGTCTTCACAGATGCTATTGTTATCAGAGATGGATGACTATTACAGAAAACTGTTTATTCCTCACTGCCAACCAAGATGTGCCAGGAAAACAAAGAGAAAGCATGAAAGGAGAGAATAAAAAGCACAAAAGAAACAAAATCAGTAGCTTTTGTGGCAGTTCTATTCAGTTCTAAATTGTGTGTAATCATATATCCATGATTTAGGCATTTTCAAGATGAATTAACAAGAAGATAGGAGCAACTAGTGCAGAGTTTAGTTCATTATTTGTATTAAGAATTCCACAATGATTCAGTCACAGAGCATCGACTGTCCTCCCTAACCCACCAACAGCACCTGACTGGAATTAGTTTTTGATAGCTTCCTTAACCACTGTTAATACGTCCGAGTCCTACACAAACATCGGAGCGGATTTGTTTCAAAATGCTTGACATCAGTCCAGTGACTTCAGTGCGCACTTTTCACTGGAGATGTTCTGTGAAACCCAAGGGCTATGGAACATTTTAGAAGCTGCATGACCTATGGATTACCAATAACACAATCACAGCCAACTGGCAAAGGCCTCTGATGGTCACAGCTGTAAACACAGAAGATGAAAGTTGCCGATGCCGGTGAGAAGAGCGGAAGAGAAAGACTGAAACAGGAGTTCTGTGAGTGAAGTCACTCATGACTCAGAATGGGTTGGGTAGGAGACTCCTGGGATGTCCAGAGAGGAGGCAGTGTGCCAGCTTTAGCTCTTTATAGTGTGGTTAGGAGGAGCTCTGTAACTGCATGAGATCACTGCATCTGCATATATGTATATACAGTTGTGGTCAAAAGTTCATACACTTGTAAAAAAAACATAATGTTATGGCTGTCTTGAGTTTTCAATAAGTTCTACAACTCTTATTTTTCTGTGATAGAGTGATCGGAACACATACATGTTTGTCACAAAAAACAGTCATAAAATTTGGTTCTTTCATAAATTTATTATGGGTCTGCTGAAAATGTCACCAAATCTGCTGGGTCAAAAATATACATACAGCAACAAAATTTGTCAATTTTGGTGATGTAGCGAGTTGTGTCAATCAAATTAGCTTCATGTCATGGCCTCTTCACTTCTTGTAAGTGATTCTGATTGACTACAGCTGTTGACTTCTCATGAGCCCATTTAAATAGGGCTCATTTGACCCAGTGATTAGACTCAGCTACAAAAGCTACAATGGGAAAGTCAAAGGAACTCAGTGTGGATCTGAAAAAGCGAATTATTGACTTGAACAAGTCAGGGAAGTCACTTGGAGCCATTTCAAAGCAGCTACAGGTCCCAAGAGCAACTGTGCAGACAATTATACGCAAGTATAAAGTGCATGGAACAGTTGTGTCACTGCCACGATCAGGAAGAAAACGCAAGCTATCACATGCTGCCGAGAGGAGATTGGTCAGGATGGTCAAGAGTCAACCAAGAATCACCAAGAAGCAGGTCTGCAAGGATTTGGAAGCTGATGGAACACAGGTGTCAGTCTCCACAGTCAAGCGTGTTTTACATCGCCATGGACTGAGAGGCTGCCGTGCAAGAAAGAAGCCCTTGCTCCAGAAAAGGCACCTTAAGACTCGGCTGAAGTTTGCTGCTGATCACATGGACAAAGATAAAACCTTCTGGAGGAAAGTTCTCTGGTCAGACGAAACAAAAATTGAGCTGTTTGGCCACAACACCCAGCAATATGTTTGGAGGAGAAAAGGTGAGGCCTTTAATCCCAGGAACACCATGCCTACTGTCAAGCATGGTGGTGGTAGTATTATGCTCTGGGGATGTTTTGCTGCCAGTGGAACTGGTTCTTTGCAGAATGTAAATGGGATAATGAAGAAGGAGGATTAGCTCCAAATTCTGCAGGAAAACTTAAAACCATCAGCCCGAAGGTTGGGTCTTGGGCGCAGTTGGGTGTTCCAACAAGACAATGACCCAAAACACACATCAAAAGTGGTAAAGGAATGGCTAAACCAGGCTAGAATTAAGGTTTTAGAATGGCCTTCCCAAAGTCCTGACTTAAACCCCATTGAGAACATGTGGACAGTGCTAAAGAAACGGGTTCATGCAAGAAAACCATCACATTTAGCTGAACTGCACCAATTCTGTCAAGAAGAGTGGTCAAACATTCGACCTGAAGCTTGCCAGGAGCTTGTGGATGGCTACCAAAAGCGCCTAGTTGCCGTGAAAATGGCCAAGGGACATGTAACCAAATACTAATGTTGCTGTATGTATATTTTTGACCCAGCAGATTTGGTGACATTTTCAGCAGACCCATAATAAATTTATGAAAGAACCAAATTTTATGACTGTTTTTTGTGACAAACATGTATGTGTTCCGATCACTCTATCACAGAAAAATAAGAGTTGTAGAACTTATTGAAAACTCAAGACAGCCATAACATTATGTTTTTTTACAAGTGTATGTAAACTTTTGACCACAACTGTACATATAAACACACCCAAAAATATCAGCCTACTATCCTGTATAAAAGAGCTGTACAATTAAAAGTTCTAGCATTGTCATCGCAATATGTGCTTGTGAAATCACACAAAGGCACATCACTGGATCTGCCATGTAACATTAGGTAAACCAATCTAAACATGTTATGCATTTTTGCTGCTTGATTGGAAAAAAAAAAAAAAATCCCACTGTTCTCATTTTCTGTGACAAATCAGCCGGCATCCTTAATTTTACAGTGCATTATTAATACTATGAAATGTTGAATTAATGACTTATGCATAAGAATGCATATTGCAATCAGAGCAATGTCATTTTTTCCAATATCATGCAGCTCTACTGTACACACACCCAGACCAGTCTTCAAATAAATGACTGTTGGCACTAGGGGTGGGCAATATGTCCCTTAAATAATAATATTAAAATATTTCAAAGTATTTTCGCAATAACTATACTCTTTGCGATATGACAGAACACTGAATTAAAAAAAGATATATATATATATATATTAAAAGAACACACTACTGCAACAAAATAAAAAAGTCCACTTTATTATTGCATATATGATATGGCACACCCCTAACTGAGATATTAAAAAAATACAAGAATTTTATTAGATTTATAACAAAAGTCAGTGATACAGAATGTCATGATACTAATAATGCACTCCATATTTCAGCAATCAGCAATTCATTTACAGTAAGGGCCAGATATTTTCCGGAAAAAAACGCCCTTATAAGGAGATAGGGAGCCCAAGAACGGGTGGAAAAACACGGTGCAAACAGGCGCACACAAAAGTCACGCTGGGCGCGACAGAGAGACAGTGGAGGAACGTAAACACAAGCTCATCAGAGAAGCATTTATTGATTTTTTATTATCGTTCATTATAGTTCAAAAAACCTCACTGACCGCCTATTGCCGACCCCTGCCATATATCTCCACATATCCAGAATCAAAGTAAAATAAATTATGCTGGACAGATATAGATCTGTCTCTAGTAGAGACATAATGGAAAATGAGAAGCCTAAATTTTTTTTCTTTTGCTAAAAACTGTAAAAAAAAAAAAGTAGTACCCTGATGTGATAATTAGAGGTGGGTGATAAGGCACAATATTTCAGGACATAATATTGTTCACAATATTTAAAAATATTGCCAATATTATTGTATACAATACAATACGGCACACCCTTAATGGTACAATGTTGAACTTGAAGATGAGCAGGACTGAGACCAAGCATGCATAACGTAGTTAAACTCAAAACTCCTACCCCGTCCTCACACGCAAAGACAAAGAGAAGTAGAGAGAAATAAAGCACGAACAGAAGCGAGCTGCGAGCTTTCAATAACGAAGCAGCAATCACTTTGCTTTGGCTTGGGCCAACAGTCCAGACATCTGTTCTGGACACGTTAGCTGTCCGCCACTAAGCCCACGCCAAAGTATTTCGCTCTTTTCTCCAGAGTGATTGCGAAAAACGGAGCGCTGCGTTCCAGTTGTCTTGGTATCCATTGGACACGCTGTCAGTGCTAATCAGAATGAGCGAGACAGCTCCCAGATAGAGCGCTGGAAGGAGAGAAAAATGAGAAGGCAGTCGGCGGCTGGCCGGCTCTTATTGCACTCAAAAAGCTACGCCCGGTCCAGGCGACCTGTTTAGCAGTACGGCCAACAGCAGCATTATGTATCTGACCCACTTTTCAACCTGCACTCATCTTTTTCTGTCCTCCGTTTCTTGCCGACTTTCCTTCACCTAAAAAAAAATCATATTTTGTGTTCTTTTGTTCTTTGATTTACAGCTAAAAAAAAAAAAAAAAAAAAAGAGCAAATGGTCCTACAATGCTGTAGAACAACTGCTATTGGTTCCTTAAAGAACCATGTTAGATACTTAATTAATAAAAGTTCTTCATATCTTCACATACTTTTTAATAATAGCCAACATGGTTCTTCATTTGGCAAATGTTTAAAGAACTTATTTATTTATTTATTGTCAAGTTGTTGTTTTTGTCAGCCTAAATATTTAGCTTCTCTCACTTTCTATCTTCTGTATTTGTAAAAATCAAATTAGGATCAATATTATGATCTGATTTGGCATGGGGGGAAAAAAGATTTTGGTTTTAAGGAGGTAAACATTGCAATCCAATTATCTAATCTGCTATCTAATTAAGAAAATGCCTAAAAAAGAAAAAAGCAGAAAGGATGCACATTTTAGATGGTATAAGGCAACTGCTAATCTTGCAGGTGGTTGCTATGGTGTTAAGTGGTTGCTAGGCAGTTGGGATGTGACAATGTATCCCAGTGGTTGCTATGGTTTTGATAAGTAGTTGCTTTAGTACTTAAGTTGGTTGCTATGGTGTTGCTAAGTAATTGATAGGTGGATAATAATGTATCCAAGGTACCCAAGATGTTGCTATTAAGTTTGTAAGTTTACATGATTTAATCATTTTAACACTCACTATACAGGTTCATCCTCCAGTAACATAATTGTGGAGGTAGTTGGTGTGTCTGTTTCTAGCAGTCTCTTTGAAGAGAATACTGCTGATCACATTAAAGTTTTCTGTCCACCAGTCTGCTAAAATATATTTTTATTAGAAGTGGAAATTTCACAGGTAGAAATAAATTGTCAGGGCCACCATACCAGCTGATGCTATTAGGTTATATATATATATATATATATATATATATATATATATATATATATATAAAGCTTATATTTTGTACATTTTCAATGCATATATATCTCCATCTGAATAAATCCTCCATCTGTATTTGTGGTAAAAAAAAGGCAGACAGACACACAGTAACTGCTCAAAGAATCTAAAGCACAAAATATGAAACATCTTTCATCAGAAACTCTATAATAGACACAACTGAAACTCTATAGAAACTTCTGAAAGGTGTTACATTTAACAACCTGCTACAGATCAAACATGGATCAGACTGAATTTCTGAAGACAAAGGAGCCTCTCATCACCATCTTTCAGAGATATCAAGAAGAGCTTCTAGTTTGAAAAGGAGATGGTTAGAGACATTACAGGAAGGAACAGAGAGAGAGAGAGAGAATGAGAGAGAGAGAGAGACACGGAGCATAAGAATAAGTCATTTTATATATTGTATAACAGAATACCGCCAACCTGCTGGAATATTGAGTCACCTGGTCACTGGACTAAAGCCTCAAGTGCGAAGCTCTTAAAACTTCATTTCTAAAGCTCACAGGCGGCTACACAACCAAGTCTGAATTCAAACAGCACTTGTATAAGATTGAATCACCCATAAAGTCAAGGCCTCAGAGCCAAATTGCAACAGTCAGACTTGATGATTTTATTTTAGGTGCCCTATTCACTGCTCCTATAATGCGTCACTGGCTGCAGTATAAGCTACATTTACATTATATGTTACATTATATATATATTTTTTTCTTTATTAAAAGCAGGGGTCTAAAACCTGTGCCCATGGGAACTGTTTGCCTAAAGGGTTTTAATCCACACAATCAGCAGCTCACCTGACTCACTTACTTAATCAACTGGTTACCCTTTAAAACAACTGATCACGTGAGCTTCTGCTTGGCTGGATTTTTACATGGGCTGTTTTTAAGTTTTGAGTGCTGCACATGCATAAAATATATGCACTTAAAATCTTTTAATTTCCCAAACATTGTCAGTGCGCTTAATAATTTGATGTGCCTTATGTATGATTTAACCAGTCGTAAGAAGATGTAAAGCTACTCCACTGAGATACAGCGTTATATAGGAGTTTCAAGGAGTTTCTCCGGCGCTGAGGCTGGAGCAGTATTAGCATTAGCCGCTAACCACAGTGCTAGCTCTTTCGCTGTCCAGAGGTGAGTACATCAGACTGTAGCCTGTACGTTTATCACATTAAAACAAGTTACGTGAGTCAAACTGCTATCCAATAGTTGCCTGGGTTACCAGAACACTCAAGGTTCCTCAGTCTACCATTATCAGGCGGCTTTTATTATCGCTAACCGCGGCTGGCTAGTGCTGCTAACCGCAGCTGGCTAGTGCTGCTAACCGTTGCTGGCTAGTGCTGCTAACCTCAGCTGGCTAGTGCTGCTAACCGTTGCTGGCTAGTGCTGCTAAACGCGACTGGCTAGTGCTGGTAACCGCGGCTGGCTAGTGCTGCTAAACGCGGCTGGCTAGTGCTGGTAACCGCGGCTGGCTAGTGCTGCTAAACGCGGCTGGCTAGTGCTGGTAACCGCGGCTGGCTAGTGCTGCTAACCGCAGCTGGCTAGTGCTGCTAACTGTGGCCAGAACCGCGATTAGTAGACTAACCGTGGCTGGCTAGTGCTGCTAATCGCGGCTAGCTAAGCGCTTGCTAACCGCAGCTGGTGCTCACCCTTGGACAAAATACTGGAATTCTAAGCTTACTGTAAATAAACTGAAGCATTTTACTCACCCAAAAGTTTTCAGGAGAGAAATCTGTGTAGAATAACATACAGCACTCGTTTGACTTAGAAAGAAAACTGTTAGAAGGGAAACAAGGCAAAAACCGTGCTCACTTTAAGTATGCATTCTTACAATAGATGTTCATTGATAGTGCTCCTCATAATACGATGCACCTTATAGTCTGTAAAGTACAATGCTTCAGTATTTCTACTGCTATACTGCTGTACAGCTACCTACAGTATGTTCGATCTTAAATTACTACTTATGTCCTACACACTGCACTTTTTAAGCCATTAAAAAGGGGCTTCTCAACCCAATTGGTTATAATATGCATGTCTAAAAAAATGCCATTTAGGATTCAGTCTGTGTGAGCACAGCTCCTTTGTCGACTTATAGTCATTAATTGGATACAGAAGCCATAGTTTTCACATTACACACTATAGGAAGGAAGGAGCAATCTGGTATTCAGATTTACGCTCCATTCCAGCGCTCCTTGGAAGACTGTATATAACAGATGGTACTTTACTTCCATTTATTATATATATATATATATTTTTTATCCCACTTTTCTCCCAAAATTAGCTTTATTCATTATCCCATCCACTCAGCTGTACTCACCTTATTACTAGCAACACATCCCAACACAGGGAGGGTTAAGACTAGCACATGCCTCCTCTGATACATGTGAAGTAATAAGCCATTCATACATAAACCACCGTCTATATTCAAATACATCAGCTCACAGAGGAATGCACGAAGAGAGCACCATCTACTCACCCAGAGGGAGCATGGCCAATCATGCTCTTTCGGGGCTTCGGCAGCTGATGGTAATTTAGATTATTTTGAATGACTGTCAGAGATTCACACTCTAGGTATGGATAACAACAGAAAATGCCAAAACAATGAAATCAAGTCATCAAGTAATCTCTGATATTTCTGTGTTTTCGGGCTTTCTCCAGGCTTGCTCCTCAATTACTGAATTCTCTTCCTGCTGCAGTTAAGCTTTCTCCCACTCTTCCCATATTTAAATCAACTCTTAAAACTTATCTATTCTCTCTTGCTTATAGTCTTTATTCTGCTTAACGTTCTAATCCCCTGCTTTACATATTGTAGTACTGTTGAGTTGGAGCTCCAGTGTAAATGTTGCATTTGTATTGTCTGTGTGCTGAATATCTGTATCTTCTTTGTACTAATGATTGCAAGCGTCTTTGGGTTTTAGAAGAGCGCTATATCAAAATAAAGAACTATCAATAAACACTTCAAGCATTTAATCAATGGAAAGGAATTGATATAATTCAGTCTTGGAGACTAGTAACAAACTAAAGTGAAGTTCTTGAACATACTTTGTGTGTTGCTGCTGCGGCAAATCCAGCATCCTAGGTGATGGGTTGGGTGTTGAAAAGAGGTTGTAAGACGGTTGTTAGGGTGTTGCTAAGTGGTTGCTGGGATTTTCTAAGTGGTTGCTAAGTGGTTGAGTTTCGTAATCTTGTTTATCATCTAGAATCCTGAGGTTACTGCATGTAAACACCACTTCACTGGCTGATCCAATAAACATTTTAAGTGGTATAATTGGTATTTCCCAGTTTCAGAGACCACTTGAATGGATCACTTGTCAATTGATGCACATGGTTCATGTGTGTGAAGTTATTGATTTTGATATGTAAATAGAGGGAGTTTCATAATGCAAATCATGCAAATATGCTCACGTGAAAGACATGGATTATGAGGCTTATGGATAACGAGGCTTGTAATGTGGGAATTAGCATAACGGTTCCCCAACACTGCTGATCTTGTAGCCGCAGCTAGCTGTAAAGCCCTGTCTGAAAAACACGGTGAGAGGCTGTGTGTGTGTGGAAACCTCTGAGCCAGGTATGTAGACGTGGCCTTGGCCTCACAGAAGCACACATGGTAATGTGACGGTGAGAAGAATGTGTGTTTCTGTGGGAGGTGTGTGTGTGTGTGTGTGTGTGTATAAAGTGGGGCACCTGAGCGAGTGTGTCTCTGGCAGTGATGAAGAGCAGAGCACAGCGGGAGGAGAAAAGTAATCCTAGGATTAAAGGTGGAGAACGCAGCCCCTGCACACAGAGCAGCGACAAATACTGACCCCATACAGAGAGGGTCGCAGCGGGGACGCGCCAAATACTGAACCCCCGCTGCAAGACATCAGCTCGCTTCAGGGGCACTGCAGAAAACCGGTCCCCGCTGCAGAGAGAGACTAAACAAGCAGGCTAAATTTACACCCAGAGGAGGAAAAGTCAGGGCATGAGGGCCAAATTTACCTTTTGCAGTGCAAGTCAGAGCAGGGAGCTAGGAGGGGATGTTTATTTTGACACCAGCTTAGTGACAGCCATGACTTTAAAGACTTTAAAGCAGCAGCAGAAGCAGGATGGATGTGTAGGAAAGGGAGGTAAGGCACATGAAGGTCATATTAAAGGTGGGAACTGTATTTTTGAACAGATGAGTGTCTGTGTGTGTGTGTGTTCACAATAACATCACATAAGAGAATGGAAGCTATTTATAGTGGCAAGTGATGTTTGAAGCTCACTTCTAACTACACACACACACACTAACACTAAAACTAACACTAACACTGCGTTATGTTTATGGACAATCTGACTAAAAACTCTTGATTTCTAGATATGCTTCTTATTTTTCTATATTCTTAATAAATACCAAAGCCATCCAGACTTCACATAAGGAAGGAATACATAAGGAACCACGTAGTAACTTAAAAGTGTTAAACAGTTTCTATGGCTGGAAACTCTGATAAATGTATCCTAAGCAACCAAGGAATCAAAGGTAACTCTTGGTCTTCTTTGCCTAGGGTGGTCCTGATGAGAGCCAGTTCCATTATAATGTTTAATGGTATTTGCGACTGCACTACTTCTTTAATTCTTGATTTTTTTTTTTCAGATTGAATGACCCTTACTCCTTATAAAGTATTTTTTCTTTACTTGGTTGAGCAGTTCTTAACATAATACATTACTTAAAAATGTCTATTCACTGTATACACCTAAATTAAGAGGCAAGAAATTCAAGCTATTAACTCTTGATGAGTTTAGCACAGCTGTTAACTGAAAGCCTGAATTCTAGGTGATTCTACCTCAAAGCTGACCGAGAAAATTCAGCCAAGATCTGCAAAACTGTCATCTAAGGAAGAGCTACTTTAAAGAATGAAGGATATAAAACATGTTCTGGTGTGTTTAAAAAAATTTGTTTACTACTAAATAATTTCCTTTGTTTTTATTCATAGTTTGGATTACTTTACTCTTACTATTATTCATCTATAATGCAGAACACTTTAAATAATGAAAAAACTCTGAATTTAAGGTTTTGACTGGTACTGCACGTTACTGTTTATTACAATGGTACACTATATACAACAAAATAACAATAAATACAAATGGATTCTTGGTGGTGTTTAACTGACTCAGTAAACAGCACTGGATAATGTTCATGATGGTGAAATAAAGTTATCGTACTGCTTCTGTAACTGCAAAGTTTCTACTAAATAACCTGTACAAGACTTTATTCTACTGAGTGTCATCCCTCCAAAACACAAACCTTTGCTCAAAACCATCCATACGCTTTCATTTCTGGAATAAAAGCAAATACAAAATGTCTACAGGAAATATGCTGGGATATATATATATTTTTTTATCATTTTATTTTTATCCCATTTTCTCCACAATTTACACGGCCAATTACCCAACCCATTTCATTAGGACTTCCCCCATCAATAGTAATGCCCCAACACAAGGAGAGTAAAGACTAGCACATGCCTCCTTCCGATACATCAGCTCACAGACGCCTTGTACTGATCAACATCACCCTTTAAAGTGATGTGGGGAGAGATGCCATCTACCCACCCAGAGAGCAAGGCCAATTGTCCTCTCTCAGGGCTCCGGTAGCTGATGGCAAGCTACATAAACGGGATTCGAACCGGCGATCTATTTCCTGACCACTCGGAGCCCCTTTTTTTACATAAAAAAAAAAGTGGAAATGTGGAACTCAAAACACAACTCAAGGTCTTCCCAATTGAGGCGTTTCTAAACATTTGATGGGTAGCAGAAGGATACACGACTGACTCACTTCAGACGGAACAGAACCACTAAAACACTGCTGTCCAACCAACTCCTTTATTCTCAAAACACTGCTAAAATCCAGCAGACCTACAGCACATCATTAATCAGAGGAAGCACTCCTGCACTCCATCAGTCAGAGACCAGTGTGACCACACACTTACTCCTTCCTCTGTCTCCTCAGCCTCTCTCCATCAACACTGTTTACGTCTCAGCACTCTGGAATCCAGCACATTCTACCTGCCATTACAGAGAACTGAAGATAGAGACAGCACATAAAGGATAGTCATTAAGCTCTAAATTCTCTCCGTTCTCGCAATTTACTCTCCTAACTTTACACTCTTCTTTCTCCTACTCATGTCCACAACACAGAACACTGTCAGAGAAGAGGAACTTTTAAAACTATTAGATTGTGTTATTAGAGATAAAAGACTGACTGAGAAGAAGCCACGGCTAAAGCAGACTGATCATTTAACATCATTAAATGTCTGTTCTTTCCCTTAGAGCCTTTGTACTAAAAACAAACAGTCATTTGGGTTCAGAATCACGCAGCAAACAGAACAAATATCCAACATTCAGAGCACATAGCATTGTGGTAACTCGTGTGTTCATTATTAAACCAGGACATCTTATGAAATCTGGCAGTACAGCCCTATTCCTCATGTGCATGTGCAATTTGTGATTTATAAACCAGTAAGAACGATTAAAATGATCCTTTCTCTAATGGTTTACAAGCATAATTATGACAGATTAGTCTCGTGATTTATCCACATACATTTTTAACTAACTTATTTTCATTACTGCTCTAATTCATTTCATGCTGCTATAGCACATTTGCACTCTGGACTTGTTGTTGCAACCTGTCTACTCTTTCTATTTATTTCATTGGGGTATTTATCTTTAACTATTTTGTATATTCTATTTTTATTGTATTCCTTTATTGTACTTTTATCTATATATCTATTTAATAACAGCTCCTGGGTGTAAACTGGATCGTGAGATCACAATTTCGTTCCACCTCATGTACCACATAAGATGCGAATGACAATAAAATCTCCTTGAATCCTTGAATTTGTTTGGAATTAGCACTAATGTAAACATCATAAAAATCTGATCTCACAGACACAGCATTAAATAATATAATAAGTATTTTAAGTGTAATAAGTATTTTACTTTAATAAGCATTTTACAGAAACCTGTTAAATGAGCATTTTACTCAGTTAATAAAAACAGATTCACATTTAAGAATACATTACTCTGCTGCTCTCTAAAAATGAAAAATAATAAGTCAACAGAGCAAACGCGCACTGAAATTACCATGCTCATATTGCTTGTTTTATTTTTGATTGTTTTTGTTGCTAACTTGCTGCTTGTTTGTTGCTAAGGCATTTAATAGAATCAGATTTTTGATCCCCTTTGACACTCAAACAGAGGCTGATTTTTGGTTATTAATATAAATAGTTTAACTGAACTGATTGTGAGTCACTAATTTTTCCTGTTTCTTTAGTTTTGCACTGAAGTTAAGTTAAGGAAGTTTCACCAGTTTGTAGGGCTCAAAATAATTGCTTTGTTAAATAATGTTAAATATCCATATAAGAATGACAAAAGGCTTCAGGCTTTATCCATTAACACAATCGTCTCTAATAAATTGAGCTGTGTGATACCCATCTGTTTATTTGTTTCTAGATAACAGTATGTCATTCAGAGTTCATTTAAAACTAAGTGTAATGTAGGCCAGTATAAAAGTAAAACTGGTTAAAAAGGAAGTTAATCCTTCCATTACCTACGTTTTATTGTAATCAGCCTCATTGTTTGATGCAAAACTAAATAACAAGCTTGCCTGATTTAATACATCTGGAACAAGGAAATAATTCACCCATTCAATTAGCAAGATGCTAATTTGGGTTATCAAACATACTAGTGCTTTGGGTTCAGAGTGGTCCAGTGGGTTAAGTGCTGCCACTATGATCAGGAGATCGCCAGTTCGAATCCTGTTTAAGCAGCTTGCCACGGACAGTTGGCCTTGCTTTCTTTGGGTGGGTAGATGACGCTCTCTCCACTCATCACTCCTAAGGGTGATGTCGATCAGCACAAGAAGGTATCTGTGAGCTCATGTTTCGGAACAGAGTCGCTGTGCTTTTCTCCGAGTGCGCTGTGATGTTACTCGGCAATGCTGCATCAGCAGTTGTTCTAAAAGAGGCGGAGTCTGACTTTACATTACATTACATTACATTTTGCAGATGCTTTTGTCCAAAGGCTATTTTGTCGAAATAGTGAAGAACAAAAGTAATAGAGTTAAAGGTAAAAAACAGCTTTAGATAGGGCCTACAGGTGGTTAGTTAGTTTGTAAGAGGTGTTAGGAGAGTAAGGGCTCTTTGAAGACTTTGACTTCACATGTATCGGAGGAGGCAGGTCCTAATTTTCAACCTCCTGGTGTTGGGGCATCACTAGTGATATGGGACGTCCTAATGAGTGGGTTGGATAATGATAAATTGGGGAGAAATGGGATACAAATTAGAAATAAAACAAAAATAAAATACTAGTGTTTTAAATTACTCTCTTACTGTTGTCAAAGTATCAATCACTGCTATGTGTTTACTTGTTTCAGGGGGATTTTTCGTCACCTCTCCATCTGGCCACACAAAGACAGACTAGAGAGGGAAAGGGCATCTCAGAGGAAGAGAAGGAGGCAGGAGGTGGTGACGGAGAAGAAAAGCACAACAGTCATGAGAGCACCAGCGTGGAACGCTGGCATCCTGCTGTGCCTGTCCTTCGTTGCCCTCAGCAACTGCCGCTCAGGCAACGCAGCACTGTTTTCATCGCGGCGGCGCAGGGCAGCCCCGGATGATGCGAAAAGATGCTCGTACACTTTCCTGGTCCCGCAGCAGAGAATCACAGGCCCCATCTGCGCCTCGGCCACGGGACCCGAGCCAGACAAGGACAGGGTGACCCGCATGGACATTTCAGACCTGAAGGAGATACTGTCCAAGCAGCGGCGCGAGATCGAGATGCTGCAGCTCGTGGCCGATGTGGACGGCAACCTGGTAAACGAGATGAAGCTGCTGCGCAAGGAGTCCCGCAACATGAACTCTCGAGTCACGCAGCTCTACATGCAGCTCCTGCACGAGATCATCCGCAAGAGGGACAACTCGCTGGAGCTGGTGCAGCTGGAGAACCGCGTGCTGAACGTCACCTCCGAGATGCTGCGTCTGGCCTCCCGCTACAAGGAGATAGAGATGCGCTTTGCAAACCTGGCCTCCACCGTCAACAACCAGTCGGTGCTGATAGCCGCGCTGGAGGAGCGCTGCATGCGCAGCTTCAGCCGCCAAGACCTGCCTGTCGTGCCGCCGCTGGTGCAGGTAGTGCCCGAGACCATCCCGGCCAACAGCAACCGCTTCACCAACGAGATCCACAGGGAACATAATAACCGGGCATTTCCACGCGGCTCACGCATGGATACTCTGCCCACAGCCGACCCGCTGGGCGTCCCGCTGCCACCCCAGGGCACGCTGACCACAGACGGTAAGTGAATGGATGTATATTGTCTTCAAGCTACAATGTTGCTGCATATCTAATAAACTTAGTCTAACAAAGCTAACATTTTGAAAAGGTATTAAAAAGGCATTTAGGTGGAAAAAACAAAACACTATAATAATTAAAGTATACAATAAAATACTTTGGGCATCTTTTGTATAATGGTGCATAACACAATAGCAGAAAGCAATATACATGCTGGGGTTCATCTTTAGACTTTAGACTATGTGGACTCTTGTGGCAGCAGATTAAATAAGATTATGACAGGTTCACAGTACATGATTTGATGCTCGCAATCTGTTTTTTGAAGATTTTTTAGGTTGTTGTTGGAAATTGTGATTGGTAAATCGATGTTTGCTTAGCACTGGTTCTCTCTTTTGCAATGTGTGAACGCTGAAAGATGCAATCCAACAGTTCACCAAGCTTTTAAGTGATTTACGGTGTTTTGCAAGCCCCAGAGAAAAGTCTAGCAGGTTTAAGATCTAGACCTGTTTGTGACTGGTAGCTGTAAATGGTAGTTGGTGCAGCAACCAGTTACATATCCTATAAAAGTAGGATATTTACAATGGATAAAGAGAAATCTGATCCACATTCTTTTCTTTTTCTTCTGTGAGTTTTCACTGCAAATCAACAGATGCTCTAATTCATGACCCCATGTTACTGAGTAGTTATGTAGTCTGCACCTACTAAAGTTCCTAATTACTAGTGAATATGTTGTGAAGTATCAATGATACAATGATCTGACAACTCTTAAAGTCACTTAATGTTACTTGTCATATTAGCCTATATCATACAACCATTAATATCTTTAACTCTGTATGTACAGTACTGTGTAAAAGTAAACCAAATTAAACTAATAAAAAAAAGCACCACATATGAATTAAACAGATGCAAACTAAAGTGTAGTACCAGATTTCTCCTGGATGCTCCTCAGCCAGCATGTGTATATGTTCAGTTCCGTCAGCAGCTCACCTGATTTACCAAATTTACCAATTTACCAAACCAGTTGTTGATTAATATGATGAGAACTAGAAGTAACTCTATTAAACTCAGATGAGGAGGAGAGATTAGAAGATGTTTTAAGGAAAACAGTGCTGTAAAAGCACTGCTTTTTGTAACATTGCTGTTTGTTTATTGTAATGCTGGTGTTTCACTGAGCTAATAAACACTTACTTCACAGATAAGAAGCTTTTTCTTTATATAAAATTCCCACAGGTGCCTAAAACTTTTGCACCATACTGTAGGTCCACATATCAGTTATTTTCCTTTATGACTACTTTACTGCCACAAAGAGTGACAGTTTCATCAGTCCCCAAAACAGAACTCTGTAGGATGCCACAACATGTGTTAAAATAGAGTTCTGTGTCAGAATTAATAACTGAAAAATTAACCTAGGGTTCAGCAACAAATAGAGACACCTTCACCAGCCCTTAAACAGAACCATGTGGGATACCACAACATAGGCTAAACAAAACAGCTACTAAATAGCCTATTCATTATTAGGACTAATAACTAAATAATTAGCCTAGATTTCAGTGTGTTAATAAGCATTACAACACAAACACATTATGAAACAAATTTTAATTAAGAGGGTTAAATAACTGCATTACTGGTATTTTCAATATGTCTTACAATCAATCCACTCGTTCCAACAGTTGTAATGGAAGTGTTGTTTATACAAACATGGCACAGCACCCAGATATTAGGTTTCTGTAAACAATAGCGGGGAACCCAGCGGGAGTGGGTAGTGTCAGGAGGCTGGCCACTGAGAGCACGGTTCCTGCATAAACAGAATGGATGTCAGCGTGTGGCGATGTTTTTGTCGCCCCAGTCCTTCTGATGCCTAATCGCACAGCAGAAAGCGTTTATTTCTACAGAGTCTGAAACGAGCCCAAACAAATCCTAGAATCCTCTGTTCCAGTTTAGCAGTATCATCCCTTTTTGGCAAGACATGAAAGCACGAAAAAAAATAAAAAAATAAATAAAAGATCAGTTCAGACATTCCTACAGACTAGGCACACGACATTCAGCCATTGATCCTGACATAACTGCATGTTCCGTCACTAGAGTCAAACACATCTGTCATTATCGACACGCTGACACAGTGGGAGTGGAATGCAGCACATAAAGGCAACAAGATGTCGCCGAACTTCTCGCCAGCAAATCTTCCCAAGCTAGTGCGCGCACACGCACATACACGAGCCCTAAAAGTACAGTCACCACCGGCAAAATTAATCGTGAAAACAATTTCCATGGTAATGCTGTTTCTGGGAAAAAAACAGTCTCCAGAAAAAAGTGGGTCAAGCTGTTGTGTCTGACAACAGAAAAGCAATCCCCACAAAAAAAAAGAAGACAGAATGAGAGAATCAGCCTTATAGCATGGAGAAAAAAAAGGAATGAAGGAAGAAATCACTTTCTGTAATTGAATGAAACTCTAAAGATAAAATAAGCAGAGCTGAAAGATTTGTCAGGCGAGTGGCGAGAGCAGAGCGCTCATCAGGAACACATGTACTACAACGGTCATGTGCAGGAATAAGGAGACACACATGTAGCATGTAGTTTCTACAGAGCAGCCAGTGGACATGCAGGACGCAGGGTTAGTATGGAGGGAATTTTACAGCAGGAGTAAATCATACAGTAATTTCAGCACCAGACCCTTCCTGCTTTCTAAGAACGCCGTGAATCTCGGTGCCCCTCCGTACATGCACTCTCTTCATCTGTCTGAAGACACATTAAACAGATGTCAAGTATATTAAAAGCACACACACACATATGACCCTTAAGGTGCCCTAGAATGGAAAACTCTATAGCTGAATAGCAGAATAATGAGTTTGGTGTGTGGAAGTGACATAGCAGGAACCTTAAACACTGTGCTTTCTTTTACTAGGGGTGTAACAATACATGTATTTGCACCAAACCACCACGGAACAGAAGTTTAGAACACACAGTTGCTCAACGAATATGAGGTACACACTATTAGGCTAAATACAAACATTTTCACAAGTGTATGTGTCAGTCAGCATCCTAAGGATGTAAGCAGTAACTGTAGTGGTTTAGGAGTACTGATAGATTAGGGACCAAATCCCACTTCTCTTCGTACCCCTACACCTTGTTTTTGAGTGTAACCATTCATTACCTTTAAAGCTCCACTAGGTAGGATTGAGATTTTGTGCTCGTGGGCTCCCCCTACAGTTGCAGAGTGTAATAAATGTTTTAGGCAGATTAGTTTCTCTTACTCGCTTTCTGGCTTTCACAGACATATTCGGTCTCTTTCCAGCTTCTGCCAGAGTGTCTGTATGTTAGTTTGTAAAGAATGAACTAGTAGTCTTTGTAGAACTGTTAGAACTAAAAGTCGGAAAGCAGGTCGCAGTTCTCGCGAGCGTTGGTCACGGCCACCTCGGAAAACTTACAGAGTCTGGTTTGAGCTCAGAAGAGCCCGGCACAGACACGAGAGCACCGCTATTCCTCCTATTACACCTCAGAGCAGAGCTGCAGTGAGTTTCACACTGTAATTTCACTTCTTTAAAATGATTAAAAATCAAGAAAACCCTACCTAGTGGGGCTTTAAAACAGTTACAAGAAGAAGGAGTGGAATCCTCCCCCTAAGAATTGTGACAACCTTTCAAGTTCCTGTAGTTGACCCTGCCAAGCTGATAGCAGTGTAATACTAAAGTTCAGCAACCTACCTGTTGGTTAACTATTTAACTTTAAGGCATCATGTCTTCATAAAGGGTGCAGGCAGTCCAGTGATTAACTATTATTGTCAATTCCTTAATGAAAAGCTGAAATTAGTTTTATTTTATTTTCTGTTCCCCCTTTAATGCTGCAGCCTCTGCTGTCTGTTACACCATTTAAGAGAGAACGGGAAAGTTATATAGTTATTAAAAAATAGTCATAAAACACAAAAACTACACATTAAACTATGGTATTATAGTGTTTATAATACAAGGTTATTATGCGTTTCCTTTTTTTTATTGTTTTACAATTCCAGCCTCTGTTGCACCATTTAAGGTAGAATGGGAAAGTTAGCTAATTAGCTAGCTACTCAGATGAACTAGTAGTTAAACTTGCATATTGTTTATGCTTGTAATAAAGAAAATGGCCATAAAACACTGAAACTACACATTAAACTATAATATAATAATGCAGTTTTCATAATAACACAAGGAAAATACTCTGTGTGTTTCTTTTTTATTTTATTTGTTTTATTTTACCACTCCACCTTATATGCTGTAGCCTCTGCTGTCTGTTACACCATTTAAGATGGAACAGGAAGGTTAGCTAGCTTGCTAGCTACTGAAACAAACTACTAGCAAACTGCATATTTTTGAAGCTTGTTATGAAGAAAATGGCCATAAAACACTGAAACTACACATTAAACTATAATATAATAATGCAGTTTTCATAATAACACAAGGAAAATACTCTGTGTGTTTCTTTTTTCTTTTATTTGTTTTATTTTACCACTCCACCTTATATGCTGTAGCCTCTGCTGTCTGTTACACCATTTAAGATGGAACAGGAAGGTTAGCTAGCTTGCTAGCTACTGAAACAAACTACTAGCAAACTGCATATTTTTGAAGCTTGTTATGAAGAAAATGGCCATAAAACACTGAAACTACACATTAAACTATAATATAATAATGCAGTTTTCATAATAACACAAGGAAAATACTCTGTGTGTTTCTTTTTTCTTTTATTTGTTTTATTTTACCACTCCACCTTATATGCTGTAGCCTCTGCTGTCTGTTACACCATTTAAGATGGAACAGGAAGGTTAGCTAGCTTGCTAGCTACTGAAACAAACTACTAGCAAACTGCATATTTTTGAAGCTTGTTATGAAGAAAATGGCCATAAAACACTGAAACTACACATTAAACTGTGGTAATACAGTGGTAATTGTAATTTTTATTAAGGGAAATACTTAAATTTGTTTGCTTCTTTGGTCGCTTGTGCCGCCATATTGCCAGTGATTCTTATATCCCTCTGCCTGGAGTGTTTGAAGGGTCATGTAGTCCAAACATTTCCCCCTCCAGCCAAAGGTGTTCACATGCAACACAGAGAATAGTGCTAAGTAGTAGGGTCAGGGGGTGAAATGGGATTGAGCCTAACTAGCCACTCCTTCTCTCATCTCTCTCCCTCTCGCTGCTCGATGTGTAGAGAGAGAGACCCATACAGTAGTCATTATCTCTCTTTATACTTATACTCTTACTGTTCTCACTTTTAAATTTGAAATGACTGAAAATATACACAATTTTTCACCAATATTCTGCCCTCAACAACTTATTCTCAATATGAAAGGATATGCTGTTCCTGTTACTTTCCAAAAGCTTTTTTTTTTTTGGAGACAATCTGTCCACACAGTTGTTGATTAGTAAATCTGGAGAGCAGCACATCACCTCAATCTTAGTGACTAAGGATGTTAAAACCAGGAACTCTAGCAAGCCTCAGATATGTTCCAATCAAACCTCAGCTCTGGCAGGTGATGCATGGGACAGTGCTAGGAGAAGGGTTGCCAGGAAAAGCACCTCATTGGCTAAAAGCACACCTTATAATTAACATTTTATTTAAACCATGTTGAGAAAATAGTAAAATCAACACAATCCACTAAGACTTTGGAATTAAACACTACTAGAAAAAAGAGAATGAACGCAGAAATAAGAGAAATCAGATTGTAAATAGAGATTGTAAACAGACTAGGGCTGCCACAAACGATTATTTTTATAGTCGACTAATCACCGATTATTTTTTATGATTAGTCGACTAATCGGATCATACGTTAATTGAATATAAAACACAGTTTATCACAATAGAATGCAGCTGCTATTATACAACCAACATTAGATTTCAGCTATATGCTAACTAAAAATAAAAACAATTAAAATCATAGTTCATTAAACCTTTAATGAAATATGCAGCTTGTTGTAACAGACAATTATTTTACTGTTTAGCATAAAGTGTAAACAACTGTGTAAAATAAGGATAAGGCACTGGCATTTATGAAACATCTCAACCGTGAGGTTGTTTGAACTATTATGAAAAAAAGTATATTAATAAAAAATGCCTCTCTGTCCAGATATTGTGTACATTACCGTACACAGGGCAGCGGTCTGCACAGATCTGATTGGCAGAGGAGAGCGTTTGGTGATTTTACACCACACATGACTGATCTGTGAGTTTACTGCACCGAAAAGCACTGAAAACAGAAGCCACTGTCAGAATGAAATCCTTCTCTGTAGTTTATCGGTTTGGGACGGCATTTGTGACAACGTCTGGGTCCGGATCCGGATCGCGGTCCGCCTATTAGTGACCTCTGTTTTAAAGCTATCAAGATGAGTAAGTTAAGTACTAAGTTAACGCTCTGTTTACGCTAATTTTAGCAGCTAAATAGCAATTTAGCTTCTTCGTCATTTAATCAGCCACAACATGCCTCCTTTTCAGGTGCTCGTGCATCGCGGTTGTGCTGCCGAGGAAGGCAAGTTCTTCATTGCAGATATTGCATTGCACGCGTTTCACTTTTATTTTCTTGGTGATCCCACACTTTTGAGTTCTGTAGCGGGGTAGCCATGAAACCAGAGCCTGTCTGTATAATGTCCTGAGATGTCGTCCACTACCTACCCGGGTTTCCACTACTGCGCATGTGCGTCCAGGACAGAAAGGCAGTCGCAGCAGTTTGGAGAGAAAAAAAAAAAAAAAAAAAAACGACTAATCGACTATTAAATTAGTCGTCGACTATTTTAATAGTCGACATAATCGTGACTAGTCGACTAATCGTGGCAGCCCTAAAACAGACAAAAGGAAAAAAAGGCAAGGTGTCTTGAAAAACATGTATATAGACACACAAGTGAAAGACCACGATCTTTGAGGCTGAGACATATTTCATTCCAGTGTGTTCAGAAGTACACAGCATAGAAACACGGTTATCTAAATGAAAAGCAGCTGCTCCAGAGACTCATAGCACATTTTAAACCTGTGATAATAATGATATATGATCGGCTGCTCCAGACATATGACACAATTTTTCCCTTCACCTACACTAAAGCAACCAGAAGGGCAGCTCTCGGCCCTAAACTGACTGACTGTTCCATTCCCAGCCAAGCAACTGCACCATTTTTTTTTCTGCTCTCTATTTTAATCTCCTTGCAACAAATATGTTTAGGTAACTAAAATATTAGAAAATGCTTGTTTTTTATGTTTTTCATTTGGACAAGAAAATCACCAAAACATGTACATGGTGTGTGCTGAGCATACTACAGCACTACTTAACACAGCATAATTACACGCTACATTAGCTTCACAGTAAACCTACTTTACTACTGTTTTACTGCTCTCTTACACACTGTTGCTGAGGGTTGGGGGTGAACATGTGTGAATGAGATCTAAGAAATGACCTTTTCTTTCCTCTGAATCACAGACTCTGGCACTTTTTATCTTTTTATAATGCAATTTGATTTATATAGGTTTCTAGTTACCGCCACACAAGTTTTATAGAAATTTTGTTGGCTCAATGAAGCTGAAGTTTAAAAGTCTAAAGTCATTTAAGTTGCTTTTTTTTTCATGCATTGCGCCAAATTCTGCCTTTATGCATGCATAACACCCAGCAGAAAGAAGCCAACAGATATAACCCTCAGATTCCCTTAATTTCTGTTTAGAAATGAAGGTTAATCTACAGTTAATCTTAGTAGATTAGTAGAAGGAATTGCAATTAGTGCTGCACGATATTGGAAAAATGTTAACATTGCAGATTTTCTTTTTTTTGGCGATATATATCAGGATATTAAACAATGCAGGGCCCATTATGTCACCAGCCCCGCCCCCACCTGCACACTGTCTCGCGTCTGGATCGATTAAGAGCCAAGTCAGAGCCGAGCTCTTAAAACCCGAGGAAAAACAGCAAAACAACAGTAATCGGCCCTTTAATCAGGCATTTAAATGGCTTTTTAAAAAGGTAAATAAGAGCATTTTTCGGGGATTAAAAGCGTGAATTCAGCTGTAACTGGAAATATCTGTGCAAAACTGTGCTGAACTGAGGTGCACACTTTTCCACACTTGAGTTTACCATGCGGTTACCTCGTGTTTACTCCTGCTCTTCCTCCTCCACACACTTCTCAGGCAGCAGCAGCCGGTCACTCACACAGACACAGAGACAGCACTGTGTATCTACTATCCACTTGTGTCACGAATCAAAACACTGCAACGCGACGTGTTCGATTTAACTGCCTTAAGTGACATTGCACGTCCTGAGATGTGACTATTGCGCATGAGCACGTCGTGATGACTATGCTTAAACCATATATCGTGCAGCCCTAATTGCAATGTAATCTGCATCAACACTGCTGTGTGACATGCATGCACAACTGACCAACCAGAGCATAGCTCACAAGAGCCACAACAAGTCCTGACCGTGGTCCACTGAACTGTTCATGTCTGCTATTTATGGTTTGGGCCAAAGAAAGACAGGCATGAAATAACCTTTAAATGTACTACAAAATAGTGGTGCTGATAAATAATGGAAAACAACAGGTCCGGTGAAGGTATTAAAAAGCTAGGAACAAGACTCCCTTTACTGGAATATATCTGAATTTTCCACACAGTGAAAAAAAGGCTTTATAATATATATTATCATTGTATTATATTAACCTATTAAGGTAACTACTTTCTAGCGATAGCATTTTCATTTATTGCCGTTTGATGGATCTCCACAAGCCACAAGAGACATATCTGCAGGGGTTGTGGGTTTTTCCAAGCAATTTTGAGTCTGTAGTGCTATTTATCATTATTATTTCCTGAGGAAAATATATATAGACTTTTTATTAGAAGTAACAAAGCATGAGTGAAGACAGACTTATACAATTACAGTGTCTTGGACAACGGCTAAAGAAAGGAAAAGAGCTGCTGCTGGCTGATTCACAGCATGTCTTAACCAATCCACCCCCCAACACACACACACACACAAACCACAGACATGTTCTCTTCTCCAATTTCCAGCTTATCAGGAGAAGCACTTACACTTCTTCTGACCCCTGAGAACTGGCAGGTTTTGTATGCATTGGTGTGCGTGATTCTGGAACAAAGAACCTAAATATTGTCAAGTACTGCTGGACTACAATTCCCAGCATGGCTGAGTTCTCCAAAAAGAATCACCAAGCATCAGTGTCTGCCAGCAGAGCCTGCATCTCACCTAACCTCCTCTCTGAACCACAGCAATACTGAGATCCAGTTTCAAATCTCTTTACCATGTGCTGCAGACTCCTCCATCTTTCAGTGTATCCAGTTCAACCACTGTGGTTCCATTCCACACTGTTCTTCTACACAAGACCACTAATAGCATATGACTAGAAGTCGGCTTCACCTACAAAAACACGCATTTGGAGCCGCAGTTTATGCAGAATGAGCCAGGGCGCTAACCGCTACACCACCATTTAGTGGTTTGGAGCACTGATGCTAGAATTTGATTGCACCCAGAGACATCAGGGTCATAAAAGTCAGGATTTTGGATGATCACCACCCACACAGTTCCACTGCTCCACAGCTCAACGCGAATTTTAGTGTCAAAGGTTCAAAAAATTTTAACCAACAATTTTATGATTTTTTTCAGGACTTCTCTATGTCTTCAAGGCAAATTTTCACGACCAAATATTTTTTAAAACATCAGTGCAGAAATGGACAATAAAATCAAAACTACAAAAAGCAACTAGAACTAATAATCAAAATTGATTACAGTAGGTCTAAAATGAATCTAATAAAAAATATTGACACACAATCGTTAATAATAAAATGTGTGTCAGAACCTGAGAGCTCTGTTGTGTAGGCTACATTACTGAATTACTGTACTTGTTTGCTCAAAATAGATTTGCTCCACCAATAAACTTAAAGACAGTGATTTGTAGACCAAATTTCCATGACTTTTCCAAACATTTCTGGGTATTTTCATTTTTCTAAAACTTATCCAGGCCTGGAAATTGCTATTTTACAATTCCATAACTTTTCCAGGTTTTTCATGACCGTACGAATGTTTATCATCTGCTCCATATATTCCTATTTTATTGGCAGACATTGGCTGTGAACAAAAGCCATTTGTCTAAAACTTTATAGTTAGATGCAGTTGAAGTTGGACGTTTATACACCTATTATATTATATATATATATTTTTGGATTTTGATTTCTTTAAGAGGCTGTTTTAATAGATTCAAGAATAAAGTGTACATTTATGGGCTATTGTAAAATCAACACAGGGTTAACATCTAAAACTGCAAGCATTTGCATCTGAGTACAGTTTATTGAAGGTGTACATAGCACATACTAACTGTTAAGCATGATGGTGGTGGCATCAAGTTCTCAGGCAGTTTTGCTGGATGATGATACTGTGATCACATATAGTTGAACAAATTGATATTAAACAAACGTTTCAACAGTCATGTGATCACAGTATCATCATCCAGCAAAACTGCCTGAGAACTTGATGCCACCACCATCATGCTTAACATTTTTTTTACAGTAAGGCGTAAAGTAATCGTAAAAGCCCTACTTGTAAAATCAGTGGCCACACGAGAAACTCGGGGGTTCGACAGGACCCCAGCAGCCCCACTTTTCTGATACCTGCTGGGCAAAATCTCTGTGACACAAAGCGTGACTGTGCAAACTCAATGGGCACCATTGAAAAGGCTGGGCAAACCAGCTGCTTCTGGGTGACCACAGCCACTGAAGAACTTCCTCTCAACACAGATAACCAACCACACCACCCAGGAGCCTCAGGCAGGACACGCTTTCCCTCGGTCCCTCTCTATCCCCCATTCTATCTTTTCTTCCTTTTTCTGGCTCACCCCTACATGACTGATAATGGCTTTAGCTTAAGGCTAACAGTACGAGGGACAGTCAGGGAGGAGGAAAGAGACAGTGAAGGAAAGCCTTGGGCATGCTAACTCCATTAGGAGAGCAGGGCTTATTGAAGAGTCAGCCGAGCATGCAGGACAGAGACACAGGGCCGCTGTAGAAAAGAGAAGCAGAGCAGGTCTGCTCCGGCCTCTCAGGGGAGCCACTTCAGCAAGAACAGAGGATCTCTCAAAGTCTGCCCAACAGAGGAGTGTTCTCAGAGCCCTTAACCTTCAACGTCTCTGTTAGGTGTTTCAGCCGACTCGCCCGTGGACAAGAATATCAATGCATCACTTCACAAAATTCAGAGCAAGATGTTCCAGAGCGGGCGGTGGGCTGCTAAATGAGAGTACCCCGTATCCTTTACTCTCTCCACTCGTCTTTGTTGGCTTTAGAATGAATGGTGGGGATTCTTTAGGCTAGAGAATCATGCCTAGCGGATGCACAGGGATATGAACAGTTCATGAATCAAACTAATCTGCTGTTAGAGCAGCATCCAGAACACAGCCATATACTGTACAACACAGGATTACATCTCATTCCAATCCCCTTTCTCTCTCTAGCACAGTATTCTGACAGATCGTTCATGCTTTCCTAGTTTTACATTTTTCTTGAACTCCAGCTAAAGCTAATTTCAGTAAGAGAGCTGTCAAATCAATCAAATCTAATTAAATCAAATTTATTTGCTTAGCGCTTTTTACAATTGATGTCATTAAGCAGCTTTACAGAAATGTGATCACAGGACAGAGAATCAGGCAAAACATTAAAAAATAAAATACAGAACTCCCACTGAGTGAGTCAACAATGTAAACATTCACACAATCAATAAATCCTTATGAACCCTTTTCAACCACAGCTTAATTTTGTATGTTTTACACTAAACACCTGCTTATTATTGAATACCTACTTTTTATTTTATATGTAACTTGATATTTACAAACTACGCAGTATCGACTAATTACTCAATACTAAGTACAATACTAAATATCTACTACTTAACTACTAATTATGGGTAATTAGGAATGGGCGATATGGCCCTAAAATAATATCATGATATTTAATGGTATTTTCATGATAATGATACCCTTGGCGATATGATAAAACACTGAATTAAAAAATATATATATATATAAATAAAATGAAAATTTTATTATTGAATATATAGATATATGACACACCCCTAACTGAACTCCAAAATGTCATGGTACTAATAATGCACTTCAATTATCTCCATATATCCAGGATTAAAGTAAAATAAATGATGCTGGACAGATATAATCTGTCTCCAGTAGATATATAATGGGAAATAAAAACAGTGTGATTTTTTATTTTTTTTGCTAAAAGCAGTATTTAAAAAGAAAAGAGTAGAACCTTGATGTGATATTTAAGGGTGGGTGATATGGCACAATATTTCAGGGAATAATATTGTTTTGTTTACGATATTCAAAAATGTTGGCAATATTATTTTGTACAATGCAATATGGCACACCCCTATTGGTAATGACTAAACATTTGCTAAGTATTAATTATTCAGTATCTACTAAATATGTACCTAATAAGTACTAATTAACAGAAATCTACAGAATATCAGAAGTTCAGACCAGATTTAAAAGAATTACATTTTTTTGCAGTGTGCTTAATTTGGTTTGCAGCATTACAGGAGTATCTCTCTCTCTCTCTCTTTCTATATCACTCTCTCAGGACCTTTCCGAGACTGTTTTCAGGTGCGGCAGGCTGGACACAGCACCAGTGGGATGTATCTCCTGAAGGCAGAGGGCGGTGATAGGCTGATTCAGGCTTGGTGTGAGCACGGACTGGACAACGGAGGCTGGACGGTCTTTCAGAGGAGGAAAGATGGCTCCGTTAATTTCTTCAGGAACTGGGAGAACTATAAGGTACCACTGACACACCGGTGGAACATGGGGGACTGCTTACTGTCTTATTGGTCACTCACTATATTCATTTTAGCCGATGGCGAGGGAGACAGTGATTCACTCATAACTTCAACAAGTAGCTCTGCAGTTAAAAGAGTTATCTAACTTCAAATTCGCAGACTCAGATCCTTATACTATGCAGTGTTAAAACCAGTTTTATAATTATCGATAATATAAATATTGTATAAAAAACACAATATTTTCATTATTTCAACCAGTACTAATCCACTTGAAAATCAAATTGAATAAAGTGTACTGACTGTGCAGAGTTGATTGTGTAAATCTATTACAGTGAAGATTCATTTTTACATTACCATTTTACAAACATCTACCCATAAAACATATGTTTGTGACTGTGCCTCACAACCAAATCAATTTAGAATGCACGCACATCAGCTTTAAAATATGAACTGCAGTCTAAAGCTGTGCGTCAGATCACAAAGTACTAGTGCATCTCAAAAAATTATAATATCATTGAATAGTTTACTTTATTTAAAAACTTTTTTACTGAAGGTTACTGAAACCTTTAGTAATTCAGTTCAATGAAAACCCAAAAATCAGTGTATCAGAAAATAAGAGTATTTTATTATATAAGACCAACTGGTACTTTTGGCAGTGTGCCAAGTCCTGCTGGAAGCACTGCACTGATTTTGGACTTGATAAAACACAGTGGATCAACACCAGCAGATGACATGTCTCTCTAAACCATCACTGATTGGTGGAAACTTCACACTAGACATCAAGCAGCTTGAACGGTGTCTCTCCCTCTTCCTCTAGACTCTGCTCCATTGATTAACAAATTAAATGCCAAATTTCTTTGATGATCAGTGATGGTTTGGAGAGTCATATCATCTGCTGGTGTTGAAAGTCAGTTCAGTTTTTTTTTCTTATAGCACTTCATGCGTCCCTCTGCTGACAACTTTTATGGAGATGTGGATTTCATTTTCCAGCAGGACTTGGCACACTACCCACACTGCCAAAATAAGCAATAGGTCTTACATAATATTCTAATTTTCTGAGACACTGATTTTTGGGTTTTCATTGGCTGTAAGCCATAATGATCAAACATAACAGAAATAAGTGCTTAAAATAGATCACTCTGTGTCTAATACATCTATACAATATATGAGTTTCACATTTTGAACAGAACTATTGAAATAAAGTAACGTTTTAATAATATTAAAATATTTTGAGATGCACTAGTATATAAACACAAAGCTTTAGACATATAGTCTACTGTTACATAATCCAGCAGTCTGTACCATCAAAATGCGTGCACATAGAGAATCAAAGCAAATGTAGTCAGATAAAGCCCAAGTGCTTTATTTGTAAAGGAGATGAAATAAGCATGTATGTTTGGTGTGTCAAGAGATGGAATGTGTGATATTAGATCAAATAGGCCCACCCATTGCTCTGCTGCAGAAGTAGAAGTAAACAAAAGTAAACAATGTCAACAAATATCAACACCCATCAGAACACAGCTCTATCGGGTCCAAAGCAAGAGGACAATAACACTCTGTGTGTGTGTGTGTGTGGAGAATCGTCCATGAACACGATTACAAAACTTACTTACTTCAACCCTGCTGCTCAGACAGCGAGGCAGAACTGCACAGTCCCACAGCAAATTCACCTCAACCAGAGAAACACAAAATACAATTTCCACCCGTTCAAGCCTGGCACGGCGCGGCGCGGCTAGAGAACACGATTCCGTCCAACTGGACATCTTTGAGGGGGAAAAGGGCCAGTTTTTTCCGTGCACTGCTGAAATCTGTGGAAAAATCCAATTACGGCTGTGAAAGCCTGTCCACACCTCCCTGCCTGAGACTGTGAGCGTGAATTCATTCAGCTGGAGCAGAACGTGCCTGCTCAACACTCACAAGCACTGAGGACACTGTAACCTGTAATCCACAACTTCCAACACGGACACGCAGGCTGTGTGTGTTTGTGTGTGTATACTCACATGTGAATAACATATTAAATGACATGGGTGATTACCACAAACACAAAAAACACACAAACACACAGAGATGAACACATACTCTAAACTGAGTAATCCTGTCACCAGGATACCAGGACAACCAAATAATTACTAAGTGATGTATAAATGAGGGTTTTTAACCATATTTTTAAATATTTTTTAACCAATAAAATTTCCATGATTTTGTCATGACTTTCAGTTTTTCAGGCCTAAGACGATTCTGATAAAGATGTTGACACACAATCTTTAAAAATATGTGTTTCAGATCCTGAGATTACTGAATTAACTCTGAGCTGATGTATTTGTTATCTCAAAATACATTTTCTTCATCGATAAACAGAAATACAAAGATCTGTAGGCCAAACTTTCATGACTTTTCCAAAACATTTGGGGTATTTTATTTTTTTCCAAAACGTATCCAGGACTGGATTGCTATTTTCAATAGGTTTTTCATAAATCAGGCTACATCTAGAACTGCATTTAAGTTGCTTTCTATAAATTATTTGAAAGATGGTAATTTGAAAAGGTATCTGCAATTTTTGTAACTGTTTTATTTAAAAATATACATAGTAAGTGTGTGACTTTGGTTATGATTTTTCTTTTGTAACTGATATGCAACAGTCCTGAAGTTGTACCTGCCAGTTCTGGCTATGCCAGTTTTATTCCAAAAAGAGGAAACATCAGAGAGATGTTGGTTCATTCTTAGCCCACACGTACTCTTGGTCACTTTGCCCATCTTGTGTATCCGGATTAAATATCGACACATTTAAAAGAGAGACAAATCCGATCACTCAAAGCCCTTCACGCAGATGGTCTTAGATGCATTAAAGCATTTGAGGTCCTATTTGCACAGCACCTTGTTGTCATCTCTGTTAGACCAGCGATTCTCAACTAGTTGGTCGGGACCTAAAAGTGGGTCGCGGACACGTTCTGGGTGGGTCGCGGACAGCTTGTTTAAACGATATGAAATGCTATTGTAAATTATATGCTCTAAATCTTCGCTCTGTATCTCTGTTTCCTCTCACACAGAAAGGCTTTGGGAATATAGACAGTGAGTACTGGCTGGGGCTGGAGAATATCTATGCCTTGGCTAAGCAGGCAGACTACAGGCTGCTGGTGGAGCTGGAGGACTGGGCAGGGAAGAAAGTCTACGCTGAGTACAGCAGTTTCCGGCTAGAGCCGGAGAGCGAGGGCTACCGCATTAGACTGGGCACCTACCAGGGTAATGCCGGAGACTCGCTAACCAGTCACAACGGCAAGCCCTTCACCACGCTGGACCGTGACAAGGACGCCTTCACAGGTACAGCATTCACATTCAAACATCAGAATTAAACAAGACCAGTGTGTGCAGATTTTTTTTTTTCAGATCAAATTCAGATTTTGGGCTTTTCTTTATTATTAGATTTTCTTCAACAAATAAAACAATCTAGTATAGTTGGGCAAAGAGACAATATTTGATAGTTTCATGACACATTTTCATTAAATATTTTCTCATATTGCTCACCCCTACTACATAGAACAAAGTTTAGAGCAGTGGTCTACAACTTCGCACTTGGAGAGCTGTGATCCCCAAGATTTTGGATCTAATATATCCAACCAGATTAGGTCAGATCTTCAATTGGCCCCAAAAAAAATCCAGCCTGACCCGAGCCCGTACACATTTTGAGCCCGAGCCCAATTTAAAACTTGACATTTTTTTAAGTAAGTAGAGCATTAAAACTGAGCTTTTTAAAACATTTTCAGGCTGTTTAAATGAGCAAAATCTGTTCAAAACGATGTTAACTATCATTGCAACACTGAAGAAGCATAGACCTATTATTAAAGAACAATGTTTATTAAGAAGAGCTACACACAGCTCTGCAAGGCAAGTTTGTAATGCGGACAAGTGGAGGAGCTCATGTGTGTGCCCCAGAGCTGTGTGATTACAACATTAGCAATAAATATATAAAATAAAAATATAGTTAAAAAACAGAAGTCTACAATACAGACTATTTTCTTGAGCCTGACCCGATCCAACCAGAGGAAACTGGTGGGAAGTTCAGGGCGGGTCTCAGGTTGGGTCCGGTTGAGAATTTAAGCTCTAAACCAGATTCAACTAATTACTGCCTACACATGTGTTTGACTGACTGAATAAAGTGTTTTGGATTTCTACAGCAGTTGAAACTTACAGGAAGGTAGCTAGAAGTCATTGACATAGAGAATCATATGAGAGTCTCCCTCAGTTGGAGGCACTAAATCATGCTTTAGACTGATTTATGTAGCAGTTAAATTAACTGGCAGCATTTTGACTGAGTGTTTCTTACCTAAACAGTTTTCACTTTTCCAATGTGCTCTGTGGTGGCTTTATTATGTAGCATTTGGACTGGGAAAGCTTAATCGGGATATCCCAACTCCCTATCTAGAGTTAGTACTGGAACTGAACATACTGTAAACACTGGCAGGGGTTCAGCTGCCTGCTAAGCACCAAATCCCACTCGAACCACTAAATCAACATGCAATTTAGACCTATATGTCAGCGTCCCATAATCCAGTGCATATAGCATTTGGAATTCTATATTTCTGTAATGAGCTTTTTTCTTTCCTCTTTCCATTTTTCATATAATGTTTTCCTCGACTCACTGCTGTTCCTTTATCCTTTTCCACTACTACAGGTAACTGCGCTCACTTCCACAAAGGTGGCTGGTGGTACAACGCATGTGGGCAGACCAACCTGAATGGCGTTTGGTACACAGGGGGCGTGTACCGCAGCAAGTTCCAGGATGGGATCTTCTGGGCTGATTACGGAGGCGGCTTTTATTCACTCAAGTCTGTCCGCATGATGATCCGACCCATCGACTAAGACTTGCTCTTTGACTCCTTCTAAACCTCTCTCTCAAAGGTCTCATCAAACTCCCTCTACTTTACCGCTACTTTACTTTAGCTGTATATCAGTAGGTTCCAGCTCTGGTCCTGGAGCAGCAGACTGTCCTGCACATTTTGCTGTTTTCCCTGCTCTAAAAAACACTCAAATTTACCTCAGCAGGAGCTTGAATGCTCTCTCTCTCTTTACCAGTTAAAATGATCATAAAGCCAAGATGCTTTTGGGAAACTGAGCCCAGATTGGATAAAAAGGATCAGGTGTTTAACTAGAGCAGCAACACATTGAGGACAATACCAGTACTCCAGGACCAGGGTTGAGAAGCACTTCTGTATATTCAGCACAAACGCCAGCTATTTTAGAACCGTGCTTTCACCCTAACAAGGACAGAACATCTAGAAGAAGAACATCACACACTTTGGGGCAACGGTCAAGCCCTGGCCAGTCAAAAGCTTGGGGACATCAGCAGTCGACAGGAAAATGTCATTTCTTAAAAGACATTATCCCAAGTCAGACTGGGATCAATTGCTCTATACTTCTTCTATCCTTTCCTACACCACTCTTTTCTTTATTTTATTCCCAATCAGTTTTCTTTTCATACCACTCACACCCCTTCACTTTATATACTATTTCTTATTTCCCTACAAAGGACTGGAAACAGACTGTGCCAAAGGGCCCAGTGTGCTTTGATACGTGTTATTGGTCTGTAAATATACTTCATGTTTTATGTTTGCCTTGTATTTTGTGTTAAAGAGTTAATTTAAAAAAACTCATATTACAGAACGGCCCCTATCCACCCTATCTGTTATTTATCAGTGGTTATTTATAATAGTTATGCCTTTGATTTGTTTAGCCCTGTTTATAAATGTACTGTGCACCTTCGCACAATGTGCACACGTTCAGTATGCATGTATGTGTCAATTGTGGAAGCCTCCAACTCGTGCGTACATGAAAAGAAAAGAAAACGGTGCAAAGTCAGCAAATCTGGCAACCCTGGAGCTGGCAGCAGGCTGTACGTGAGCACAGACGGACGCACGTCGCACACGCAAACTCATGTAGACATATACGCTCCAAACACACAGGCACCCTGTACACACCTCTGAAATCTGAGGTGTTCTGCTGACAGGAGGTGGAATCAGTTACCAGCTCATGCCAAATAACATTCCATTTCAAACAAAAATAAAAACTATTTTTAAGTAAAAAAAAAGGCCTCCAGACTCTGTTCTCTGCAACACCTTGTCTAATTATCCCCCAGTTGCTGTTCCAATTACACTACCAATCCTTCCACAGTCTGATTTGAGAGAGGGAGGGGCGGGAAGAGAGAGATTTCATTTCATGTTAAAAGTATGCAGACATGTGAAAGAGTAGAGAGCTGTGCCAGAACACAGACACAATGAAAAACACATTTCCACTGACCATCCAGTCGTGAAGACAGAGAGACAGAGAGAGAGAGAGAGAGAGAGAGAGAGAGAGAGAGGTGCAGAGGGGAGTTGGAAGACATAATACAAGAACATTCCTTCCATATAAAGTGTTTCAGCTTCATTTTCACAAAAGTATATTTCACAAAAGTTACGATTCCCCATTCTCACATTCCCCTCTGAGGGACTTTCTGAGGAACATCCTCAATCACCAGCATCTCACAGTGAGGGTAAAAAAAAAAGTAATAAAGAAAAAACTGCCGGGACAGTGTATATCTTGTTGCTGCCATGCAAACACCTTGCATCTCAGAAACATCAACTTTATAGCAGAAGGAAAACACCTTTACTTTTAAAGAAACCAATGTAAAAAAAAAAGTAATTTTGGAAGCATTTCGTTTGAAATTCATAAATTCATCATTATATTTTGACACAATGTAAAATGCATATTTTTCGCAGCATCTGGCAGAGACTACAGATCAATCTAAACCTGTAGAGTTCAATTGTGGCTCATTAAGATATATTTTGATGGACTGGCAATTTTAAGCCTAATCAAACTCCAGCACCATAAATGGACACAGTATACAGTAGTGAGGTACACTTAAAGGTGATGACAATAAGCTCTAATAATCTTTAGTGTGGAAGAAAAAAGTATGCAAACAGCCCAAGCGAATTTTCAAAAATAAGTGTGTAAAATAGGAGCAAAAAGAGAAAAAGGAGAAAGTGTAATTTATTGTTTTTGTTTTCTTTTTAATTTTGATTTCTTATGTTCTCCCGTTTTAGCTGCAACTAGGAGCATTGTGTAATAAGGAAGTTATTATTGTAAAGTTGTGCAATGCAGTAGGTAATTTATTTATACTGAGTTTACGTTTTACTCTATGGATGCCTGTTAACTTCCCCAGCGCCATCATGTGAAGTCAGCACCACGTTAGACAAATCTTTTGGAGGAAATACAGGAAGTGAATAGAAGAGGTTGAGGAGTGGTGGGGCTGAGGAAAGCGAGCGGTTTGGATTATTGGAGTATTATTTGCTTTTTTTTACTGGTAGATAATTTTGAATGTATTGGATGGACGTATGAAATCTTTGATCAAGTTGGAGAACAACTTGGGTGTTCAGCGGGCCCTGAGGAGCTGAATTTGGGGTTCACAACATCAATTAACAGGAGTCAGTCTTAGTAGCTTTGCAGGTGGTTTGAGTATGAGTACATGAGCATAGTACCAGGCCAAATACAGATTCTAGTATCTGTAAAAATACATCCCTAATTGTTCTCCAAGAACTATACCAAGGAAACCAATGAAGGAGAGTCTGCTGCAGGTTCAATACCATAACCATTCTTTTTTAATTAGCGCATAATCTAATAAATTGTTGCTATAATGCACATTTATTCCACTGATATCTTTCCACAATATGGAGACACTAATGTAAATTACATGCCATTGTAATGTACAGGGAGGGGTTGGACAATGAAAGTGAAACACCTGTCATTTTAGTGTGGGAGGTTTCATGGCCAAATTGGAGCAGCCTGGTGGCCAATCTTCATTAATTGCACATTATTGCACCAGTAAGAGCAGAGTGTGAAGGTTCAATAGCAGGGTAAGAGCACAGTTCTGCTCAAAATATTACAATGCAGACAACATTATGGGTGACATACCAGAGTTCAAAAGAGGACAAATTGTTGGTGCACGTCTTGCTGGCGCATCTGTGACCAAGACAGCAAGTCTTTGTGATGTATCAAGAGCCACGGTATCCAGGGTAATGTCAGCATACCACCAAGAAGGATGAACAACATCCAACAGGATTAACTGTGAACGCTGTAAGAGGAAGCTGTCTGAAAGGGATGTTCGGGTGCTAACGCGGATTGTATCCAAAAAACATAACATCACGGCTGCTCAAATCACAGCAGAATTCAATGTGGACCTCAACTCTCCTGTTTCCACCAGAACAATAAATTATTGTGGTCTAAAACCAGGTGTTTCATTGTCCAACCTCTGTAAGTCTAAGTAATAGCTGGTAAAATTTAAGAACCAGACATGGGAATACAGGCTTTTGTGCCTATTTTTATCTGGGTTTCTTACAAAGACATAAGTGAAAATATTTAGAAACTACACGCACGCACACAGAAGGAAAATTATGACATGTAAAGACCTTTTGCTGGCTTTCCTTCAAAACATTACCCAACATCCTTGGCCAGGTTTTTCCCCTTGTATCTGGAGCCTCCCACTCCAGAGCACAGGTCAAACAGGGTTAAAGAAATGCCAAAGCCCATGGTAGCAGAGCAGAGGCGGGTTGGAGGGAGAGAAATGAACGAGTGTGATGAGGGCCAGTGGAGTTGGCTGTGCTCAGCTTTGCCACTTGGTCACCGAGTTTCCATTGCGCACGTTTCTCCACTGACTGCTCTGAGCTTCTGGCCTTCAGTCTGCTTCCAACACCCTCACACCCACCCTACACATCACAGATACCCAGGATACACACACACACACACACAGCTGTCTAATCAAAGCTTGTGGTCAAGCCTGTGCTACTCAAAGAAACAGACGGTGGTCTGACTTCATCAGAAGCCATTTCAAACGAAGCTGCAGCTGCTTTCACACACCCACACTGTCATCACTAGGAGTGCAACTAAAGATAATGTGTCGGTTTTCATGCTGGATGGGATGTAAGACAGGAAAAATAAATCTGATTCAATCTTGTAACAAATCGATTAAACCTACTGCGCGATTATGTCTGCTGTGTATTTTTCCTCGTGAGGTGGAAGAGTAAATGCCATAGTCCAAACCATAGTCCGCACACCAACTGAACGTTTTGTAACATTGTGTACATTTGGTGCGGTTAGTTTTGGATTCACACTCTGGTTTAATGACCAAGAGCACTAAAAGAACTGTGCTATGCCGTATTATCATCAATTAGGAGAGCTGTGTCTACCTATACTTGGCACTGATTGGTCTGTAGAGTGAGTTTCCTTTCCAGGTGTTGTGCCTAATTCTGCTCCATACCAGAATTTGACTTCTATTTGCATGCATGCATCACAGCAGAATGAGTGTAACAGATTACACTTAGAACTATGTAGTCCAGTTAAAACAGACTCAGGTTGGTTTGTCTTCTTAATGCGGCTCAACTGAGCAGGTGTGAAAACAGTATTCGCACTCGGGGGGGGGAGATCAAAACAACCAGACCGAGACCAGCTAGTGGAGGGGGAGGGTGGGGGGGGAGATCAAAACAACCAGACCGAGACCAGCTAGTGGAGGTCCCAAACGAACTCTGAAGCGGTTTGTTTGTGGTGAGGACGTGATTTGAGCTGAACTGCTCATAAAGTGCAGTTTAATCTGAAATATTAAAGCCAGATAATGCTAATTACCACAGCTATGAACAATAACTGTCTCTGCTGCTCCACGCAGTTTACACATGCAGTCTGTGCTGCATTCACTACTCCCAGCCGTGCAACTTCGTTTACTACGTGTACATATCTGTGCTTCATGTCCAAAAAAAAAAAAAAAAAAAAAAAGACACTGTGCTTGAAAGTGCAGCGTTTCAGCGTTCAGTGTTTAAGCAGCTTTAAACTGCACAGATATACGGACTGGAACACAGTATTTTTTTGCCATATTTACTTTCTTGCTCATGCAACAGACAGCTTTGACCAATCAGAGGTACAACATGCTTGTGTGGTGTAGTGGTTTTACTGCACATTTTGATGCGTTTAGTTTTATTTATCTATGTGAAATCAAACCGAACAGAGGGGAAAAAAACGCTCAAGTACACAAACTCATCAACTGATCCGGACCATAGAAACCAACTACAGGTCTGAAAACGGCCTTAAAATTATTGTATTTCTGTTTAATAATAAGGCTTAATCTACAGTTACAGTAGATACACAAGCCATGAGTGTAAGCACCAATACTGCAACTGTTTATTTCACTCTTTAATAGTGATAAATGATGATAGACTGGCTTAGCTTCCTGTAACTGGCCAAACTAACAAGTCGACAGTCTGGCTCAAACAAGGTAGGAGTGAAAGCTCCTTAAGATGCAGTAGAAGTTGCCATTGTTTTCTGGAGGGAGAGCTTAGTACCTGTCAGCATCGAGCTCACCAGAGAGCTGAGTAAGTAAACTGCTTTTGCCAGGCAGGTCAGTTTACACACACACACACACACACACACACAGATATTGTTTATGTTGAAGACATTAAGGTGAAGCTTGCAATATTTTATGCAGCACAAGTTATTTATTATCTGACAATTTCAGCTCATTGGTCAGTTTCTCTTTTTATATTGTCACAAGGACATGTTTTTTTTTGTGGGTGTTAAATAGAGCTCTACAGAGCCAGCCTTTTTTCAAGCAAAGCTTTTTCTTTTAAAATACTTAAAATATTACATTTAATGCAAATGTCAAGATACTCATCAAATATTATGGACTTCTGTGGTATGAGTTTAGTTTTAATTGTGTGTAAGTGCTTTTAGCCTACCAACATGCTTACAAACCTAAACCCATACATCATCTTCACACTCCAGTAGACATTCGGCTCCACTCGTACTAATGGAATAGATAAATAACTAACAAGTCTTTTCTCTCCGATTCAGTTTTCTTCCGTTCAGCCTTTTCTCTGGCTTAATAAAACCGCACTTCATGCCACTCTGCTTCAGCAGCACAACATTATGATTTGTTGGAGAAGACTGTGCTTCAACAGAGACACTTTTATATATTAGTTAAGTCAAAAGGCTCCAGTCTATAGTTAACTCTGGCTCAAGGACCCTTAACAGGGCGTAAATACTAGAGACGTGCAGGTGTTCTCCAGTACTTACTATTCAGGAATGAGTTATATTTCATTATAGAGTATGAGAAACGTTTAGATAGCTGCTTACATCTCCAGCTGCTAATGAATAAATGTTACCTACTCTAGCTGATGTTAGATGTTAAATACCTCAGCTTATACAGAATAGATGTTAATTACTACAGAGGATTTTAGTAGATATTTAAGTCTCTACATAATTTTAGCTAGATATTTAAGCTGATGTCTAAGTTTTGGGATATAGGGCCCTCTCTGGTGAGAATGGGTAATTGCAGTGAGAGTGTGGAAGAATCATTTTAAACTTGGCGGGTTTGATGCGGTCTCCTTACAGAGTGGATGAATCCGATTCCAGGTTATGTTCAATCAGACAGAGAGACAGAAAGTTTTTGCTATGAGTGTATGAGCTACTGAACTCTGAGTTTCCCCTTCTGAAGTCTCCATTGCTCCACCAGCCGCTCGTGTTCAATAAAACTGAGCTGGATCCTCTTTTAGAGGCTGTACATGTAATGTAAGTATGTAAAGACATGTCACGTGGCCAGAAGAACTCCTGCGACCCAACACCCCAGTTTTTATAATGAATATATTAGGCTTCATCACACTGGTACCATTAAACACAACATTTATTCTCGTCTCCACTCAGAAATGCTTCTGCTTTCAGTCTAGAAACTAAATATTACGGACTGCCACTTTAATTACTTTAAGTAATGTTGGACGTTAACGACTGTAGCTGATGTGAGATAGATGTTAACTCTCCTCTAGATGATTTTATATGTTAGTTACTAAAGCTGTAAATCAATTATTACATGGACAGTACAGTAAGACACTAATGTGTGCAAAGAATGGTTTACCAGTCAAACAAATACCAGCAGAGGATTCACATTGGTACAGGAATACATTGATATTGTGCAGAAAACAGAATAAAGAAAGTTGTAGTTCTTTCAGCTGCACACAACTCAAAACAGAGTGTGATGTTTTGTTACAGAGAAACAATTTCTAGGCCCTGGGTGAAGTATACAGAGGTGAAGGAACAGACAGTGGAGCAAAAGGAACAATGTAACCATGTCAGAATCTGTGTGTGTGTGTGTGTGTGTGTTTATGTCATGGGTTTCAAATCGGCTTCAGCAGAACTGTACAGGATTTTCCACTCTGCTGTCCAATGCGCCTGAGACACCTCCAGAGCAGTCTTACACACACACACACACACACTCATTTAAATAATAAAAAGACTAGATTATTTAAACCATCTTAAAGACCACACAATAAAACTGTCTAACAGAGTTTTAATCTGATAAAGAGACATATTTATTTCTTTGCCAATGTGAATGTTCCCTGTTCACAACAAAAGAAAACTGTGAAAAGTACAAAACCCCCATCATAATCTAGTCTTCAGCCCTAGTGGAAGTGGATTAGTTTATCAGGTGGACTCTTAATCTGTAATAAATATTTATACGTCTCTTCAGTGATGAAATCCACTCATCCAAACAGCAATACCATCACCACAGGATACGCACGTTTATTACCTAAATTCCTGAATCACACGGTCACATGATCCCGCTTCATTAACAACATGGGTAGGGAAGGTAGGGAAGAGATGCTGGCCCAGATTCAAAACACAGGAACACACAGTTCATGTTTAAAGGCTTACAAAACCCCTCTGCTCAAAACAGGTTTTACAAAAACATGCCAGGTTTACCATCTTTTCTCTGCTTTTACAGTGCATTTCTTATGTTTTCAGAGGAGAGATTTAGAAACAAGCTAGCACCGGGCTGCTTGAGAGAGAGAGGAAGAGGCAGAAAGAGAAAAAGAAAAAATATGGCAAACTCGAGATGAAGCAAAAAAAAAAAAAACCCTGAAAGAGAGAAATTGAGAGAGAAAGAGAGGCAGAAAAAACAGAAACAACAAAAGAGGGAAATAGAGAGAGTGAGAGAGGGGCAGAAAGAGAAAGAGAAAGACATGGCAAACTAGAGATAAAACAGAAAGATTGAAAGAGAGAAATTGAGAGTGAGAGAAAGGTAGAAAGAGAAAGACATATGGCAAACTAGAGATAAAACAAAGATTGAAAGAGAGAACTTGAGAGTGAGAGAAAGGTAGAAAGAGAAAAAGAAAAAAATATGGCAAACTCGAGATAAAGCAAAAAAAAGACTGAAAGAGAGAAATTGAGAGAGAGAGGCATAAAGAAAAAAGAGAGAAAAATACGGCAAACTCGAGATAAAAACAACAGAAAGAGCTATAGAGAGAAATAGAGAAAGAGAGATACAGACACAGGGAGCGATATAAAGAATTGAATGGAACAGAAAACTTGAGACAAAGCAACAAAAGGGGCAAAAAAGAAATTAAGAGAGAGAGATAAATAAAGTGAAATTAATGATATGCAAAACCTGACATAAAGCAACATTAAGATTGAAAGAGAAATAGAGAGAGAGAGAGAGATAGAGAGAAAGAGAGAGAGAGATAGAGCAAAATGAATGATATGGCAAACTTGACATAAAGCAACAGAAAGATTGAAAGAGAAAGAGACAGACAGAGAGTGATATATAGGATTAAATGATACGGAAAAACTCAAGACAAAAAAGAGCAAATAAGAGAAACACAGTAAGAGGGAGAGTGATATAGAGAACTGAATGAAATAGAGAAAGTGTATGAGAGACAGCGAGAAAGTGAGCAAGACGGAGAGTGAGAAAGAGAGAGAGAAACAGAGAGAGAAAATAGAGAGTGGGAGAGAAATAGAGAGAGAGAGAAATGGAGAGAGTGAGAGATAAATAAGAGTGTGTGAGAATGTAAGAGAGAGACAGAGAAAGAGAGCAAGAGTTGGAGCAGTCCCGTCTTCAAACAGTCTGGACTGGATGTGTTCATGGCGCTTCTTTGTGGAAACATATGCCCCTTCCAAAAGTGCTGAAAATAAACAATGCTTGTCAACACATCATACGTGCATGCGTGTTTGTGTGAGGGGGGGGGGGGGGGGGGGGGAGTTGCCAAAAAGTGATCAGACAGAAGATGCTTTTCTTTTTTCAAGAACAGTACATCACAAACCTCTGAACACACTCAGAGGAAACTCAGATTTCCAAAGAAACACAAAAGAAAAAAACAGAGAGAGAGAGAGAGCGAGAGCGAGACAGAGGGAGAGAGAGAGAGAGAGAAAGAGAGAGAGAGAGAGAGAGAGAGAGAGAGAGAGAGAGAGAGAGAGAGAGAGAGAGAATGACTGATGGCCTGTTTTCTGGCCCACTCCTGCTGGTGCTTTGCTCTAGCTCACTTAAAACACAGTTTGTGCTGCCAGTTTATAAAAAACAACTTTTAAAAAAAGAGAACTAAATCCTACTTCTTTAGCCACTTGTGTAGTTGTGTGTGTGTGTGTGTGTGTGTGTGTGTGAGTCATGTCTGTGCAGGGGCTGAGGAGAGGGAGAGTGTGTCTGCTGGATGTGATAAGAAAGCAGAACAGGACTCTCAGACTTTTACAGGGAGGATTATGGAGTAAACCGTGGTGAGGGGGAGAACTGCGGTGTCAAAATCAATCTATTCATTATGATGGATCTGAAGTAGGGAACATAATGGTAAATGAATCTGTACTGAACAGTCACGGTATGAACGGCACGGTTTGGTTCACAGTAAGCTACAGATAAGTGCAAAAGCTGTGGACCAATACTGATGAGCATAATGCTGACCCAAATCCTACTAGTGTGAAGTCCACCTTAAAATCCTTAAATCAGTAAAATTAAAGTATTCTGTTAGCTAATCTTCTTTTTTTCTTTGCAATCTCTCCAATAAGTGTATAAAGAAAGATGTTCAACATTTATTTATTTATTTATCATTCCTTTTTTTTTTTTTTTATTCCTCTAGTTATTTTTTTCCTGTTGTTCTGAACCTGTAGTGAACAGTGAGGACCAAACTACGGTATGAAGCAAATCGTGATATAAGTGTATCATTAAACCCTTATGGCCCAATCTTACAGAGTGCACAAAGTGAGTTGTGCTGCTCATTAATAGCTTACACCCCTTTTTCAGACTTTGCATCCGAGTCATTAAAATAGCAAAGACACTTATGAATATATCTATGCTTATATTTCTTAAATTTATGGAATGCTGCTATCTTAGCAACAGAAAACACAGGTGCACCACTGACTGATTAAAACCCTGACAACGGTCACCAGTCAGAAGTTCATTGATATCTTGGCAATGCAAGTGGGCTAGGCCCTCTCACACGCAAGGCATACTTTTGAGACACGCAAGGCATACTTTTCACGTTTTTATGACAACAAAGACACACTGACGCCCTAAACCAAGCTGTGCAGTGCACCGTTGACTGTCCGCTTATAGAGCACTAAAATAGGGCCCTTAACCTGAAAGTAGATGTGTTTCTGTATCAATATTAGAACAGTAGTAAGTCAGGATAGTAATATGCCAACTGATTATGAAGTGTTACAATCTAATACAGCATCCCAAGCAGCAATAATGTCAACATGTCATGGCAACATGTCATGAACTAACAGTTTAAGTGCGGCATAACAGCGGGTGGAAGATGGATGGGACAGCGCAGTGGGTGGTAATCTGGCTAGGATTTTCTTTTTTAACAGCCAAGCGCCTCAATGCAGGAGACCCACGGGCCAGTGCAGCGTTCTTTAGCTTTCATAGGACATGGTAAAAGTCATGGGACAGTACAACAGATCCTTATACAGAAACGTTTTGCATGTAAGTGTATAATGCTACACAATAACACGTAATTACTACATTACTAAAAGCACACATACTTAAAACATACCTTTCAATCAGTTATACAGTTCCTACTGAACTGCTATAAAATATAATGACACTACAGAAAACACACATGCACCTACCCCAACCAGTAAGCACAGTAGTGATGAAGGTTTTACAAGAGAAAAGGGAGTGCAAGGCAGCTCATTCTCACAGCCTAACACAAAAATCATGCACACACTCTAAAAACAGACTCAACACGTAGTAAATACGAGCATGTGTGAGCGGCCCTGGAAAAAAAGATGCAGTCATTTCTATTGAACATACGTCATTTTAAAGTGCGGTCTGGGCTAATGGCTCAAGCGTGATCCAAACAAGCCTGACTGCGTTTAACAGAACCCACAGTAGGGCTGAACGATTAATCGTTTTTTAATCGAAATCGCGATTTGAATGGACGCGATTTTTCAATCGCAGGAGCTGCGATTTGAATTAGCCAATAGCCTGCAAGTGTTTCCAACTTATGTGGTTAAAAGCGCCTGTTCTGTGTCTGAGAGGCTTGTGTGTGTGTGTGAGCACACCGCCTGCTCTTCTCCGATTGGCCTGATGCAGCAGGGGCTGGATTCATTTGAATATTTTTTTCACTGGAGGGCGGGGCTGCGTTCAACGCAACGAAGCCAGCATGCACTGCCGCTCTCTCCATTGCAGCTACATCAGGGTGAATTAAATTTAAAGTGGCGCTTGGACATGAGTGGAAGACTTGGATAAAATAATTTAAAGCCAGGCGGACACTGTGCAATTGTTTAAATGCGTTGTAGAGTTCAGATTGTCTGCGAACCCGAACCTGACTTGATGCCCGAACTCGCGCCGGGTCAGCAGAGAATTCCCTCCGCTTTCCTTTGCGCTCTGTCAGATGGTGCTCCAGAAAATGGTCTGTGAGGTAGATCTGTTTTAATACAACAAATCACACTATGATCTTTATGATGTACCACAAGTTACACTGTTATAATCACACAGTGCTGCACGCGTGTCAGCAGCTGCAGCTCTGCCTGTTTAAAGCTCCGCGCGTGGGTTAATCGGTTTGCGCCGCACACATCGCCGGGGTGACGACGCGTCTTTTTGGGGCAGAAATAATATTTCTTTATTTTATTTCTGCTATTGCGTGCCGTTTTTCGTTTATATCTTTTGGAATTCGTTATATTGTAATTTTATTAGTATTTGGGGATTATTAAATAAAATATAAAAGTAATATATAAACAGTATAAATAAATATCAGTTTGTACCAGTGTTGGGAGTAACGGCGTTAAAACAGCTTCTGGCCGCTGTGCCTGTGGTTTGGCGTGGTGAAGTGAGGCACAATTGTGACGATTTGCTGCTCTAATCAATTCAGTGATTGCCGTGGACAAGCCAAGTTCCGAATTAAGGACGTTAAGCTCTTTTTAGCTGCTCCGATGTTTGTGGTGCTGCTGCTTTCTCTTTTAGAGCTTAGATTTTCTGCCCGAACCTGACCTGACCCGAGGACCGACCCGAAATCGGGCTCCTATTTTTATTTTATATAAAGCTTTGGTGTGCTAATCATAATGTTGCTAAGTAACCAATTATTATTGTTCACTAAAGCGAACGAAATAGCGAAAACTGAAAGTGAAAAACATTTGTGTTAACTGAATCTGATAAAAACGGCAATTAAAAGAAAATAACATAACTATCTCGAACTGTATTTTGTGTTTATAAAACTAACTACAACTAACTGAAATTACTGATAGAATACCCTCATTTTCGTGTTAAATTAATTTAAAAGCGCTGTTGTACAGCGGAGTTGTACAGCGGGCGGTGTTGTGCCGAGCGCGTGGCACCTGGTCCGTGGCGTTAGTTCTTGTGTAAAGCGCTCGCGCTAGCCGCAAAATACGACAGAAAACACTGAGAAACTGCAGAACTATCTATGGGATTACAATATGAGCGCCAGGCAGATGAAAGAGAAACAGCAGATACAGCGTGAGAATATTTACCTGTGAGTAGTAACTCACACCAGAAATCTCTCTCTCTCTTTCTTTCTCTCTTGCAAAACGTGCACGTTTTGGGCCTGATCTAAGCTCTATTCTCTTTTGGCAAGGCTGTTGTTATATTAATACCATTTTAACGGTCATTAGATTGTTGTTTTTGTCCATTATTTTTTTTGTTTATATATACATATTTCCTTTGAGGGTGGCTTGGTATGTTTAATTTCATCCCCAGACGCGTTTTTCCGTTTTTTCCGTTTTTTTCAGTATTACAAGTTTTAGTAATTTTCTTTGGTTGTGTGGAGAATTTCGTTTTATTTTTTTTAAATTCGTTAGATTATATTTTTGTCAACATTTTGGGTTTATTTTCGTTTGTTATTTTTCTAATAGTAAATGTATAATTGATTTCCTTTTTTGATGGGCGAATATTAAAAAGTAACGCGATTAGTTACTTTTACTGGTAACTAATTACTTTTATAGTGGAGTAACTCTGTTAGTAACTCAGTTACTTTTTTGGAGAAGTAATGAATAACTATAACTAATTACTTTTTCAAAGTAACGTGCCCAACACTGGTAGCTACCAGTATGAAGCTAACAGCTAAAAACTGATTTACTTTTAAGTTCATTTATTTGTAAAAATGCATCTCAAAACTCAAAGAGTTTAGGATAAAACCGATATTTTGCTTTTTTTTTTAGCTTTTCTGCTAAGGCATTACTGTCCACAGCGGACCAGTCAGTTACTGATGTTGCAGTTATACCTTTTGTGCATGCAAGCATTAATGATGCTACTTTTGCATTTAATGTGCAAAAAAACTGATTTACTTTTAAGTTAATTTATATTGTAAAAATGCATCTCAAAACTCAGACTTTACAGTTACTGATGTTGCAGTTAAACCTTGTTATTTATTTTGTTGTTACTTGCAATTTAAAAATAAAACTGAAAACTGCATTTAATCTGAGATACCTGTGAATATTTTATGTGGAAGAAGTTTATAAATTTATTTGATAGGTATGGTAACCACTAATACAGGTTTAGGTTTTTGATGGATTAAAAATAATCGCAATTTAAATCGCAATCGCAATATTCTGTGGAAAAATCGCAATTAGATATTTTGCCCAAATCGTGCAGCCCTAACCCACAGCAAAAGCCAGAAAACCTGAGAGTGTTTAATGGACTTGCAGTGCCCACAACAAATGGACATGCTGCTGGAGCCTTTCCACGAAAAAATGCCTCTATTCCAGCACTTAAACCTGCTCATTCCAGAGCTCAACCATTTAAACTAACTACTTCACCCTGGCTTGTTTCAACAAACTGCTGCTGCAAAACTCAAACACTAGCTGTACAGCCTACAACAAATCAGATACAGTATTTATTTAATAGTGCTGCATACTTTAAGCTCTTATCATAGATTTAACAGCCAATTAAAGTATATACAGCTCTGGAAAAAATGTAAGAGACCACTTCAGTTTCTGAATCAATTAATCTGATTTTGCTATTTATAGGTATATGTCTGAGCAAAATGAACATTGTTGTTTTATTCTATAAACTACGGACAACATTTCTCCCAAATTCCAAATAAAAATATTGTCATTTAGAGCATTTATTTGCAGAAAATGAGAAATGACTGAATAACAAAAGAATATGCAGAAGAGCTTTCAGACCTCAAATAATGCAAAGAAAACAAGTTCATATTCATAAAGTTTTAAGAGTTCAAAATTTTTTCAATATTTAGTGGAATAACCCTGGTTTTATAATCACATTTTTCGAGCATCTTGGCATGTTCTGCTCCACCAGTCTTAAACACTGCTTTTGGATAACTTTATGCCACTCCTGGTGCAAAAATTCAGGCAGTTCAGCTTCGTTTGATGGCTTGTGATCATCCATCTTCATCTTGATTATATTCCAGAGGTTTTCAATTTGGTAAAATTAAAGAAGATCTCTTATTTTTGGCCAGAGCTGTATAGCTTAGTCTATTCTAGTTTTATATTGATGCTGTAACAAAATTAAAACACGTATTTTCTTGAATCTTGCTTGGTTTTCACTTTTTGACAAAAATTTGTATCTGGCATTGGTTTAATATGTTGTTTTCAAATTCGTGGTGAATAAGCCAATAGAAATTATGCAACATGACATGAATGACATGAATTCAATCTTTTTTAAAAAATGAATTCACACTGATTAAGGCCTCATCCAAATCTAACAGTATCTCCCACTTCTTTGTGGTCTTTACTTTTTTTTTTTTTAAACAAGTTTTAAGTTGAGATCTCCTTCATACTGTACCACACATGTTTAAGGCTTCAGTAAGCGGATGAGAGAATGATCAATAGAGAAAAGAGAGGGGATCAAGAAAAGAGATGGATTAAGCAGATAAAATAAATTACACATACCTAGGTAAGGTATGCAGGAGGTCATGCTCTGGCTGCTGATGTAGTCTCGCAGTCTCTTGTAGTTGTCCTCTTTAGCCATCAGATACTCCAGCCTCTCAAACGTAGCCTTATCCTTACGACTCAGCAGCTGCAGGAGAGAGATCACACCAGTGCTTACAGTCAGGCTTATCATTATTTAACGGGTTTGATTTCTGCCTCAGTAAAAACACAAGCTCTTCTGGACCACGAATCTTCTGATGAATGTCGCCACAAGCCTCATATAGGATGCTCTGCCTGTGTAAGCTCTTCACACTAAAACCTGATCTGAAATCAAATGTAAGGCTTACCGAGCAAAGGCAATGTGTATGAAACCTACCAGACTAGACTAGGCAAAACCAACAGACCCAGAACAGCAGTGGCCTCACAGAAACTAACACATGAAAACAAAATGCAGTGTTGCTGCTGCTGCTTAAGATAAGTTAGCCCCTCAGCATTCTGCAGGAAATCTCAACCAAACAGAACCTCTTCTCATCTATGTCACCTCATCAGACCTCTGTTGTGACATCGCCCCCAAGACACAAGACGCAAAAGGATGCCTGCCTCTCAGAATATGAGTACCATATTTTTTGCACTATAAGGCTCACTGGAATATACAGCTCGCTATAAATGAACATCTATTTTCTGTTCTATTTTCATACACTGGATTATAAGGTGCATTAGGTGACACTAATAGGGATCAAGGGTGTCGCCATGTTTTCCTTCTAATTCAGCAGGTCTCCTCTGATTGGCTAGGAGCACTGCGACGCCCCTCCGCCGCTCTGCCGCTCACTGCCTCCCACCTCCTAACTGATGAGCGGTGATGTTGCGTCGCTTCAGCTCCGCCTCTGGGAGTTTCTCGAGCCAAGGTGGGCTGGTCTGTGAGTTTCTGCCTACGTAGGCAGAAAGATAATTCAAAATTCACTCGTTTTTCGGAGGGGGGGAGGGGGGATTTCTTTGCTTAGCTCCTGCAGACAATGGGGGCTGCAAAACAGTTTAATGTGCAGGTGTACACATTCAACTCGGAGAGACCTACTGTATTCCACAAAAAGCAAGAAAAATCGGATTTTCGCGGAAGGTGAGCTTTAAAAGTAAAACTAGTGCTGGATGTTAATCTACACAGATTTCTCTCCTGAAAACTGTTTATTTGGGTGAATAAAGCACTTTTATTTACACCATTTATTTACAGTAAGCTTAGATTTCCTGTTTTTCCATTAAGGCCGGTTGCCGAAGCATTACCACTAGTGGCTAATCGCTAGTGCTAGTCACGGTTAGCGCTTGTAAATGCTGCCCGACAGTATTACATTTTTATATAGCTTGTTTTAACCCTGTAAACGGCAAAAGAGCTAGCACTTTTCGTGGTTAGCAGCTAATGCTAATACTGCTCCAGTCTCTGTGCTGGAAAACTAAACTGAAACTCTGGTATTTCAGCAGAGTGGCTTTACTGCTTCTTACACTCTGACAGGTAGAATTCATACACAAGGCGTACTGATGGTTTTTGGGAAAATTAAAGGATTTTAACTGCGCCTTACAGTGTAAAAAATATGCATGTAGACACATCCAAAACAGAAAATACTTCATATGTAGGCTGTCTCTTTTGATTCAGTTTGAATTTAGTAAACAAACAAGTACAGGCTTTTGGAGAGGTGCTGATGGGGTGAAATGAAAGTGGACTAATTCCACCTCACTTCCCCTTAGTGTTAAATTATTTGCATTGTATTTGAAACTTTACATTGTATATTATGCTATAAAGTGAGCAGTGTTATGCTTGGTCAGACTCGTACTGTAATTCATTTGAGCCCAGATGCAGTTATGAATATTTATGCAAAACGTAGAAATGAATAGAGTTGAATTAATTGAGCAGCTATTTATGCTTAGTGTTAAATTTCAATTATTATTATTTTTTTTTAATTAACATTTTGTTGTAGAAATCGTGCCACAACTGGTTACATGGAATTTTTAGATGGGACATTTTATTAAAGCATCTGATTTGTTAAAATGTGTGAAACAGAGCTGTAGAATCAAAAGCAAAACACTTTTAAAAGGATCTAGTTTTAACTCCAGCACTAACCCACCACTCCTACATTCTACAAATGAGGCCAGATGAACAAACACAGCACATTCTCATACTGTGCTGTGATGCACTCAGGATGTTCAGTAGATGTTACTTAAGGGACTTATGTTACGAGGTAAAGTGAAGGACAGAGTGCTGTAAGGAAATTTACACAGATTTTAAAGGCTCTATTAGACACCATGGGTTCTTTTGGGTTAATAGTGATGAAATGGAATAAGTGTATTTGCCCTAAAGATACTATACTGTGAGAGGCACAGAGCATACATGAAGCAAAACACATTTTACTACTAGACTGAAGACGATCGTAGTGAGGTAATGCTGTAGGAATGCTCTTTGGGGGCCTTTGGGAGAGTTTCTCTAGGAGAAGATACCTGAGAGAGGGGATCGAGGGGTAAACGTGAGGGGCAGATGTCTGAATAGACCTGAGTAAAGAGTGTGAGAGCATGAGGAGGTGGAGCAGGTGTCTGTTTTGGAGCAAGCTTTTACACTAGAAACAGCCAGACGACTTACAGCAGACACAGTGCTGGTCTTAATAGAGCTGTGATTAAGCTTCCTCTGCCACTAGAGAGAACTGTTAGCAGCCACAAATAGAAGCACACTCCTTGCTGCCATTTAAAGAACAGTACAAGACATCTCAAAGGCCCGCACCAGTTTGTCCTTTCATCCTCATTACAGTACTGTAAATCTCTATTTAAATGAGCCTGGGAACGGATTACGATCAGGACTGCATGGTTGCCAACAGGACGTGTTGGACAGAAACAGCTACAGCACTTCCACAACATGTGTGAGCGTAAAAAAAAAAAAAAAAGAGAAAACAACTTAACGGTTTTATTATAATTCATCGTGTCACGCACACTGCAAAAAGCCGTCCATAACCAAGTACGTGTCTGTTCTCCTTGTGTTTGATGCCCTAAACCTGAAATGCACTGATCTACAGCCGGCTTCTCCGCACAGCATGGAGCACAGCTTGATTTAAAGATGTCAGAACAGCACCATCAAAGCTGCTTTCTGACGGACTAAACATGAACAAGCGCCGCAGCTGTTCTGCAATAAAGCCCTGCCTTGTCTTTATGTTACCCCATTTACTTACTGGCAACAATTTGCATTTTGTGAATGGCTGGATTAGCCATCATGTAAATCATGCATGAGTTATTACAGCTAATAGACCAAAAAATTAAAAAAGCACTTCTTTTCAACATATGTGCTTTTATACTTGGTTTTCCGCTTTGTACAAAAATGATTAGTAAGTTCTCTTATCATCTTACCATCTCAAAAATACGTGGATGGGTAGAGGGTGTGTGGACATTGTGAAAAGCTCCACCAAAACTTCAGTACAGTGAGATCATACATGTTACACATCAAGTGTGTTCGATACAGTCACAAAATCATTAACATGAAGTGAAAGTGCTCCAACTGCAGGCTCTTTGTAATTGCTATTCTATAAAGGGTCTTTGTTCAATTGTTTGTTGCCTCTAAAATGATTTCATAGGTGCCCCTGTACAATGGTCAGTATTGGCACCAACAGTGCTTTCAATTAAAACAAACAAACAAAAAAAGCAAATGTATTGTGAAATGAAGTAAAATGAAGATAGTTCAGTCACATCATGCTCACAGTGGGATCCAGGGACCCCCAAATATGTATGATGTATTAGCTGAGGGGGTATGCGATGTTGTCCTTAGACAAAATAAACTTTAAAATGGTCCAAAAGAAAAAAAAGGGATTTTTGAAAGTGGGTGACCTTGATGATCTTGATGCTACTAAGCAGTTCATATAGTACCTGTAACAGGTTGTTGCTATAAGAGTTGCTATACTGGTCACCATGTCACCTCAGGTGGTTGCTTAAGTGTTATTAGGTTTTTGCTTTAAGCACTCCACAATGTTGCAAGCAGATCTCGGTAACTGTTAAAAAAATAAATAAAAAATCAAAACCGACATGTAGCTCACGTTTTTGCTACATTAAAACTTTCTCCGCTGTGTGAACATGCACTGTTAACTTAATAACATATTACTGGGGACTCTAAGTGGTCCAGGGGACTAAGGTGCCGCCACTATAATCAGAAGATCGCTGGTTCGAATCGCGGTCATGCTGCTTGAAAATTACAAAAATGGACATGCTTTCCATGGGTGGATAGACGCGCTCTCTCCCACATCACTCTCAAGGTGATGTCACTCAGCACTAGGCGTCTGTGAGCTGATGTATCAGAACAAAGTCACTGTGCTTTCCTCCGAGCATGCTGTGATGCTACTCTGCCTCATCCAGGCTGAAACAGACATGGAATAAATCTCAAATACAGAACCAACTGAACAACTTACAAAAAAAAAATTAAAAAAATAAAAATTAGGTATTAAAAATGAAAAAAAAAAAAAGATTATTCATCAATTGTGAGGTAAAAAAATGTAATTAATTGTGATATTATTTTGAAGTCATTTCACACAGTACTATTTGCAAAGGTGATGCGAGTATTAAAATGAGACAAGAAAGCCACACAACTGATGCAAACAGAGTTGAGTCATTCTTTCCAACAAATAAAAAAGAAACAGAGGCTATGTGGAAAAAAATAAGTGGAATCAAAAGCAACATACAAGCACAGCATTTCCGTAGAGGCCTAGGGTTCCATGTCGACACCTCGAAAACAGCTTACGGCTTACCGGACAAATACACTGAAGTAAAAGTCAGCAAGGGAAATCAAAAGGTGTCTAGCTGGCACTCCAGATTGAATCCCAAAGATGGATGTAGCTCTGGCATTCCAGAAAACACAGTTTCACTGTTACACAGCATTGCTGGTGACACTACACCCCTGTAGATAATGTTTGCCACTGGGTATGATAACCTCCACAGGACTTAATAAAGCCAGTGATTTCTATAGAGATTATACAACCTATTTGCATAAAATCAAACAAGACAGCATAGTATGCACCTTAAAGCAGCTACATTTGCTAATGAAAGAGAGTGTCTTTTTTCTTAATTTATACTTAAAAAGCCATTAATAAAAGGTTAAAATCTGGCAGCTTCGATGATTTACAAATTTTTGTAATAAAATGATTTAAAAAAATCAAATAAACCCTAATGGACGACTTGGATGTGTTCTATTTTTACTGCATTGCCAAAGTATTGGATCAGGAATAATGAGTGGGGGGAAAAAAATGTGTTTAGGACATAATAGAGAACCTAATGGCATTTTTCTGTCTGTTTATGGCTTTTGTTCCTATGACACAACTATAACTTAAGTATGCAAACATGTAACAGAGAACAGAGACAGATACTCACTGCCCACGTCTTGGTCAGTCTGAAGATGGGAGCGCTCTGTAGGCCAGACACTACAGCCATCACCGCATGGAGATTATTCATATCACACAGTTTCTGTACAATCAGAAAAAGAAGACAGAGTAAACACACATTATAAATCCAAACTGAACATATTTTAACTTCCTATATTAATAAATGTTATTTAAAACTGTTAATGAAGATTACCTTGGCTGTTCTGATGTAGTGACTTAAAACTTCAGCTCGGATCTTCAGAGTTTGTGCATGAAGAATCTCCCGCACCACCCAGAAACTCACCTACACAAACACATACAAACAAACATTAGAATACAAATATTAGCATACAAATCTATCCTATTTTTTCATTCATATTACTAATCAATTGATACCTAAAACAGCACTGATCTTATCTCAACACTCATTTATTTGTAGGTCATGCTATTTATAAGTCTACATTGAGGCAGAAGACGTTGTTTGAACTGATTTAACTCTGTTTTACATCAAATTGGATATTTCTAAACAATACTCAACTATTTTGAGTTAGTTGAACCTTTTAGGGCACGTATATACATTCAAACTGAGATCTTTGAGTTGAACCAACTTATAATAACTAAGTTTAGTCTGTTACCATTGGCAGCTTCTTTTCCATTGGCTTCTGTCACAATCTATTTGCATAATGGGTGTGTCCAACAGTTTCTGACTAACACTCACCGCCAGTGTGTAGTGATTCCCCCTGGGCTACCTTAAAAATAAATCCCCCTTTAGTTGTAATTTTTTTTTTTTTTTTTATGCTAACTCAAGTTTTCATTCCCCATTACTTTAAAAAATTGAGCAAACCAGCTGCCTTAAAAAAGATAAGTAAATTCAACTTATCTGGTCTTACAATACAACACAAATAAAAAAGTCAAATCAACTTCCCCTTTAGCTGTAATAACTTTATGTTCTAAGTTACGCTAACTTAAGTTTTCATTACTTAACTTTTTTAAGGCAACCGGTTTCCTCAAATTTTTAAACAGCATTGTATTTTGGATGGACGATCTTTATTGAAGAGTTTTGCCTAAAATAGTTCAGACTAAAGCTGAAAAAAAAACAAAAAAAAACATCAGATATCAGCACCAAGCAATACTCAAGGTTTTAGTACTTAGATCAAAAACAGTGAATTCACACGTTCTTCTCATTTCTCATCAAACCCGTCTGCAGCTTTATATTGAACCACACCAGCAACGGCAGAACGTTCATTCAATGATGACTGATATCTATCAGCATAAATTCAATCTTTCAGAAGAAAGCAGTGAAGATTCCCCTAGTTCTGCTCTCAGCAGCCTCACGCTAGCTTATCTAATCACTTTTGCTGCAGTCCTTTAGTTGCTGCGCACCAAAGGGTCCTTTGTTTTTGCTACTGGAAAGAGAAAATGAATAAATCTATTGGACTCCAAATCAAAGCCTCCGGAGAGAAAGTGTCGCACAATGGAAAAAGTGTTCAGCGTCCAACTCCAAAATAAAGAGCTTAACTTCATATCACACAAACATATGCATGCACACACACACCCAGCATTAGAGCCCCTGCAGAAAAACTGTCAAAGTTCCTCTAGCTGCAGTAAATGAAATCAGCAGTTTTGGTTAGTTTTTTTTATAGTACTTTACAGCAGATGTGGGCAATTTAACACTATGACTAACATCATATGATTTAAAGTTTCTTATTGTGATAAACAAACTTTGTTGAAAAAATTGTGAATATTGTCAGTGCTTAAAGAACACTAATCAACTGCACATTTCATTACAATGAGTGTAAAAAGTCCTGGTTAATTAGATAGAGAGCACTTAAGAAGTATTTGTAAAATCTGCTGTTACTAAATGCATTGTTAGCATGTCAAAATGTTGTGATAAATATGGTGCATCATGAAATTGTCTTTAAATATTTTGAATTTTACCGGTCAGGTTGTAAGAAGCAGTAAATCCACTCTGCTGAAGTCTAGAGTATAAGGGAGTTAGCGCTGCTAATCGGTGCTGGCCAGTGCTGCTAACCAGGACTGGCTAGCTCTGCTAACTGGGACTGGCTAGCTCTGCTAACAGGGGCTGGCTAGGTCTGCTAACTGGGACTGGCTAGGTCTGCTAACTGGGACTGGCTAGGTCTGCTAACTGGGGCTGGCTAGCTCTGCTGACTGGGGCTGGCTAGCTCTGCTGACTGGGGCTGGCTAGGTCTGCTAACTGGGGCTGGCTAGGTCTGCTAACTGGGGCTGGCTAGCACTGTTAACTGGGACTGGCTAGGTCTGCTAACTGGGGCTGGCTAGCTCTGCTAACTGGGGCTGGCTAGCTCTGCTGACTGGGGCTGGCTAGCTCTGCTGACTGGGGCTGGCTAGCTCTGTTAACTGGGACTGGCTAAGTCTGCTAACCGGGGCTGGCTAGCACTGCTAACCGGGGCTGGCTAGCACTGCTAACCGGGGCTGGCTAGCACTGCTAACCGGGGCTGGCTAGCACTGCTAACCACAGCTGGCTAGCTCTGCTAACTGGGGCTGGCTAGCACTGCTAACCACAGCTGGCTAGCTCTGCTAACTGGGGCTGGCTAGCACTGCTAACCGCAGCAGGCTAGCACTGCTAACCGGGACTGGCTAGCTCTGCTAATCGCAGCTGGCTATATTGCTAGCCACAGCTGGCTAGAGCTGCTAACTGGGACTGGCTAGCACTGCTAACTGCAGCTGGCTATGCTGCTAACCGTGGCAATCACTCACCCTTGGACAAAATACCATAATTCTAAGCTTACTGTAAATAAACGGAAGCACTTTACTCACCCAAATAAACAGTTTCCAGTATAGAAATCTGTGTAGATTTACACACAGAGCTGATTTGACTTGAAAGAAGAAAAAAAATTTTTTTTTTAAGAATTACAGTTTTGTTTCCTTAGGCGCTTTCCCATTAGAAAGGAAACATGGCGACACCCTTACTCACTTTGATGTAGGCATCCTTGTTAGTGATGCATAATGTGCCTAATGCACCTAATGTCCAGAAAATTGTCCAGAAAATAGATATTCATTGATAGTGTGTTAGTGGTGTAAAGTTAACAATCTGGGAAATCTGTTTTTCAATCTATGCAATGTTTTCTTTAAATCCACACAGTCATGTATGATCATTGCACAAGCAATATTTCTTTTGCACTGTTTCACTCGTTGGAGTTTTACTGTTAACTTATCAACAATCTATTATACACACTATATGGACCAGTATCACATTACACCTATATAAGCTTTTATGACATTCTATTCTAAATCCATAGCTCTGATAGAGCCCACTCTTCTGGGAAGGCATTTTTCAATATTCAGTGTGTCTGTGGGAAGTTTTGCCCATTCGTCCAGAAGAGCATTTGTGAAGTGAAGCACGGATGTTGGATAAGAAGTTCTGGCTCACCATCTCTGCTCTAGTTCATCACAAACATGTATGATGGGGTTGTGGTCAGAGCCCTGTGTGGGCCAGTAATATGGATCTTCGACTCCAAACCTCTCTAGCCACGCCTTTATAGAGCTTGATTTGTGTACTGGAGAACAGGCATGCTGAAACAGAGAAAGATCTACTCTGATTTGTTTACACAAAGTCAGGGGCATACAAAGCCAAGCCCTGATTTACAAACACACTATTAAGTCCATTATCCCTCCTCTACCAAACTTTACAGTGGCACAATTGAGTCAAAAAGGCAAATGTTCTCCTGGCATTCACCAACGCTTCACTTATCTATAGAATTATTAACAGAGAAGTGTTATTAGTCACTCCATAGTTCCAGGGTACAGTGGAAGTGAATGTACATCAAGTACCCTTTGGCAATGAGACTGAATAGAACACCTAAATTCAATAATTTAGAAATAGGTTTATCCCAATACTTTTGTCCATATAGTGCAAATATTTTAGCACTGTAAGCAGATATTTCCAGAATTAATTCTCGTTAAAGCTTTTATCAATTGGCTCTTAAATAAAAGTTTTACATTTGTATTTTTTACTTTTTTTATTTTTGCTGCTTTAACATGTTTGGTTATTCTAAGCATTATGGTGTTTTGTGTGAGGGATGTTTGAGTGCTTAGCCAAACAATTCAATTAACACTTATTATACCACAGTTACTTCTGACCCTGCAATTTGATTGGTTCAGAGGCATTTTATTGGTGACATTATTAGCCGATAATGCACTGTAACAGAAGCTAGAATTAGCTAGAAGTATTACTCCACCAAATACAGGTAAACCTAGCAATGATGCAGCACTTACAATCCAAATACAAACCAAATGCGATATCATTAAACACCACTGAGAGGCGCTGGATCCTATAAAGACACTGCAGAAACGCCATGTCTCCAATAGGAGGCGCAGGCAAAGACTCGATCCACAAAAATAAATAAGCCCAGTGTTTCAAAAATACGCATAATTACACACATTATCAGCCACCAATATCAGGTTAGAAGTTGTTATTATTAAAATAAAAGCTTAAGTGTATATATTTTTCAGTAAATATATATATATATATTTAAGCTTAACATAACGTGGACTCTTGTAATTTCGCAGGTCTTGCCGCTGGGTGGGTGCGAAGTAAACAAAACTTAAATTCTTAAAAAAAAAAAAAAAAAAACATTCTTTCAAAGTTAAACGAGCGCTGGACTTTAATCTACACAGATTTCTCTCCTAAAAACACTTTAGCGAGTAAAGCGCTTACGTTTATTTACAGTAAGCTTAGATTTCCACAATTTTGACTGAAATGGCTGATAATGCAGAGCTTACAGTGCAGCTACAAGCAGAGCAGCTATGGAACTATTTTAACACGTGGAGTGTTTCTAACCAAACAGATCATATTTTTTTTTGTCCTCTTTAACACAAAATCTTTCATTTAACAGTGATAATGGAACTGTGGTATAATCGCAATAATACACTAGAGGTTCTTGCTATAACGATCATATTGGCACTACTGCTGTGCACATTATGTGCACGTTATAGCACTCCCTGTCGTGTATTAATGTTTAAATAAAGATGAACTTTCACAAAGAAAGTAATGAATTAATTAAACAGATTACACAGCAATTTGATTCAGTTATTTTATTACAATGCCTTTACATGCTGCCCAGGTGTTGCTGATCAAACGTAAACCAATCAACAGCTCCCCCCTGCTGTTATACTGAACTCTATCAAACTTCAGCAAATCCTCACTACACTAAATACTAGCACTTCCCAAACAGCACCAGTACATTTATGCAATAAAAAAAAACCCAATACAATTAAAAAACAACAACAAAAAAACAGAGTCTGTACAGAAGGGAGGACAGAGACAAACCCACATTCTCTCTTTCTCACACAAAACCAGTAATGTTCATGTAATCCACACTTTAGCTATTACTGGACATTACGACATTTTTGAATATGCACACTGTCCCCAATTTCATGGAAGTAAAAAAAGAAAAAAAAAAAAACAGAGGAAAAAGAGGGACTGAAAAAAACGAGCGTCTCAGTATTCAGCCAACACTCCTCGTGCAAATAACCCCTGGAAAAGATAACCAGATGTGCTTCTAATTTCTAACATCTGTCCCTGAATAATCCAAAGAGTATGTGTGTGTGAGTGTGAGAGAGAGAGAGATGCTGAGACTAAATGAGGGTGTGCTTGAACAGTTGTTGAAAGAAGTGTGTGTGTGTGTGTGTGTGTGCATGCAGGGATACAGGGCTACAGACTTGAGCACAGAAGGTGCCAACAACATACTGAGCCAGAACCCTAAGCCCAGTAATGCAATGATGGATCAATAAGTAATAAAAACACAAACATGCACACACACACACCTCTCCTAGTATGACTGTGGTTTGTGCTACTGCTTCGTTTGTATGTACAATTTATTTTGACAGGGTGTGCTTGTTCATTTATGACTTATTTGGACTCATTTAGCGGTTGAGTGGAGTGGTTACCTATTTCTCTTAGTCCTTTTCTACCCGTGGCATTGATAACGTTTCTTTCAGCTTAACTTACACTACTAAACTCTTATCTCAGACTTGTGATTCCGTGCTTGGGCAGTTTCACCACATCGAAGCTCCAGACTCCGCTCTATATCATAAAATCCGATGAGTTGTGCTGCCTTGACAAATCGTGTTTCGCTAGTGTATATTTAAGGTCTTGGTAAAACTCAAAATCAACCGGAGATCCGATTTAAACCTAGTTACTTACACAAGATAGCGAAAATTAACTAGCTCTGTAAACAGAAGCTGTAAGCTCTTATCTGAAGAGACATGTAATGGTACTAGTTTCTGTTCAACGTCAATCAAATAGAAGAAAGTGGACATAGAACACATGCCTGTTATGCTAAGCTCAGACTTCACAATATTTTTGTCCCTCACGATGTTCACTATGTCAGATTAATTAGTTATTTTCGTTTTGTGGCATAGAATCAAACAATGTGAAGCATAGAATCTAACAAGCACGGCTACAGAAGCCCTTTGCGTGATGGAAGCGCTTTTGTGCTCGAAAAACTAAAAAACGAGGGAAAAGCGACTGTGGGCTCGTTTCTGGGTGACCCAAATGGACATTACATGCTTTTTGTACTCCAGAGAGAACTTGAGGTATAGGAAAGATGTAGCCACTTAGGTTCCAGTGCCTGTAAACAGAATCTCATGGATGAAGTAGATTATTTTCTGTTTCGCTGGTCCAGAAAACTGCAGGAGCACCGCCCGGCTTTCTTTTCCCATGGTTATATCTGTGCACGACAGAACGCTGTCTTCCTATTGGTCAGAGTCAGGGAGCACGTCGCGGAGCATGTCAAACTAGGCGATAAAATAAAAAAAAAATTTCAGACATGCTAGTCTTTCTTAGGATGCTCCGACGGCATCGCTCAAGTCAAATTATTGCTCTTTGACTGTGTCACACTACGCGGACCTTTGTCGCTCAAACACTGAAATTCGGATCCGAAGCAGGCAATTTGTCGGCGCCGACAAAATCGGGTCAAAATAGGGCTAAAATCGTGTAGTCTGATCCGGACATTAATCACAAACTTGGAGAGTATTTTTTTTGTATATATTTATGGCAAAAAAAAGTCAAGAGTAAAAACGGGTTTGTGTGGTTTTGTGTGGTTTTGGTAGACAGGCTACCAGCTGGACGGCTCTTTGTACTTTTTTTTGGTTTGGAAAACCCATTACAAAATGGGAACACTGCTCTGCTGACCTTTGATCTGTTTTACTGACCAGATATATAATAATATAATAATTTCATATAAAATCCTTTGCTCTACACCTCTTTACTGTGCCCAGCGTTAAATTAAGTGATGTGAAATGAAGCAGAGAGGAGAGGAAAGCAGAAAGCAGGAATGCAGCCCATGTTAGACATGAACTGTTACATAACAGACTCCATCACCGTTCCTCTGAACCTCCGGTTCAGCAGCAGGCTGTGTTATTAACACGCGTTCAAGCACATTTACTCTGTCTCACTTGCCTACACACAAACACACGAGAGGCGTCGGACAGGTCGGCTCCATCGCTCTCCCTGGGTCATTTCTGCACCGCTCTACGTCAAACGGCTCCAGCTCATGTTCAGGACCTTCTGTTCTCACTTTTCTAAGCAACACCATTACAGCACATTTATGTTGGCATGCAAACTCTGTGTGTGTGTGTGTGTGTGTGTGTGTGTGTGTGTGTGTGAGTTAGAGAAAGAGAGACAAAGAGAGAGAGAGAGAAATGAAGAGATGGGGAGAAAAACATCTTGAATGAGCATTGGGGCTGAGATGTAGCTGCCCATGAGAGAATCTTTCCACAAGACGCTCTGCACAAATTCCACAGTCAGGCATTCTCATTCATTACAGAGGGCCAAGCCTGAACTCACAGTGCCTCTTATTCATCAAAGCTATATCAAACCAAGCACCAATTACAGCTCACCATTGTCCTACAACATGAAATGAAGCTGAGATTTGAGTGCAGTTGATGGATCTGCTCCTGTACATGGAAACATGAGCTTGTGTTCTCATATACAGTATTATTTATGAATAGCACAACCCAGTCTGTTCTCATAACACACACGCCTTCATGTAGACTTTTCAATAGTATGCTAATAAAAAATTAAAGCACTCAGCAACTCATGAGCCAATGGCAGGCCTCGTAGTTGGACTTTGGGTTGAGCATAAGTAAACAGACCCACTGATTTGCCAGGACATAAACAGTTTCACCATAGCAAAATTGTAGTTATATAAGATGGTTTTATTGTAATGAGATAGAAGTACAATGCTATGCTTCTTTTAAACATAGCAATCTAGAAACATAGCAGTCAAGGAAGATCCATACAACAATGACTGCCCTGTGTATAGTTAATACTTTCAACTATTATTATTGTGGATATGCATACTTACTTACTGTCCATAGATATTTAGACTACCGTATTTTTCGGACTATAAGGCGCACTTAAAAACTTTTAATTTTCACAAAAATTGACAGTGCTTCTTATAATACGGTGCGCCTTTTGTATGGATTTTACTCGTCAGGTTGTAAGGAGCAGTAAACACACACTCCGTGCAGCGTTATACAGAGTTTCAGTGCTATACAGAGTCCAGAGCCGTGCAGCTCCGAGGCTGAGCAGCAATAGCATTAGCTAGATGCTAACCGCTAAGCTAGCTAGCTTATTCACTGAGATCAGTATTATCTAAATTTTACTCGTCAGGTTGTAAGGAGCAGTAAACACACACTCCGTGCAGCGTTATACAGAGTTTCAGTGCTATACAGAGTCCAGAGCCGTGCAGCTCCGAGGCTGAGCAGCAATAGCATTAGCTAGATGCTAACCGCTAAGCTAGCTAGCTTATTCACTGAGATCAGTATTATCTAAATTTTACTCGTCAGGTTGTAAGGAGCAGTAAACACACACTCCGTGCAGCGTTATACAGAGTTTCAGTGCTATACAGAGTCCAGAGCCGTGCAGCTCCGAGGCTGGAGCAGCAAATAGCATTAGCTAGCTTATTCACTGTTCAGAGATCAGTATTATCTAAATTTTACCCGTCAGGTGTAAGGAGCAGTAAACACACACTCCGTGCAGAGCCGTGCCGCTCCGAGGCTGGAGCAGCAATAAATAGCATTAGCTAGATGCTAACCGCTTAGCTAGCTAGCTTTTTCACTGTTCAGAGATCAGTATTTTCTAAATTTAGCACTTTTAATACTGCTGGAGCAGTATTATTAGAGTTAGATGCTAATCGCTAAGCGTTCACCGTTCAGAGGTGAGTTATCGGCCTGTAAGTCTGTGCTGCTTTGCCTGGCTAGCATTAGCTAGATGCTAAGCGCTAACTCTCTCAGAGGTGAGTTTTATCAGCCTGTAATCTGCTTGTTTACCGTGTTAAAACAAGCTACGGGGGACGAATCGCTAGCTAATATCTCACTGTCTTACCAGAACACGCAGGATTACTCAGTGTAACGCTGTCGTTTAAGTTTGGGTTAACTTTACTAGTTTAGGTGACTAGCTAGCGTGCTAGCGGATAGCTATGCTAACGCTGGTGCAGCAAGCCTTAGTGGACATCTGGAAATCTAAGCTTACTGTAAATAAACTGAAGCACGTTACTCACCCAAATAAACAGTTTTCAGGAGAGGAATCTGTGTAGATTAATATCCAGCACTCGTTTGACTTTGAAAGAGCTATATTTTGTATACTGAGACGCTCCACCGGCAAGCGACCACCCCCGGTGGGGGAAGGGAAACATGGCGCCACCCCTGTTCACTTTGATATAGGCACCCTTTCTAGTGTCACTTAACGCGCCTTATAATGCGATGCGCCCTATGTATGGAAAAATAGCAGAAAATAGGCGTTCTTTGATAGTGCGTCTTATAATACGGTGCGCCTTATAGTCCGAAAAATACGGTAATGTAATAAAAAATAATCTTATGAAATCTGATTAGCCAAGTTGTTTAAAAGTGCCACAAAAAATGCATTAATTGAGTATTTTAAGTCATTATTTGATGTATAAACAGTATGTGAACAGTATGTGGTGAAAAATGCCCAAATGTGTTTTTTTCCCTCCTATTTACAACCCTGTCATTTTGCCATAGAATGAAATATGCCAACTTTCTTTTTTAAAAGAAAGTTGGATGGCTTAATCACTACCAGGGCTCATATGAGCCATGTAGCAGCATAGCTTATTGTAGCTTTGTTTTTATATCACCTTAACATAAAAAAAAAATAAAAATTCTATATGCTTATTATGTAAGAACTTTGCTACCCTCTTGGTGCCTTCTAGGTGTAATAAGCAGTTAGCCAGCTAAAGACTAAAGAAACTGAAACAGTTGGCTGGGTTAGCTTTTAGCCTAGCTCCTGGTCAACATATGCTCGCTTAACCAGAGTCTATGTGTGACACTCCACAAGCAACCCCAAACCACTAGGACAGGGGTGTCCAAACTACGGCCCGCGGGCCATTTGCGGCCAGTTTCCTTTTTTGGAGCGGCCCGCGAGGTATTTTAGAAATAGAATGAAAATTGGCCCGCTGTTAATCAGGTTTTTATAATGTGAGATTCAAAGTTTGAACGCTAGGTGTCAGAAACGGGCCAAAGAGTCTAAAAGCGGAGAGGGTGCGCATTTCTAGCGCAGAAAAAAGGAGCAAAAGAGTCTAAAAGCGGAGAGCGTGCACATTTCTAGCTCAGAAAAACGGGCCAAAGAGACTAAAAGGTGCCGTAATTAAGGAGTTTAATATTAAGAGACATCACGAAATTAAACATCAATTTGAAAAATCTTAGTTTACACAACACTGTCAAAGATAAAGACAGTAAGTCTATACAATGGTGTGTAAATTAAATAATCAGGAAAAATGTATTATTTAAAGTGGTATATTTCATTATTTGTTTTATTACAGAGTCTGTGGCCCGTGACTTCACTTTCTCCTTCTGGCCCCCAACAAAAAAAGTTTGGACACCCCTGGACTAGGAGAAAGACTTTCTTTGAAGAGCTGGGTGTATGGTAACATTGGGAAGAGTACATATCAAGATGTTTTGGAATTGGACTTTTCTACAGCACTGTTTAGAATTTTTTTATTTTTTTTTTATTTTTTTTTTTTAATAAAGGAACAACAGTGTTTGAAATTCACAGTGGGTATATTTTCATTTTCTAAATGTGTGGTAAATGGAAGCCCGGCTCCAAGTAAATCACCTTGTTGTGTCATTACTCCCACCTTTCAGGTGTTTAAACCACCTTTGGGCTAAAGAAGGTTTACAATGTGCTAACTCTCGTACGGAAAAGAAAACTGGCACATCATTATTGAGGCCAAAGCTGAGTTTGGCACAATGTACTATGCGTCAGTAAATAGATGTTTTATTAATAGCTGTCCCTCTGTGGACAATGAATACATACACACACAGCAAACAATCCAACAAAAAGAGGGGAAAAGCGATAGTTTGTGTGCTCTGATTATTAATAAGACAGAGCAGGTTCACGCTGACAGAGAAGTTGATTTGAGGACATGATATATAAGAGATGAGCTGTTACAACCTGTCCTCATTACCTGCCACCGCAGCTGGGGCGCAGTTTCCTCACTAGCCCTATTCTACTCTATTCCGTCCTCTTCACCCTCAGCTACTGTGACTTATCGGCATGTTCTTACAGCAGTTTCAGTGTGTTAGCGCTGAGAGGAGCCAGGGTCTGAAAACTGAACAGACTGGAGGTGACGTCATTTTCCGATCATTCCCCCGCCAAGACGATGAATAACCAAAAAAGCCCCCTAACTCCGGTCTGTCTGGCCTTGAGTTATGCAAGGGAAAAGTCTTCGAAAAACAGACTGTGGGTGTGGGTGTGTGTGTGTATATATGTGTGTGTGTGTGTTACCTGGTTGAACCTGCGTGTGAAGGCCACGGCATTAGGAGCTGAACTGTGCTTCTCTTTCTTGTTCCAGCCACAACTCGAGAGTTCCTGAGAAAGAGAAGAAACAGAGAAAGTGAGCATCATCATCACACTCTGCAGCGGAAGAAACCTAACGGCACACAACACAAACACGCGCACCTGATGAAACATACACTATTTCCCTACAGACGCCAAATGGATCCAAATTAAGAGGCTATTGTGGAAGAGCACAGAAAGTAAAAGGAAATGACTGCATGCCAACAGAGCGAAGCAGAGTGAAGGAAGCACTCCACCCGCTTTCATCTTCAAAACAAGCCGGACTGTTTTAACCCACCAAGTAATGAGATGATTACCCAATTGTGTAAACACACAAACAAACAAACAAGAAACGTGTGATGAACAGGATATGAGCGCAGCCACAGGCACTAAAACATCCTGCAGGGCGAGTAAAAGCAGCGCGAGCGAGCCAGAGAGAGAAAGAGAAAAAGAAAAAGGGGGGTTATAAATTAAAAAAGTTCCCCGAGTTGCATTTTGGCACGAGCAGAATTCGAATGAAACCGTATCGCCTTGTAGGCTGCATGTCACCTAAAGGAAAGGAAAAACACACATTGTGCAAGCTGTGTCGCTTACAAGTTACTAAATTAGAAATACAAGCATAAATCAGCTGCATTTATAAAAAAAAAACATAAAAAAAGTCTCTAAGTGACGGTTGCCACCACAGCTCCTGTTGTTTCCAAAGCAGCGTTTGACCCTGACAGACTGCAAAACTCATACAAGCACTAACCCCCCCCCCAGGCACGGACCCTCGCCATGTACTGTTCTACAGCTGCTAAACAAATAGGTTCATCCTGGAATCCAGTGCCAAAGCATCAGAGCTTCAAGAAAACTCAACTGCAAGGATTCTTGAAGGTGAAAATAGAGTTGAGATAATGATAATCAAAAATTACAACATGACAACTAAAACAGGGCTGCAAAGAGTAATCAACGATTAGCTGGCTTGATGATGTTTGTGTGTACTATAATAACACCATGTAACAAAAGCAGCAAACTTAAACAGCGAAAGCTGAGCACTGCAGTAGCATGGGAAGCCACTGAGACTTAATCCTTATTCAAATATTTTTCATATTTGAAAATGTGTAAATCATCATATTTGTTGTTAAAGTTTTAAATGAAACCTTGAAAGTCAAACAGTTTCAGATTTAAAGCAGCATTGTGAGATAATCAGTATTTTTTTTTGCTCCTGAGCACCCCCTACAGCTGTGGAGTGTAACTCACACTTACAACACTACAGTAAATACAAATCATGCTTTGAGCTCCCCCTCATGGACAGCTGTGAATGTGCATATGAATGGGCAAGCTGAGAGATACAGTACTAATACCTGAACTAAGCGAACTACGTGGACTAACATTTCTAAAAAGGCAGGTCTCATGCAACCCACATATTATATACACAGGTTTTGTAGCTGTTCTTTTTAGGATAAAATGCTACATAAATGTTGCTTTAATTAGACACTCACCTTGTACATCCTTTTTTTTTTCTCTCTCTCTCCTTATTTGGTGTGACTAAGATGCTTTTTATCTTTATCTGCTTATGCTGCATTGTCTCTTTTGTACTAAATTGTTGTTAATTTTTTACTTAAGTTTGTTAAAAAAAAAACAATAAAAAAAATGTTGCTTTAAATATGCAAATGTTGTAGATCTACAAAATCTAAACTAGACATTCTCTTTGATGCAGTGTAACACTTTGCAATTATGACAACCACATATTTCTTAAATATAATATACTAAAGATGGTCATCTTCTCAAACACACTATTTGTTTTCATCAGCAGGTCTTTATGCTATATTTATGCTACAGATGTTTCCACCATGTAATACTGTTTGTGTGTTTAAAAAAAAAATCCTCATTACAAGTATAAATACATTAACTACAGGGTGCAGTCAAGCACTTGTCTTTAAGGCTCATTTACACTTTTTTAAGTTGTAGGTTGATGAAGCATGTGGACTGATGTGGTAGATTCTCATGATCTCACACAACTTAAGTCATTTAAGACTCAGTTATGCCAGATTTGAAATCTCCAAGGTGGTAGATCTGTGGGACCAGGAAAGAGCACCCCTGTGATAGAGTAATATTGCAGAATATCTTATAAATATGACTTATGACTTGAATTAAGAGTTCTCACAAGCTTTGCCTCACTTTTTCATATAGTGCAGTTAAGCAGCATGGCGAGGGCAGAGTAGAAACGATATAGAGATACTATTCTCACTATTAATTTCCTCTTACACTTAAAAAAAGCACTAAATCTTATCAAGAGAAATTATGTAATTTCAAGTCATGTTCTCTGATAAGATTTTGTATCTTACTAATCATCATAAATGTAATATTATTGTGCTTATTGTATAATAATAATTATATTAAACTAGTCTCACTTCGAATTTTCACTAATTTCACTATTTAAAAGAAGTCTCCAGTCAATTGATTCTGATCATTGTCTGCAAAGTACTACTTCATTCATTTTGAAATTGAGATTACTTAGTTTAGGAATTCTTACTAAGGAAAATTTGCTTACCATATTGGCAGATTTCCTTGCTTAATATAAGCATATACAGGGGTTAGACATTGAAATTGAAACACCTGTTATTTTAGTGTGGGAGGTTTAACTGGCTAAATTGGTGGCCAAACTTCATTAATTGCCCATTGCACCAGTAAAAACAGAGTGTGAAGGTTCGATTAGCAGGGTAAGAGCACAGTTTTGCTCAAAATACTGCAATGCACACAACATTATGGGTTACATACCAGAGTTCAAAAGAGGACAAATTGTTGGTGCACGTCTTGCTGGCGCATCTGTAACCAAGACAAGTCTTTGTGATGTATCAAGAGCCACGGTATGCAGGGTAATGTCAGTGTAGCACCAAGAAGGACCAACTACATCCAACGGGATTAACTGTGGACACTATAAGAGGAAGCTGTCTGAAAGGGATGTTCGGGTGCTAACCTGGATTGTATCCAAAACACATAAAACCACAGCTGCCCAAATCACGGCAGAATTTAATGTGCACCTCAACTCTCCTGTTTCCACCAGAACTGTCTGTCAGGACAATAAATTATTGTGGTCTAAAACCAGGGGTTTCAGTTTCATTGACCAAACCCTGTATGTCTTAATATACATATATTTTGTCTCATTCATTTTTCAGGTCAGTGGGGCATCAACAATGATTCTGCTGTTATTGTATAGAAGGTAAAGGTTTGCATATCGTTGCATTAAGCCAGCAGATTGTTTGGAGGTCATAAGATGGAGAGATCACCTCAGCAACTGCTGGAACTGAAAGAACCTGTCTCCCACTCATCATCTTTACACCTCTACACAACTTGTTTATTTTATGGACACTTAAACCTTAAAACAATGTGGTCAACTTAGGCCCCAGTGGAAGAGATACAATCAAACAAATCCAAGCAAAAAACTGGCACAATAAAACACAAAAATGTCCCTTATACTTCTGATACTCTCAAGCTCATTTCTGCATGTTTTTACATAAGATTTAAGTAAAAAAAAAAAAAAAAAAGTGCAAAAACATACCAAACACTACTTCTTTAAATAACAGTGAGGTTCAAACATTACCAGCATTAAATATTTCAGAAACATTAGAAACCTTTTTCCATTTGAGCATATGTTAAAAACATTAGTGGTCACTGTGGTTAAAATGTGTATGCTCCTTCTCACACACACACACACACACACACACACACACACGTCCTGCAGCTATTGGGTAATAAGAGGCAGGCTGAAATATTCCCCCCAGAGTGATGAACCACACACACGTACAGCTGTGACTGGTCACAACAGCGACCACCAGGTAGTCACAGCGCCACGCAAACACACACACACACACACACACACGTGCAGTCAAGACTAGAGACATACCTTACTCACCAAGACAAAGCCAAACACACACTCAGAGACATAAAAATGAGTCAGCAACTTGCCAACAGAGACTGCAGCATAGCAACACACACACACACAAACACAGATGTGAATGGGACCCACGCGCACCCACCCGCGCACCTCTGATTGAGTGTGTGGGTTGCCATGTGTCCCCAGCGCCATCCTGCAGGCCAAAGAAATCATTCTTGACAAAGAGCTAAGTTTTTCCTAACAGATGAGCCTTAACTAATGGCACTTCCAGAAACCTCTCTTTCTCTTTAACTCTCCCACACATACACACACACACACACACTTACACACAGAGCCCACAGAGCTGCAGGGGGCTAGTCAGCTACAGCTAATTATAAACTGTCAATCAAGTCATCACAGAGCCAGCAGGACAGCGTGGGACACAGCGTGTGCCATCGCTGAAGCAAGGACAAGACTCCACACCCACAGAGAGGCAGTCGACATCAATTCTGCACCCCACACACCGACACAAGGCCTTACCCAACGGATTCATTTGCTTCCAAACCTCCCAGTCTGTCTGCAGCATCTAAAGCATTATCTATGCTGCATTAACACAATAGATACATTTCTGGGAGATTTTTATTTTTATTTATTTATTTATTTTTTACCAGTACTGAAGGCAAATTGTGAAGCACACTAAGACCCAATCTTAATCTCAAAGTTCAGCAACCTAGCTGCTGGTTAATTATTGTGTTTTTCACACGATAAGGTGCAATTAACATCCTTAAATGAGCCTTATAATCTGCTGCGTCTTATGTATGAATTTTACCAGTCAAGTTGTATAAAGCAGTAAAGCTTAGTTCCATATTTTAGTTCATATTTTAGACATGAGACTGGAGCAGAATTTGCATTAGCTGCTAATCGCGTTAAGCACTAGCTCTTTTGCCATTCAAAGGTGAGCTGCTGGAGCCGCATTGCCATTACCCGCTAAGCTAAGCTAAGCTAATGCTAACCACACTAAGCACTAGTTCTTTATTTGTATTATCGGCCTGTAGCCTGCACGTTTACTGTGTTAAAACAAGCTAGCACTGTCGGGCGGCATTTTTTGTTAGCCACTAACGCTAATGCTAATGCTGCTGCACCCAGCCTAGAGCAAGAGCCCGTGCATGTTCTGCCTAAGAACCCGACCCAACCTGCTCCATAAACTGTAATGAGCCAGATTTGAACCTAACATTTTTTTTTTAGTAAATAGAGCATTAAAACTGGGCTGTTTGAATGAGCAAAATCTGTTCAGAATGATGTTAATTAACATTGCCACACTGACGAAGCATATACCTGTTTTTTAGGAAAAATGTCTAGCAAGAACAGAACAATTTGAACAATGATTCACAGACCTAAACCTCTGTAAATTAGGCTACAAGAATGATGTCTGAATGACTTTCCTCTAATCTAATATAATTTGTGGATCTGGGACTGAATAGAATTTGAAATTGTGTGATGAAGTAGCTGGAAAGGTGTACTACAGGAATACAGTATCAGATGTTTGTATCGGAGCCTCATTTGCAATTTTAAGTAAGAGTAAATGAGCACAGTACCAGGCAGATACCCCATATCAGTAACGCTATTCCTGAGATCGACTTTTTGGCTGTTTGTTTGCTTGTGCGACTCTCTCTCTCTCATCCAAAAAACACTGTGAAAAACACTGACTACAGATGATTCACTCCAACATGACAATATTTACACAAAGTGGTATAAAAACAACCACTGACCCATCCTCTCGACCTCTCAGCTCCACTCAGAGCAGCGCAGCCACACAAATCTATTATACCATTACACAACACCGCTGTCATCAATAATCACACGAATGCACAGCCAAAGGACAAAAAGCCTGCAGCTCTGTTCACTAGGATATTTAGTCTCATCTAAATCACATTACACCAGCAGGGAGTCTAAAAGAGAGAGAAACCAAAACACTCACTGCTGCAGAGAGTGAATAATGTCAATTTAGGATGCCTTGAGAGAAGAAGAAGAAAAGCCCCAAAAAACGGAAAGATTTGCCAGGAATATTATTTTAAAAAATGCTGAAAATCCATCCATTAAAACGTGCCTGGAACCAGATGTTGGGAAACCCTAGTTTTAACTGCACTTTATATAGATATTAAATTGAGACAATATGCCATAATATCCACATCCACAACAAATGGCATTTGCCATATTTTTTTTTCGCCCAGAAACAGCTGATCAGTGAACTCTAAGCTGTGCCCTCTCTTCTCATCTCTTCCCTCACTTCCTAACAAATACAGTATATCAAAAAAGGTAGATCACAAAAAAAACCTATACATCCACATACAGCAGATTTTCATCCATCCCAGCCGAGCAGTGATCACTTTTCCAGACTGAAACTAAAAGACATAAGCAGGTCAAACTGGGACAAGGCCCATGGCCAGAACAGTGGGGGGATTCATGTACAGTATAGGCAATCGGAAGGGAAGCTGGAGTTGGCTGGTAATAAAAGAGCTGATGATTTAAAATAGACCTATCAAAGCCCGGCTCTGGAAAACTGGAGAGCGACCACCAATCCACACAATGCTACCAATCACCAAAAAGACAGGCAGGAAGGAGCTTGGAAGATGCATTAGGGAAAGCTCAGAGACAAATGATATAGGAAAAATCATGTTAAAAGCCTGTGGCGTTTGAAAAAAAGACAGGAGAGGGTGATGTACGATTCTTTTTATAGGAAAAGGCAACAGAGTGAAGAGGTTTTTGGCTTCTATTGCCCAAAATTCTTATTTTTCTGTGTTCCATAACAGTCCTAAAGGCCAGTCCTCATTACCCTGAGCCCACCTGTTCCATAAACTCATAACCACCAATAAACACAATTATAATCTCCAGAGAAAACAAATACAGAACAGAGGGCTTCTGAGTTTTATCAGTGCCACGCAGCACTGCCATTATAATTTCCACATATTTTTGGAGTATCTCCTGACATTTCAGTTTGCAGTAATAAAGCAGAGCCTTGTAACAGTGAAACAGTGCTGCTACTCCATCCTGAAAGAATGCCTTATAAACTCATCACAGCTTGTTCTGTTTTGTCGTGTTTTCTTAGAATTAAACAGAAGGAAATCTTACACAACACTTTAAACATTAACCAGATACCAGAATCCAGATCCATAGAATGAAAACACAATAGGCCTGTTCATACAGTTTTACACATTCTGAAATGCTTAGGAGAAAAAAAAAAAACTATAATACATTACATTCCATCACTAGTAATCCCCCCAACACGGTAAAGGTGAAGACTGGCACATGCCTACTTCCACCTCTTTTAGACTATGGATGATGCAGCACTTAAATAAAATATGCTCCTACCCAAAGCAATGTACAACAGTGCCACCTGGATTTAAGTAAATGATGTGGGGTTAAAGCTGCAGGTGGTCAGGTTTGGGTTCAGCAACAGTATGTGCTGAAAGAATGAGGTCAGCTGACTACCTGAATATACTGAATATAGACCAGGTTATTCCATCAATGGATTCTTTCTTCTCTGATACGACCATATTCCAAGAATACAATATCAGGATTCAAGGGGCTGGAATTGTGAAAGAGTGATTCAGGGAGCATGAGATCATCATTTTCACACATGGATTGTTCACCACAGAGTCCAGATCTTAACCTCATTCAGAATCTTTTGGATGTGCTGGAGAATGCTGCTGCAAGATCTTGGTAAAAAAAAATAATGCAGCACTGGATGGAAATAAATCTTGTGACATTGCAGAACCTTATTGAAACAATGCCACAGTGAATACTTGCAGCAATAAAAGCTACAGGCGGTTCAACAATATATTAGAGTGTGTTAAGTTTACTTTTTGGTGTATATAAACAAGAATATAAAAAGACAGACAGCTCAAGATTAGGTGGTGTTAGATACAAAACTCAGCATGGATACGTAACGCTCAGTTCAATTCAGGTCATTAGTACTAGAACTGTAAGCCTTTCAGAAGTGCAGGAAAGGTGCTGATTGAAGTGCTCTTGGAATAGTTAGGTCTTCAATCAGGGGATTAGAATGTGACTCTGCTCAGATTCACAGACAGGATAGAAAAAACAGTCTGGATTCGTGTCTTTCATGATCTTGAAAGTCAAGCTGTACTTAAAGCTCAATGGGCTCTTGGTATGGACTGGGATTTGGATTCAGAATATGGTGTATATGGTGTATGTGGTGATATGTGTGGCACCAATGCTGGTCTATATAGGTTTCCAAATGATTTCCCCAGTATGATGAATTTGAATGGTGCAATTGAGACAAAAACAAATAAATTTTTGGCGTTTTCAGAAGTACATGAGTAAAAAGCCAGGGACAAAATTCAAGGGCAGCAATGTTAGAGATGTGTACTCATGTAGGGTGTGAGAAAGTGGAACAGAAAATGTGTCAAATCCTGTTAAGGCAGGGTTCACACTACAAGATTTTAGGCTTTATTTCCAGTCCCCAAATGTCTTTGGAAAACTTTGAGACAGAGCCAATCTGAGGCTTTTTTCAATGAGTGAAATACTGAAAGACAAACAGTCTGGGTGTGTGTCTTTTCATTTTGGAGAGCAGATATATATTCATCCCAGGCTTGCTAGTGAAAGATCAAGTAATTTGTGATCCTACATCAGTGACGAGTTGTGTACCGACAAACCACAACGACAATTTCTAATTACTAGATAACAAGTTGTGCTGTGCGGAGTACACAACATTCTGACTACTCTGAAAGTCATGTGACTTCAATACAGCTTAGATCAGGCCCAAAATAGGCACATATTTTTAGCCCGGTCCGCCCCATAAACTGTCATTATGAGCCAGATTTAAACCCGACATTTTTTTGAGTAAGCAGAACATTAAAACTCAAACATAAAAAGCAAAAACTGTTCAGAATGATGTTAATTAACATTGCAACACTGCAGAAGTATAGACTTATGTTTTTAAGAAAAATGTTTAGCAAGAATGAGGCTACAAGAATGATGTCTGAATGACTTTCCTCTAACCTAATCTAATTTATCATGGTTTAAGAATAGAAAATAAATTCTAATTAAACTATTTTTTTTTATATTGAGCTCATAGTCTAAGTGCAAAAACAAAAAAACAGTAATAAGGCTGTGTACTGCACTGCACAGCGCGTAATATGGGCTGTGGAGTGTTCACTGCACACTTTTGCAACTTTTATTTAAAAAACAGTTCTATTTGTTACTTTGCTATATTGTGATTATCATGCCACAACTTTATATAAAAATAAAAATAGCATTTAAAAACAGACGCCTATGTCACAGATTATTTATTTGAGCCCGACCCAACCAGACCCGAGAAAAGCAAAAAACAAATTAGATTTGAATAAAGTAGTGGAAACTTTACCCCAACTCCAATGTGTTTTTGTCTTCTGTATTATAAAAAGAGGGATAAAAACACAGTAGATTTGACAAATGTCCTTTATCTATATCTATGTGCTTTAAGCTCCTTTTTTCTGCTCTTTAATTTCCTCATTCATGCGAGCAAGCACTCATCACCCAGAGAGGAGCTAGTAGGCCATAGTTATTTATGGCTCATGAACAGATTAGTACACTCCTAAAAAAACACTCCTGAGATTCATACAGCACTGTCCAGCAGTACTGCTTCTTCTGTAGAATATATACATGTATTTATTTATTAGTAGTATTTTATAAAATAGCTAGGCCAATTGTCCCACTCATTCAGCTGCTACTCAGCAGTATATCCTCATCACTAGTGATGCCACAACACCAGGAGGGTGAAGACAAGAACGTGCCTCCTCTGATACATGTGAAGTCAGCCACCACAACTTTGTTTAACTGCTGCTGATGCAGCATTGCCGAGTAGCATCACAGCGCTCTCTGGGGAAAGAGCAGCGACTCGGTTCAGATACATCAGCTCACAGACGCCACGTGCTGATCGACATCACCCTTTAGAGTGATGAGGGAAAAAATCTACCCACCCAGAGAGAGAGCAAGGTCAATTGTGCATTCTCAGGTTTCCAGAGTTTCCAGCTGATGGAAAGCTGCATGACCGGGATTCAAACCAGCGCTCGATCTCAAGATCATAGTGGCATCGCATTAGATCGCTGGACCACTCTGCACTCAGCAATATATTTATTTAAATCCCACAATTTTGCTGGACACAAATAAATAAATAAATTAATTAATTAAAAATGCAGTGTTGCAGTCGGTTAGTTTTGGATTTAGTCTGAAAGACATTATTAATATATGCTTGTTTGTGTGTGAAACATATTTTTTTTCATTAACAGACACAGTAAACTGGCCTAACGCTATTCAACGTCTTTGCAAAAATATATGTACATGTTTCGTTTACTTACCAATGTAGATGCTATTTCACAATTGATTATTTCTAAATCTTACAGACAGAGGTGTCAAGTAATAAAGTACAAAATACTTCATGGTACCACTTTAAAATAAGATTACCTTTATAAAGGGTTTATAAATGGTTTACAATTAGTTTATTAATGGTTACTAATTAGGTTGTAAATGCCTTAAAAATCATTAATAATCAGTTATAACACATACGTAAAAATAACAACAATATAGACGGCTGTGGGTTCACTATCTGGCAAACAACAGGTCATTGTTGCCCTTTCTACATATGTGTTATAACTGATTATTAATGATTTTTAAGGCATTTACAACCTAATTATTAACCCTTAATAAACTCATTGTAAACCATTGATAAACCCTTTATAGAGGTAGTCTTATTTTAAAGTGGTACCAACTTCATTACCTTACTTAGCTTGGTTATCTATACTTTACTGAAGTAATTATTTTTCAGATGACTTTTTAACTTCTACTCCTTACTTTTTTACTCAATTATCTGAACTATCTATTTCTTACATTTTAAAAACAGCCTTGTCACTCACTCCTATTTAATTTCAGCTTTTTTCATTCTGGCTTGTTATTGTTCATAGCAGACATATGTAACCCAGTTTGAAGATTATCTGTGGCAGAGACTCAAGAGAACTCAAACAAAATGTCCCAACATTTTACTTAAATATTTTTTTTTCTTACATTACTTTTGTCTGAGGCTTGTATGTGTGAACGTCGCCTCGCTTTGCCAAACATTCACACAAAGCAAACCAGACTGTTCTCATACAGAGTTCTCCAATGGTGGAACAAACTACCCTCCACTACCAGATCAGGAGAATCTCTCGCTATCTTTAATAAACTCCTGAAGACAGAGCTCTTACTCCTAACACCTCATTTCCTTCTTCTCCTCCTTCACTCCTCTATCCCATTATTTCCCTTTGACCTCCCCTAGGCCATGTAGCAAAACTATTTGTCTTTTAAGATCCTCAGAGAGTTCTTTGCCATGAGGTGCCATGTTGGAACTTTCAGTGACCAGTATGAGAGTGTGAGAGCTGTACTACAAAAATTGAACACACCTGTTCCATATGCATACCTGAGACCTAGTAACACTAACGAGTCACATGACATTTTGGAGGGAAAATAAAGAGCAGTGCTCATCATTCTTCCCCTCCTTTCCTCCTCTATCCCACTATTTCCCTTTAGCCTCCTTTAGGCCCTGTCTAAAAAAGTTTTTTTTTTTTTTTTTACCTTAAAGCTCCACTAGGTAGGATTGAGATTTTGTGCTTGTGGGCTCCCCCTACAGTTGCAGAGTGTAATAAATGTTTTAGGCGGATTAGTTTCTCTTTCTCGTTTTCTGGCTTTCACAGACATATTCGGTCTCTTTCCAGCTTCTGCCAGAGTGTCTGTATGTTAGTTTGTGAAGAATGAACCAGTAGTCCTTGTAGAACTGTTAGAACTAAAAGTCGGAAAGCAGGTCGCAGTTCTCGCGAGCGTTGTTGCGGCCGCCTCGGAAAACTTACAGAGTCTGGTTTGAGCTCAGAGGAGCCCGGCACAGACACGAGAGCACCGCTATTTCTCCTATTACACCTCAGTGCAGCGCTGCTGTAAGTTTCAAGCTGTAATTTCACTTCTTTAAAAAGATCAAAAATCAAGAAAATCCTACCTAGTGCTGCTTCAAACTTCTATTACTCTATATGTGCATCATTATTGTAAGTCGCTTTGGACAAAAGCATCTGCCAAATGCATTTGCCTAACTTTCACTGTTATACTTTAAGTTGTTTTGAAAGCAGTACTTTTACACTTTTGCTTGAGTAAAAAGCTCGAGTTGATACTTCAACAGAAGTATTTAAACCGTAGTATCTAAACTAATACCTGAGTAATTAATGAATATTTTTTAATGCCTTTGCTTGCAGTTCAATAACAGTAACTGAAAAACAGGAAAAAAGTATATATATATAATATAAAATTATGTAAAATTATAAAATTAAGAACTGATTTTACTGTGTGCTATATAATACGACTATAGACTATATGGCTCAGTACTAGCACTGCTCCACCCTGCAGCTGTGTGCATGTCTTTATCTATGTCCATGCCTGAAAATGACCTAAAGCGTATAAATCTGAGAAGAGAATGTTATTGCCAGAAGCGATGCACAGTGAATTCATGCTCCAGGCTCCTTTCTTTCTCTCTATGGGTTTACAAGGCAGCTCACAGAGTAAAAACAGAGCTCATACACTGCAGTTATAATGGACTCACTGTATTATTAGATGAATCCTCATATAATAATACTACTACTTACTGTATTTAACCCAAATGGAGGAGGAATGGAGCCAGCATTGGTCATGTTTCTCATAAAAGAAGGCGACAATAAAACTTACACAGGGTCGTTTTAAAACCGCACCAGGCTACAGTATCCATCCCAGTCATCCAGAAACACTTGGATGTATAAACCAACAGGAACTTTATACTGTGCAGCTATGTAATTGGCTGGCATAGCTGCAACTGTGTCAATCATCCTTTACTGCAGTATCATGTATCTGTAACAGAAGGGGGTTTAAGCAGTGGGGACAGAGCACAGAGTGGTGTATGTTTGAGCTGTGTTGTGTTGTGTTGTATGATTCTATAGGCACAGTGTCAAGTTCCTGTTGCTGCTCTTAACTTGGAATAGCTTGTGTGTGTGTGTGTGTGTGTGTGTGTGTGCGCGCAGGCACGTGTATGTGTGTTGTGGGCGCCTGTGAACCCCCTTTGCATTCCTCACTACATTACGTGTCTCCTATAACCATGAAACGGTGCTCCCAGAGAGTCAGAGGAACACAGCTGAGCCAGGCCTTAATGCAGTTCTGACTGTGTATCGTAACCATGCAGAGAAAACAATGGCTCCCATCAATCCCCAGTTACGACAACAAGGAACTGCAGCTGCTTGGCATTAGAGTTGGAGTGTGTGTGTGTGTGTGTGTGCGTGTATGTGTGTGTGTGTGTGTGTGAAAGAGAGTGGAATAGGGTAAGACCAGGAAGGAAAAAGGCAGATTCAAACAGCAAACAGTGTCATTTTGTTTATTTTTTACGAATAACATTGGATTCACAATAATTACAATCAATTAATCACAGACCCATCCCTTATCCCTCTTTTCAAATATGATCCTTCACAAACCAAAAAGTATCTGTCCAGTTACTTACAGTTCTTGGAGTAGCCTTTTGAAGTTTGGCTGTAGACTGATCCAGAATCAAAATGTCCAGAAAATACTGTGACCAAATGTTCCTCCACAGAATATTAGGCTCATAGAATTGCTTTAAAATAGCATTTATAGAGGCTGCTCTCATTCAGTTCCAGACGGTGGCATTCCCACCTCCATGCTTGACTATAGCCTTGATGCACTTATCTTTGTACTCCTCGCCTGATTGATGCCACACATGCTTAAGACCATCTGAACCAAACAAATTAATCTTGGTCTCATCAGACCATAGGATCCATGTCCTTTGTCGACATGTCCTCAAAAACTGTTTATGGGCTTTCTTGTGTACAGACCTCAGAAGAGGCTTCCTTCTGGGGTGACCGCAATGCAGACCACTTTGATGTAGTGTGCAGCGTATGGTCTGAGCACTGACAGGCTGACCCCCATCTCTTCAATCACTACAGCAATGGTGACAGAACTCCTGCGCCTATCTTTCTAGACCGGTCATGATTATCAAATTAGTTATTAACTTATCTTTACAATATACTGACAATCTCAGTAATTTTTGCTCAATTACTCAATAGTGCCCATTTTCTTTTTCCATTTTTTCATCTATTTCAGTTTATTGTAATGTGTAATTCATTTTTTTTGCCTTTAGTATTATATCAGTTGTATAAAATGGTCTCAAATTTACATTATTATAATTGAACCCAATTATCACTGTTTAAACACATCATCCAAACAAAACCAGACAGGCCTAAGAATGAAAAAAAGGATACTACTACCAAACACTGTTTAACAACAGTGTTATTACTTCCAAAGATCAGGCGCTCCTATTTTCCAAACAGCATTAGTACTGAGTCTCTTGAAAAAACTATTAAAAAAGATAATATCCTGGATCTACACTGATTAGACATTACATTAAATCCACCTGCCTAATATTGTGCAGTCTAAGCATCTTAGATCTGTTAACTTGTAAACTCCACAAAACAAAGAAGATGGTGCTAGGATGAGAGATTCTTCTAAAAAAAATCTATAATGCAAACCATTTTTTTTTTACATTTATTTTCATAGGGTTCAAAATCGTTCAAAACACAAAACTCATGAAATCTAAATAATAACAAATTTTAAGCCGTATTATAAGCTTTAAGGTCATCCCTGTCACTGTAACAAGTAAATTAATGTCACTGACTTCTTACTTCTATGCACCTGTGACATACTTAAATACTACACTTTGTCTACAGTTTTCTAAAGTAGGTAAAAATCTGAGCTGTAAATGTACTGGTTTAAAATATTAAAATTACTCAGCACAAACTGGAAAAAATCATTTTAATTCTAGTTCCCCAAGCATGCACAAATGTGTGTATGAATGGTGGTTTTAAGGCAATCAAAGCAGCACCAGGAGCCTTCTGAACACACATTCAGGCCACACATTAACTGCATAACCAAAACCAGATCCACTCCAATAAATCCGATCTCTTCACTTCCAACAAATCTTGTTCTTCTCCACTTTCTCTCACTCTGCCCTTTTTATTTTTACTGCTTTTCCATTCCTTGCATAGCAGATCAAGCTGCCAGCTGACCTTTCAGAGGCAAAAAGTTCAAGGTTTCTCCAAAACAAAGCACAGACAGGACCTAAAATGAGATTTCTGGGCAGATACAATAACTGAGGCTACATGCTGTGGATTATACAGATATAAACTAATAAAAAAACACAAATGCAGAACAAGAAAAATACCAATTTAAAATTGAGGGGGTAGAGTAACATTACTGGAGTTTTCACAAATATGACACAGGTCACACACACACACATCACAAATGTTACCTAGTGCAAGTAAACAATGTGATCAATCTGATCTCCATATTAGTCAGTGCAGCATCAGCATAGTTTTGAAGCTGCAATCGTAAGGTTAAATACTACACAAGGCTTATTTTAAGGTGCATCCACTTATGACACTTATGGAACTGGTTCAAAAGGATCATTTTTGTGAAAATTAACAGATTTTAAGTGCGCCTTATAGTGCGAACATATATATAGTGCACTATAAGGCACACTTAAAATCCTTCAATTTTCCCCAAAACCAGAACACTCAAAGTACCTTAGAGTAGCGCTGTCGGGGGCATTAATGCTAATGCTGCTGCTTAGTGGAAATCTGGAATTCTAAGCTTACTGTAAATAAACTGAAGTGCTTTATTCAATCAAATAAACAGTTTTCAGGAGAGAAATTTGTGTAGATTAACGTCCAGCTCTCATTTATTTTTAAAAGAAAATGTTTTTTTTTTTTTTTTTTAAGAATTGCAGTTTGGTTTACTTATCTTAGCTTAGCTTTACAGGTCTGACACTTTGAATTAGATGGAAAACATGGCGACACCCCTGTTTCTCACTAGAGTCGCATAAGGGTGTGAAAAAAAATAGTGTGAAAAATATGGTATGCTAGTTTCTTTTTTCTTCAGTATGAAGAAGATAATAATGAAAGTTCCCCATTTTGCCAACTAAAGTGCTGATAAAAAGAGGCTGTTCTTTTCATCACAGTGCATTTGAGCAATCTTCCAACTAGTTGGACATCTTTCGCTTTCAACATCTCTTAAATCGACTGCAAAGTCTGAACACACTCGAACACAAACACGCAGTCATTAACTGGCAACCCAGACAATTCCAAAAGCATGTCTGAAGCCTGTCAAACACTCCGACACAACACAGCCAACTTAGACATAAAAAAAGAACTCTAAGGAAACTTTCTGTCTGTAACAATGTCTGTTACTATGTGTTCTGTGAAGCTCTTTAGAGACAAAGCCTGATTCCTAACAAACTACGTCAGCTCGCATATACAGATTTATTTCACATATTAAAAGAGACAGTACGTCATTAGTCTATGACTGCTGTACAGAAAAATAACATGAAAGCGAGAAGACTGCCAGTTCCCTGATATCATGGGGATTATTAGGATCAAAAGAGCAGAATGTGTTTCCATCCTGCCATGGGCAGCTCTGTACGAGTCTGCTTGTTCATAAACAGCACAGTAAAACCACAACTTCAGGCTACAGAACTCATGCCTGCTAGGCCAGCTTGAATGTATGCTTGACGTAAACTCTAATCTTTACTGTTAAGCGCTGAGGCCAGATGGCATTCATAACGACTTTTTTATTAAGTTAGCGGTTTGAGTGCAGCCTCAGTACCACACCATGAGATCATGCTGGCCTCACTCTCCCAGGCAAGAGCAGACATGAAAGTCTTCGGCTAGGAGACACAACAGGACAGCTATCACCAGGACAGCTGCCAACCCAGTGTGTCGGGTCGTGGCTTAAAGCATCGGTTCAGGCAAACTTTAAATTTACATAATTTTTTCCACCCCTCTCTCTAGTGCACTCACTGAGTCAAGACATACTTTCTGTCTAAAGTTTAATTCTTGCATTTTATACTGGAGTCATAAGACTAATGTAGCCAACAAGAGACAAAAACTCTCTCTCTCTCTTTTTTAAACAGTGCCCTGCAAAAGTATTGAACATCAATCAACAGTGAAGTCAATCCCTTTACTTCTGCTGTAAACTGAAAAATATTTGAATTTCACATTAAAAGATTAATATGAGACAAAAGATCCACATTTCAGCTTTTATTTCCAGGTATTTAGATCTGATCCCACCCATTTCTTGTGAGCAAAAGTATTGAAACATGTAACAGATGCAGATCCTGATACATTAATTATTCAAACAATACACAGGGCTTTTAAGTTTGGGTTTTATCTGTGCAGACTGTGCACAGATAATAGTTAAAATAGTAACCAACATGAAAACCAGTTAAAAACAAGCAATTTTGAAGCTGAGAGAAGATTTAAAAAATCATGATTAGAACTATTGCACAAATATTGCTCATAGCAAGAACAACTGTTCAGAAAGTCCTGAAGAAGAAAGTCATCACTGGTGTACTAAATAGCAGGTGATGAACAGGTAGACCAAGGAAAACCACAGCAGTTGATGACAGTAACATTGCAAATGCTGTAAAAACAAACCCTAAAACAACCTCCAGAGGGCAGGAGTGAACATATCAAAATCTATTGTTATTATCAGATTTCAAGAAGACTTCACCAGAAGATGAAAAACACTATTAACAAGGTAAACAGGAAGACCAGGCTGGAATTTACCAAGAACTATAAAGAGAAACCTGTGGACTGATTATGGACTGATGAGACAAAGATTAAACTTTGCTAATGTGATGGAAAGGTTAAAGTGTGGAGAAAGAAAGGATCTGCTCATGATTCCAAACATACCAGCTCATCTGTGAAACACAGTGGAGGTAGTGTCATAATTTGGGCTTGAATGGCTTATTCTCAGATGGGATCATAAATCTTTACTAATGTTTAATAATGCACTCAAAACCCCAGAAAAGCAGCAAAACATTAATAATCAAGCATTTAAATGGCCTTTTAAAGGGTAAACATAAACATTTTTTGGGGATTAAAAGCATGATTCCAGCTGTAGCTGGAAATATCTGTGAAAACTGTGGAAATGAGGTGCACAGCTTTGGAAAGGCAGTTCCAAAGCACTTCCCCTTGCCCTTCTCAGGAGCAGTAGACAGAGAAAGCACTGTTCACTCAGAACGCTGTGTATCTTACTTCTCGCGTCAAGAATCAAAACATTGCAACAAGACATGTTTGTTTTTATTGCCTTAAGTGACATCGCAGGTCCCGCAATGTGATTATTGAGCATGCGCACATCGCGATGACTATGCTTAAACGATATATCGTGCAGCCCTAGATGTCACATTAACTTTTCCAAGCAGACTTGGTAATGCATCATTGTGCAGGACTTCTGTAAAGCTTTGCATCATCTGTTAAAATTAAAATCTCATTTACGTTTTAAAATCAATCGAGTCTGTCCAACTCCAAGAACCAGCTAGAGAGCCCAATAATTCATATGAAAAGTGGAAAACACAACAGAGAAGTGGAGCTCAAAGTATTGTTAGAGGTGTTTTCCAGCTCTGCTGTGTGCCGATAATCACTGTGATGGGCCGAGTGATTAACACCACTATCTGCATACCCGTCTTGAGAGTCAGTCTTTGCTTTGCTTGCCCAAGTGTGAGGTCCATACAGTCATGTAGAGGTTCAAAAAGGAGCTGCAGCATCTTCACAAATTCACAAATGTAGCTCATACAGTTTGATCTGACCGGCTCTGAAAATTGGCCTAATTATCAGTCAAATACATCTTTTCAGTTGGATGTCATAAAAAGTAGGGCTATGCCATATCTTATCAAACGCAATAACATCGCCAACATTTTTAAATATCGTGAACAATATTATACCCTGAAATATCGTGCCATATCACCCACCCTTAATTATCACATTAGTGTACTACTTTATCCAGTTTTTTAGCAAAACAAAAATTCACACTGTTCTCAGTTACCATTCTAAATCTTCTACAGATAAGATTAATCTGTCCAATATCATTTATTTTACTTTAATCATGGATACATGGAGATATATGGAGTGCATTATTAGTATCATGACATTGTGGATCATTAACTTCTGTTAAAAATCTGAAACAATTATTGTATTTTATAATATCTCACTTAGGGGTGTGCTATATCATATAACTAATGAAAACAATAAAATTTAATTTTTATTTTATTGCATTAGTGTATTCTTGAAATAATTTTTTAATTAGTATTTTGTCATATCACCAAGAGTATCGTTATTGCTAAAATACAATGAAATATCATGATATTATTTTAGGGCCATATCGCCCACCCCTAATAGAAAGTAAATGCAAGTGCAAGAGTGTGTCCAATCACAAGTGTATGGTTAAAAAAAAAAAACAGATATAAGTGCTTGAAAAAGGTCTAGACTGTGAAAATATCACTCTGGTAATAGCTTTCCCTCTGTCCTTTGCTTTATATCTTCCCAAAAGACTTTGGCTCTCAAATTTTCCAGGATTATGCCTAAATCTTCGAAGAACTTAACGCCCACTTTCAAGACAGACCGCCAAGGCATAAACAACATAAGTTAGTAGCCAAAAAGAATTTATTCTACGTGATTATATCCCTAGATTCTACTTCTCTTAAAGCTGCTGAAGGAACACCATGCAACTGATACTCGTGCGTCATCTCCCTGAAGCTCCGAGATGCGACGTTTGATTCTGAACCTACGGTTTTGCGCCAAGACATCCCGAAAAACGTCCAGCTCTGCCACAGAGGGGGAACGCATCACTGCAAGAGCTCAGACTGCGACAAGTCTGCCGAAATAATCAACCCTCATAGGCTGCTTAATCAATCATGAAAATCTTGCTGGATCACGAGAGGCCAGGCCGTTATGCAAATGACGGCCATCATTATATAATAAGACCTCTATAACGATGCTAATAAACTAACATGTATAAACAACATCTCAGGCATGCGGTATTTCCCGCTTTTTCGTTCCCTCCTTCTGTCTGATCTCGGGGATTATATCTGGTCTCTCTCTCCCTGGTTTTGTCAGCAGTCGTAAAAAAAAAAAGGGAAAGGGTCCAGAGAATGCTACGGTGGGATTCAGTGTGGGGTAAGCTCATCAAATGCCTCATAAATCACAGCTGATGCTGCTGAAGGTCTCTTGCTTTACAGAGGGAGCACAGGCAGACATGTTTGCTTCCATAAATCGCTCTGAGAAAAACGAGAAAGCCTTCAATTCACCATTAAGACATGGTTGCCAATCCAAACTGTGTGTGTGTGTGTGTGTGTGTGTGTGTATTATCCAGATGCTCACTACGACTGGGATGAGGGCTTTACAACTACACAAAGATATCAGACAGCCTAGACTAGAGCTTTACAGCTGCTTTAAAAGTAACGGCTCTGCCTGTTACTATTCAGAGCTGAGGATAAAAAGAGGGTGTGAGTGTGTGAGAGAGAGTGTGTGTGTGTGTGTGTGTGTGTGTGTGTACGGCAGGTGCTGGCATCCACATGTCACATTAAAGTCTTCAACATGTCGGTTCACCAAACCATAGACATATAAGCTGTAACACAGTCATTAACAGTCACTATAAATCAATCACACACTGAATGAACTGTTAACTGGTAATAGGTGTGTTATGAAACTAGTTTCTCCTGTTTAAATTGTGTCAACCAGCAGCCATAGGAAGGGATGGAGAATCTTCTCTGAAAGAAGAGTGCACTTACTGCCCCCTACTGGTGAGTCAGCATCGTCAGAGAAAAAAAAAAAAAAAGCCCCCTTTCATTCTCTAGATCAGTCACAGCAGGGAACCTTTTACTGGTAACGTATGAACTTTGGGTCAGTCAGGCTTGAACCCATTTAAGTATCATTTACTAGTAATGCACACATTTACACCTGCCATAAAACACCCAGTAAAACAGGATGTCACGTACTTAACATAACTACAGTGGTGTGCACACTATAGGAATCTAAACTATTGTACTAAATCTACAGCTTCTGCTATTGTCAATTAAAGTGCTAAATATGGTCCATATATTAGTCCTGGTCATTTTCCAAGAATTGTAATAGTTCAAACTGTAGCACTGAAGTGTAAAGTGTGTTTTTGTGCTAGTCTGTGTGTTCTTATGTGGACAAATGTACTCACCTCGGGTTGGATGGCTTTGAACACTGGAGCATCCATGAGAGTAATTTGACCCTACAGGGAAAAAAGCAAACAGATAAAAGAATATCAGAAAAGTAATTTATCTTTAAATCATTAATAATAATCTATATATTCAAAATATATAACATATCTTTTACACTAGAATATTTTTCAAAGTAGGCAAAAAATATTCATTTGGATTTTCTACAAATTACTGTTATCTGTCACCAGATCAGATGTGTCTGTTGTCTCCCTTATTTTTATGTACTAGTATACTACTATAAAGTTATGTTAACTGTAAAATAATAAAATAAATAAATAAAAATGTGAGAGAATAACACATTTCTCTGAAAAGAGTTGGTTGGTTGGTGGGGTTTTATTACCATATATATGGCTATTTGTGACATTCACTTGGTTTTATATGTCCAGACAGAGCAAAATCATTCAAAGGTTCTATCACAATAAGGGAAATATATTTTGCTACATATATATTAAATTAGGTGTAAGAGGTTAAGATGTAATAAGAACTTTAAGATGTCCGCTTATTTTTTCTTTTTTCAAAAAGGTCTGCGAAAAGGGAGAAATTGACAACATATGGTTATTTGTTGGAGGGGCTCAATTAGTTTACAAATAAATTAAACTCACTTGCTTAGTTGTGTTAGTGTCTAAAAAAACACAACTAAAAGTGAGTTTTAGACATGCAAAACTCTCCTCATTAATTAGGCATTAGTTTTTTTTTGGCATGAATCAAAATTATTTGGTCATTGGGTAAAAAAAAAATTCCATTGTGTTTTTTATTTATTTCAGGGTATTTTTTTTATTTGTTAGTTTCTGTTCGTTTGGGTTTCTTTTTTTGAAAATGTTAAACTCATTGCATTAATGTGCATAAATAAAATGTATTTTTTTTTTCTTCTCTTAAGCTATCATTTTGAAGACACAAGAAAACCCCTACCCTAGCAGCGAAAATATAGTTTAACAGTTGAATCTATGTTGCCCGTTAAGTTTGTTTTGTCTTCACACCGTGACTAGGGCTGCGACGATTAGTCGATATAATCGGCAATGTTGATTATTTAAATTTGTCGACTACATATTTTATTGTCGACTAATTGTTCATTTGTAACTGTATCGTATTTCACAAAGTGCTGGGGACAGAAACACAGTTTACACTCAACAACTGTTTAGCTGTTTATATCGTTTTTAGAGATGGAGGACATGGCAGAAATAATCATTGAATAATTGACTTATAAAAAAAAAATCATCAGATTAGTCAACTATGAAAATAATCATTAGTTGCAGCTATAATTGTGACCACAGCAGACAGCTTTTCTCTCTTTATTGTGTGTAATAGTGATCTTAGGAGCATAATAGACTGTTGTGAATGGGTGGCGCACTGTGTGGGCACAGCTTGTAAACATGCGTGGCCTGTGGTAAATGAATAACAGGCTACATCATCATCTCCGTGATCTTCCAGGCAGCTACAGGATATAAAAGTGAGCGTGTCTGACAGTAGTATTAATAATAAATCAGGTTTTGTCTGCAGTTCAGCCTCCTGCTGAGGAATGTGTATGCGTGGTCACGTTAGCACATACATGCAGATCAATAATACATCCTCCCCTCCCGCGTGCTCTTCTTGGATATGTGGGTTAGTGAGGAGGAGCATAAATAAATAAGGGAGAGGGAAACTCTGCTGCAGCCCAGATAGAAGCGTTTTCTCTCCAACTAGCTCACAAGCAGGCCACCTATATATCCTCTAGTTATTCATAGTCTTAAAGGATAATGTTGGATAGATGCAGTTAATTTGGAAACAGAACGAAACACTGATTTTTTTTTCTTTATTGTAGGCTCATGTTAATGAATTCTGCCATGACAAGCTAATTTACAGTGAAGAATAGAGGTGGCTATTAAAGAATTAGAGAAGTGTAACTTTTAAAAGAATGCTCGAACTTTACGTATGAGACTGCTTAAACAATGTTATTTATTTAACATGTTTTTATAATATTTTAAAAACAGTAAGACAATAACAAATAGTTGTAATAGAATGTGGGTAAATCTGGTCAAAGATTGCTAGTACCCAAGGTTTTCAGTTATAAGTTTATTTGAAACATGCAATTAATTATATTCTTTTGATGGAGAAAAAAAAAAAAAGTTTTTTTGGGTCAAATTTTTTTCGAATTTTTTTTTTGGGTCAAACTTTTTTTGGTCCCAAAATTTTTCAAAGGTTTTTTTGGGTCAAATTTTTTTGGCCTCAAAATTTTGCGAAGTTTTTTTGGGTCAAATTTTTTTCGAAATTTTTTTTGGGTCAAACTTTTTTTGGTCCCAAAATTTTTTGAAGCTTTTTTTGGGTCAAAATTTTTCAAATGTTTTTTTTTTTTTTTTTTAGCACTTTTTGTTCTGTTCTACTGTAATATCTTCATGTGCACAGTTTTTAATATGTAGAAATACGGAATGTAGAAATAAAAACTAAAAAAATGAAATGAAAAATGAATAAAATGAATCCATACAGAATCATACAGACCTCAATCATTCTCTAATTTAAATAAGAGAATATGTGGATATGCATTGGTATTCAAAATAATCTAGTGCAACTTTAAGTAATTCAGAGCAGCAATTTATGTAAGGGCGGTTTTACACCTGTAGTTGGTTTCTATGGTCCGGATCAGTTGATGAGTTTGTTTACTTTGAGCCTTTCTACCTGTTTGGTTTGGTTTCACACAGGCACAAACGCACCAGCACAGATGTACACGCAGTAAACCGAGTCGCGGCTGCAAGCAGTGAACGCTGCACATACCTCGCGAGTAAACAGCATGGAGCAGCAGAATCAGCATTTGTTCATAGCTGTGGGGATTAGCATAATCTAAGTAATATATCAGATTAAACTGCACCTTATCAGCAGTTCAACTCAAAAAAAGGAGTATATCAGCTGGGTTGAATCAAGAGCAGATGAAATTCTCACCACAAGCGAACTGCTCCAGAGTTCGTTCAGGACTGGACTGAGACCACTGCCTCTAGCAAGTCTCGATCTGGTTGTTTTGATCCGAGTGCGTTTACTGTTTTTACACTTATTTAATTGAACCGCACTAAGAGTACAAACAAACCAGGGTCCACCAAATAGTGTTGGTGTGAAAATGCTCTGAGATATATTTCATTGTACACTTACATACATATTTATGCCCAAGCACAAATCCCATGGTAATATATGTATACATTATATACATCCTGATGTGAGAAACATACTCCTTTTAAGGATGTATAGCTCATGTACACATGAAAGCTGGTTCTCTCTGGATTGTGCTCATGGTTTAAATATCCTTTTAAAGATGAACCTTAAGCAGCCGGGGGATTGGAAAGTTTGAAAGGCACACTTTGATTTCACCATGTTTAATTCAAATGCCAAAGGACATTACAGTGTGCGTGACTGACTGCCAGCAAGCATCAATTATTACAGAGGCCCAGCTGACCCATTTACTGAACTCCACAGTGCAGGCAGACGAGTCTTACTGTCTCTGCAGCTGCACCTCTAACTGTTTCTCATTTAGTCAGACTAAATGAAAAATTTGGGAAGAGAAATTAAAGTGTGAAAGAACATTTGCTTGTAGTGAGTTACCACATTTCTGATTCCAACTCACACACACACACAAACACACACACACGGGGGAGCATGTCTTACTGCATATTCCTCTGGCGTGACCTTCAGCACATCAAAGACGACAGCATCAAAACTCTTCTTCAGCTCAGACGAGCCCTTCTCGCTCAGAGACTCTGAGCTGCTGCTCCTCTGAGAGAGAAACAGACAAATACATACATACCTTTTATACAGAACGTTCTACAACATTTACTGTTTCTACACAGAAACATTTAAAAAGCTGCTCCAGAAAGAACCATCTGTAACCGGTCCTCAATCTTCTATCTGGACAGCAGACCATTTTCCATGAAAAACTTCACACTTTTAAATAGTGGGTGTCTCTAATTATGAAGCATTTTTAATTTAAAACAAATTAAAAATACTGCATCATTTCTCAGTAATTTGTATATTTGTATTGATTATTGTTTTAACCATTATATTAGTGCCAGGCTACTGAATATGTCGCTGTGGTACAGTATGGGCGCTTTTCCACCGGCATGGTGCCAGCGCCAGGTTCGCAAACGGTTTTTTGAGTTTCCACCACAAAAATCAGCCAGACCAGCAAACCTGTGACGTGAGCGGCCAAAGGGCGGGCGTTGAAGCATCTCCTTGGCAAAGTTGTTTACAAACCTCACCCCTATTCACAGCTAAAAGCAGCAGAAGCAGCTAAATGAATGAAAATGAATCAACCCCGACTTCTGTTGACGCCCACATTTACATATGTAGTGAGTGACTCCTTAAAGCAGTGGAAACACGGGCCGGTTCTTAAAAGGTTCACAGGTTCGCAGGAACCGGCACCGGCATCGGAACAAACACTTTGTTGGTGGAAAAGATGTAAACATTAACTAACCTCCGAGGCAGTAGTGGTTAAAGTGGAGATGCTGGGTTGGCCATTAGGGACGTCCATCATTCCCAAACCATCTGGCACTAGCGCAGTAGTTTCCTCATCATCATCATCATCATCCTCATCTGTTAGAGTATGCCTGGCTGGCACTCTTCACACAGACACAAACACAGACACAAACAAGCATGCAAATATGAGATTGAAATGTACATGTAAAAGTACATCAACTATTAAATATCTACAGTGAGTCCAAGAAGTATTTGATCCCTTGCTGATTTTCTTTGTTTGCCCACTAATAAAGACACTATCCTTCTGCACTTTTAATGGTAGATATATTCTAACATGGAGAGACAGAATATCAAGACAAAAATGCAGAATATAATTTTAAAGAATATATTTTAATTAATTTGTATTTCAATGAGGAAAATAAGTATTTGATCCCTCTTGCCAAACACACTCAATACTTAGTGGCAAAGCCTTTGTTTGCAAGCACAGCGGTGAGACGTTTGTTGTAGTTAACCACAAGTTTAGCACAAACACCAGGGGGAATTTTGGCCCACTCTTCTTTGCAGATCCTCTCTAAATCATGAAGGTTGGTGGGCTGTCGCTTGGCAACTCTGACCTTCAGCTCCCTCCATAGATTTTCGATCGGATTGAGGTCTGGCGACTGGCTGGGCCACTCCATGACCTTAATGTGATTTTTCTTGAGCCAATCCTTTGTTGCCTTTGCTGTATGTTTAGGGTCGTTATCATGTTGGAAGACCCAACCACGGCCCATTTTCAGATCCCTGGCAGAGGGGAGGAGGTTGTCCCTCAGGATTGTGCGGTACATGGCTCCATCCATCTTCCCAGTGATGCGGTGAAGTAGCCCTGTACCCTTGGCAGAGAAACACCCCCAAAACATTATGCTTCCACCTCCATGCTTGACGGTGGGCACAGTGTTCTTGGGGTCATAGGCAGCATTTTTCTTCCTCCACACATGGCGGGTGGAGTTGAGGCCAAAAAGTTCAATTTTGGTCTTGTCTGACCACAAAACCTTCTCCCAATAACTTGGTTCATCTTTCAAATGATCATTGGCATACTTGAGGCGCACCTCCACATGTGCTCTCTTCAGCAGGGGTACCTTTCGGGCACTGCAGGATGTGAATCCATTGTTGCGCAAAGTGTTGCCAATTGTTTCCTTGCAAACTGTGGTCCCAGCTGCCTTCAGGACATTTGCTAACTCCTGCCGAGTGGTTGCAGGACGATTTCTGACCGTTCTCAGCATCATTGCCACCCCACGAGGCGAAATCTTCTTTGGAGCACCGGGCCGAGGTCTGTTGATTGTCATGTTATACTTTTTAAACTTTCTGATAATTGCACCAATAGTTGTTACTTTCACATCCAACACCTTACTAATCTTTTTGTAGCCCATTCCAGCTTTGTGAAGGTCAACAATTCTGACTCTGAGGTCCTGTGACAGCTCTTTGGTTTTACCCATGTTGGAGACTTGAAATCTGTGTGATCTGTCTGATTCTGTGGACAGGTGTTTTTCACACAAGTGATTAGTGAGAACAGGTGGCTTCAGGTCAGGTAACAAGTTGATTGGGAGTGTCTAACTGGTCTGTAAAAGCCAGAACTGCTAATGAATACTAAGGGATCAAATACTTATTTCACTCCATGAAATACAAATCAATTAATATATATTCCTTAGATTTATTTTCTGGATTTTATTTTTAATATTCTGTCTCTCCATGTAAGAATACACCTACCATTAAAAGTATAGAATGATCATGTCTTTATTAGTGGGCCAACGAAGAAAATCAGCAAGGGATCAAATACTTCTTGGACTCACTGTACATTTAACTGCACTCAAATATTTAAATTGTAAATGTGTTCATGACTACTTCTTGCTAAAAGCAGTATTGACCACCACAAGAGGCTGCTCTTTGCATCAAATTGCTTCAAATTGCTGTAGTTTACTGTATGCATTATTTATTATACTTAATGTTCAAATGCTAAAAAGTATTGCACTTTATTTATTTAGTTTTTCCTTCGCATACATTAAATAAATTTACAGCTCTGGAAAAAAATAAGAGTACACTTAAAAATGATGAGTTTCTTTGATTTTACCAAATTGAAAATCTTTGGATATAATCAAGAGGAAGATGGATGATGACAAGCCATCAAACCAAGCTGAACTGCTTGAATTTTTGCATCAGGAGTGGCATAAGGTTATCCAAAAGCAGTGTGTAAGACTGGTGGAGGAGAACATGCCAAAATGCATAAAAACTATGATCAAAAACCAGATATTGATGTCTGAACTCTTAAAACTTTATGAATATGTTTTCTTTGCATTATTTGCATTAGTCTGAAACATCTGCATGTTTTTTGTTATTTCAGCCATTTCTCATTTTCGGCAAATAAATGCCCTAAATGACAATTATTTATATTTGGGAATTTGGGAGAAATGTTGTCTGTAGTTTATATAATAAAACAACAATGTTCATTCAAACATAAAACCTATACTCAAACATAAACCTATAAATAGTAAAATCAGAGAAACAGATTCAGAAACTGAAGTCTCTTAATTTTTTTCCAGAGCTGTTTATGTCCAAGCACAAATCTCCCCCCCACACACACACACTTTATTAAAGCCACTGCTAAACTACAAACTAGGCTTCCATCTGTGGATTTATGAGAGCAAAATTACTTTCACTGCAAAAACATACTTGTGTTAAAACTTTGAGAGACTGAACACACAGAAAGTCAGAAGTATATGTCGTCTATGTATCACAATGCATTATAATCTTTCTGTAAAAGATTAGTGTTTTACTGTAGGTGAGTTAGCCAGCATGCTAATCTACTCCTCAGCTGAGAGGAATTGTATACAAACCACTCAGTGCCTAAATCCTGGCAGTTACATATATATAGTATAAACAACACATTACTACATGTTATTACATGCTATGTATTCACTGTTTATATAAGCTAACGTTAGCATGCTAAGAGCAATAGAATGAACAAAAGGGCGGCAAAGTGCAAAGTGATGCAAACTGCACATTACTACTGTGATCACAGCTTAGGTATTTATTCAACATCCAACACAGCAATGGCATAACAATGTGCAATATGGAATTGTATTAGTAATTATATTTAATACATTTGCACGTTTGAACTGCAATTTTCAGAAAACAGATTGTGCAGAAAGGGAATACTTTCATGGTGGCTTTTTATGTAAATATTGTATAAAAAAATCACAAAAATACACAACTAGAATCAAATTAAAGGCAGATAATTTAAATACACTCCTATTTCTTAATGATTGTCTGTGAATTTTTGCAGATATAAAATAATAAAATAAGCATTCCACTCCTGCCTGCAAAATAAGACTTGGGTGAACACTGCTTATGGTTCAGAAGCAATTCTATCTATATTCCTCCACTCTCTCACGTACACATGTATGCAACCATATGCTTTAGAGGCTCAGCAGGAGGGGTTCTATACTATAAGCCTGAGTTCATGAGTAAACCCTGCCTCTGAGCATCACAGACCCAAAACTACTTGTGCAGAATTACATAAACACACAGCAGCAAAGCTTCAGAATACATCATTATGAAACGAGGATGCTCACAGTAATGCAGCCACACAGCAGAGTGTGTTATGGGGGTTTAGAAGGCTGTGTGGGTTCCACATGAAGTAACAGGTGGTGAGGAGAATCTGCAGCTGTCTCTATCTGTTCTTAAAGCTCTCGCAGGTGTAATCTGATCACCGCATTAACTCTCTCGATCTGTCGCTAACCACACTCACATGCCTGCACACTACTTACCAAGTCAATGTCAGATCAAGCATTGTGACTGGCTGTCTGTCTTTTCCTCCTGGGTTTGGTATGGCGTGTGTGGAAAGACGTCTGCTCTGAGGCCTCAATGTAAACCTGACAAAGGAAAAAGAGAAGAAAAAAAAAAAGGTCATACATTTTTTATTCTAAATACAGCTGCTATATTAACAATACGCTTTTAATATGAACCAAACCAAACAGTATTACAGTAACAGTTTTTTTTCTAAAACAGGATTGATATTCCTGCATACAAATCCCTCCTTCCTTTACTGCACTAACAGCCTCTAAGCTTTTCACAAAATGTTACAATATTGCTGAAGTGATTTGATTGCATTCAGACACAAGCTCATTATTCAGGGTTCATACACTTTTCAACTAATACATTTTTGACCATACGATATTTAAAACATCAGTACAGACACAGCAAAAAACTAAAAACCAAAAATCCATGTCAAACTGGTTATAGGAGGCCTATCTATTCCCTAAAATTAATTAAAAGAACTTTGAAATATCTCGTTTTTACTAGCTGAATAACATTTTTGCATAATTTGCACGTCTTTGACTTATACATGTGTCTGAATGAAGTCAGACAGCATTTAATCAGCATTTTTCTCTTACTGTGTGAATTTAGGGTTATTTGAAACTCCAGTCTGAACAGGACACACATAGACAGCCAGCTAAATGTGGCGAGATGTGACAGATTTACCCAAACATTAAATTATTTTTTAAACCAAAAGTTTTTTAATTTTTTATTTTTATGACCTTTCCAAAACTTTCTGGGTATTTTTATTTTTCCAAAACATATCCAGGCCTGGAAATTGCTATTTTCAAACTCCAAGACATTTTTCTAGGTTTTTCATGACCATACGAAGACTGATAATTAAGGTAAGGTATTTACAATTGTTATGTTAATTAGTTCTAGATCTTGCAGAACACTCTAATTCATCCCAAGTTTACTGAATGAAGCTCTATCTTTTCAGAGAACTCAGTTCTGCTGCTCCACGGCCCAGTGCTGGGGGCTTTATACCCTTTAACTGAAATCTTGGCAAGTTTATCACAGTTTAAAGTGAAGCTGCTCCAATGTTCTATTCTGTTGGACATACTTTTCTAAGCATGTTAGGGGTGGGCGACATGGCCCTTAAATAATAGCACAATATTTAATGGTATTTTTGCAATAACAGTACTTTTGGCGATATGACAAAACAATGAACTAAAAATATTTCAAGAATACACTACTGAAACAAATAGAACATTTATTTTTATTATTGCATATGAATTTTATCAGAAGTCAATGATTCAGAATGTGATGATACTAATAATGCACCCCATGTCTCTAGTATACAGAAAATAATTAAGAGAAACTTTAGTTTCTGGATCAGTTTCTTTCATTTCGCTATTTATAGTTTATTTGTTATTGTTTGTGTAAAATGAACATTGTTGTTTTATTCTATAAACTACGGAAAACAGTTCTCCCAAATTCCAAATAAAAATATTGTAATTTAGAGCATTTATTTGCAGAAAATGAGAAATGGCTGAAATAAAAAAAAAGATGCAGAGCTTTCAGACCTCAAATAATGCAAGAAAACAAGTTAATATTTAAAAAGTTCAGAAATCAATATTTGGTGGAGTAAACCTGGTTTTAATCACCATTTTCATGCATCTTTGCATGTTCTCCTCCACCAGTCTTACACACTGCTTTTGGATAACTTTAAGCCACTCCTGATGCAAAAATTCAAGCAGTTCAGTTTGGTTTGATGGCTTGTGAACATCCATATTCTCCTTGATTATATTCCAGAGGTTTTAATTTGGTCAAATCAGAGAAACTTATCATTTTTAGTGGTCTTCAATTTGTTTTTTTCTAAATACCGGTGCTTTGGTCATACAATGCGTCTATATCAGGATAATATCAACAAAACAAACGGATACAATACTGTAGCAAAATTAACCTGAAAAAACACACACCCACACTCTGCTAGTTTATGTTTTTAAACTGTGTTTTTTTTAGTAGTTTAAGCATTGCATGTCTTATTTTTAGATGATATTTAGATGATCTTAAGTGAATATAAGCATAAAGTTCATGGTATTAATATTATCATCAGTATTCAGAAAAGAATAACTGCCTCTTCTCCAACTGGTGAAGAGCATCAACTGACTCCTGCAATAGTTTGAAAGAGAATAGTCAGCCAGATGAGCCACTAGGTGGAGTAGTGACTTCAGAAACAGGAGAGATGCCTTCAGGCAGGCAGAGGGGTTTTACAGCAGCTGCAGTGCCCCTTCTGTCTCTAGGTCACAACTGCTAGAGGTCACAGAGTTTACAAATAGGAGAAGCTTTCAGCAGCAGAGGCAGAGCAACTAGCAATAGATAGATACATATTCAGTAGCTGTTCTTCATACAAACACCTCTAATAATCAACTGCTTCCTAGAAGAATCCCAAAAGGCTTATTCCAAAGCTGCATACATTTAGATCCTGCAAAGCAACAGCAAATTCAAATTTAAGTAAAAAAGGCCTGGTTTCCATGACGTTCTGCATCAGACAAAAACAACTCTTCTTCCTTAACTACTTCAAAAGCAGCTAAAGCAGGCTTTAAAAACAGACCTCAGGAGTATCATCTCCAAATTACAACAGCCAACAGCCACGCCCATGAAAATGCTCTAGACTTGAAAGCCAGTAATTCTGGGCAGATTTGCACCTTTAATTTGTCACTACAATTATCTGTCTATAAAAAGTCAACCTTCAGATGTGAGCCAAGCACACCTTTCACAATTACACGTCACTGGAGCCTTTTTAGCACCAAAGCTGTGAAACGCTCATTTGCACCTAACTGAGCACAACACCACCGAGGAGGAGTTTCAGAAGCAGGAACGTCAGTACTCTGAAAGCTCAGTGTGGAGGGTGACCATGAAAGATTGAAGAAATCATAGTTTAATTCTAACCAGTGATTTAGGGTCACAATGCTGAAATAAGTCCTACAATCAATCACTGATTTACAGTAGGGCTGCACGATATTGGAAAACTGTTCTTTTTTTTTTTCTTTTTTTTCGTTGTATCGCAGTATTGAACAATGTAGGGCCCATGACGTCTCCAGCCCCGCCCCCACCTGCACGGTGTCTCACATCCAGACCGATCAAGAGCTGAATCAGCGCCGAGCGCTCAAAACAGCAAAACAACAGTAATCAACCCTTTAATTAGGCATTTTAATGGCTTTTTAAAATGTAAATAAGAGCGTTTTTCTAGGCAGACATTCAGCTGTAACTGGAAACATCTGTGCAAAACCGTGCAGGACTGATGTGCACAGCTTTCAACACGTGAGTTTACAAGCACGGCCCAACCATGTGGACGGAGGCCATGCGGATACCTCGTGTTATAATTTTTTGCAGAGCTGCATATTTTAATAAACAAAAATAAAGAGACCTCTTCAGTTTCTGAATCAGTTTCTCTGATTTTGCTATTTATAGGTAAATGTTTGAGTAAAATGAACATTGTTGTTTTATTCTATAAACTACAGAAAACATTTCTCACAAATTCCAGAACATTTATTTGTAGAAAATGAGAAATGGCTAATATATAACAATAAAGATTCAGAGCTTTCAGACCTTAAATAAATATAAAGAAAAGAAGATCATATTCATAAAGTTTTAAAAGTTCAGAAATAAGTATTTGGTGGAATAACGCTGGTTTTTAATCACAGTTGTCATCGTGGCATGTTCTCCTCCACCAGTCTTACACACTGCTTTTGGATAACTTTATGCCACTCCTGATGCAAAAATTCAAGCAGTTCAGTTTGGTTTGATGGCTTGTCATCCATCTTCATCTTAAATATATTCCAGAGGTTTTGAATTTGGTAAAATCAATTTTTAAGGGGGTCTCATTTTTTTTTTGAGCTGTATATTTTGTTGAATTATTGCTTTGTTTGTATTGTAACCTAAAAACATGTGGAAGAGCTCTAAAACAGATTCAGGAGAACTTCCCGTTTCCCTTTTTAATCAGGATGAGCTGTGAAAGAGAAGGATTAAGACTGGAACTAAACTCTGCATGATGCTGGAACTCAATGTTGCAGGAGATACTCAATGTTGAGATTTATCACACTAATCGAAAACTATTTACAACATTATAAAGTAGTAGTGAAGAAAAAACATGGGAAAACTGCACCGCAGCACTGTGCACTGCATTGGTCTAATATGTGTTTGAGAGGCGAGAATATAGCATTTCCAAGGAGTTGCCATGACAATGAGAGCTTGAGGCCTGTGCAGAAAAAAAACTGCTCGTCATCTAACAGACAGCAGGAAGCAAATCGCAGACTCTCTGAAAGCCTGGCCAAGGCAACAGCGCCTGCTCACTGCCTCTGAGGAGCTTTATCAGAAGGCAAGGCTGGCAGTTTCAGACACTTTCTCTTCTTCACTTAGTCTGTTCCACAGAGACATTTCAGCATCTCCTACTGCTATTTACCAAAGACTTGCTCATCAGCTGGATCATGTACGTTAAAGCAGAGAAAATACTTGTGAAGCAAAAGCAGTTTTTCTTTTATCTATCAGTCTGGAAATTTAATGATTAAAAAATCAGCACTAACATTATTTTTAATGCTATACTTTATCTAAGACATTCTGAGAGAGAGAGAGAGAACATAAGCAATGTGACATTTATTAGACACCAGCCATGTTTTTGACACAGAAAATCTAATTTAAGTGGCTAAAAACTTCACACTAGATCTCAAGCAGTTTGGACTGTGTGTCTCTGCACTCTTCCTCCAGACTCTGCTTCCTTGATTTTTAAATGAAATGTAAAATTGACTGATGATCAGTGATGGTTTGGAGAGTCATGTCATCTGCTGGTGTTGATCCACGGTGTTCTACTAAGTCTAAAGTCAGTGCAGTGTTTTTTGCCGGAAAATTATACAGCCATTTATGCTTCCCTCTGCTGACAACTTTTATGGAGATGCAGATTTCATTTTCCAGCAGGACTTGGCACACTGCCCACACTGTCAAAAGTACCAATTTGTCTTATATAATATTCTAATTTTCTGAGACACTGATTTCATTGGCTGTAAACCATAATCATCAACAATCAACAATAAAATAAATAACTGCTTAAAATAGATCACTCTCTGTGCAATAAAAAAAATTAACTGACTTATTAATGATATTAGTGACTTTTCAATGATATTACATTTTTTGTAGGTAGGGTAGATTGTATTGTTTGAGAAACAGCCAGTTAGAAGGTGCATGATCTGCTATATCATTTAAAGAGAACAGGACATTCAAATACCAAGAATAATTAATTAAGACACTAATATCACGAGACGAGACGAGACGAGATTTAAAAATAAAATTTTAAAGAAAACGTCAAAAATGAAAAATGGCTTGAAAACTAGAGTTTTATTTAACAAAATCATATAACGCAAACTTAACAGACTGGTTTCTCTCACACATTGATTCTAAAAGAAATAGAAATAAGAATAAGAATAAAAAATAAAAATAAAAAACTGTTCTTATATAGTGCAAACAATAAGTGCAAACCACAACCAGTCATATTAAGTTTATGGTTTGTGTTTTTTACTTCAAAATCTCTTGTAATTTAACTATGCATAACCATATTCAGTCATATTAAGACTATGCTTGAAGTGCAAACAGAGACAGAAAACATTTTCTTTTAAAATACAGTACAGAGCTAAGGGATTAGTACACCTGCCTATGAAACAGTCACGTGTAGGATTTACGTACAGTATTTACATATGGTTTGTGTCTTATTGGTCAATCTGTTACCGTTTATTGTTTCCACTGTTAAGCCAAAATGCAGCCAGACATACGATTTCAAAGTAGCCCTAATACTTAATATTTAACAGGTTTGGCAGTGAGAGCCAAGGGATTAATATAACCTGTAACATCAGCTGTAATGTTGTAGACCAGGGGTGTCCAAACTTTTTTAGTTGGGGGCCAGAAGGAGAAATATATTTGAAGTCACAGGCCACAGACTCTGTAATAAAACAAATAATGAAATATACCACTTTAAATAATACTTTTTTCCTGATTACTTTCATTTACACACCATTTTACTTGACTAGCTGTCTTTAACTTTGACAATGTTGTGTAAACTAAGACATTTTTCAAATTGATGTTTAATTTCATGATGTCTCTTAATATTCAACTCCTTAATTACGGCAACTTTTACACTCTTTCACGCTTTTAGACTCCTTTGCTCCGTTTTTCTGAGCTAGAAATGCGCAGATTATAAAAACCTGCTTAACAGCACGCCAACTTTCATTCTATTTCTAAAAAGGGAATTTCTAATGAAGGAACAATTCACCGTTTTACAGTCATCAGAGGTAGAAGAAACGTCTACAACAGGGGGCGGCACTGTCTAATTACTGAAACAATATCACACTGTCTGACTGGACCCAGTCAATTCTTGAAACAATACCACACTGTCCGGCTGGATACAGTCAAGGCCAAACACTAGTGGTCCGGTCAGACCTGTGAAACTTGAGTATTAACACGTGAAATTACGCATGCTAACATGAGATGATTTTAGCAACGCCTCATCAGCAGGTTTCACGTCATTTGGGGTATAAACATGGAGTCAGATTAGAGGGGGGTCAGAACTTATACTGAGACAGCTAATAATTGGTTTTGTATGTTCTCCTGGATCCAGTACTTTGTAATAAATACTTGGTTTGCTTTCAACTTCACTCCACCTGTCTGACTCTCTCTATCAAACGAACACGCAGGGGAGTTGTACCCCGGACGAGAGGTGGGTGTTGACCCACCTTTCATTTTCTTTTCTACAACATCTCACATTACAGCACTCGGTCTCTCTGTCTATTATTATTGCTCAATTAAAAGAGTATATTTTATTTGCCTCTGACGTCTGATGAATGCAGTGTTTAATATCTGTGTATAAAAAACTAGACAGGCCTACACTGTAAAGTACACTGGAGGAACAAGGCTTCTGTTATTTATTTATGCACAGACAGAACTTGGAAGGATTTGAAATGCAAGTGAGAGAAATCCTCTGATTAGTGAATTAATCAGGCAGATTAAGAGTGATTTCAGTGTTGGGATACTGGCACCTGGAACAGTACACTGAGAATTCAGTTACCTACACTCTACTCTCCCCCTGTTTTCTGAAAGGCTGCTGATGAGTCTATGATTAAGGAATGCCTGTCTGACAGTGAGCAGAGAGCATTCCAGCACTCGAGCCATTGGGACACATCCAGCTTTACGTCCTCCTCTGTGTTCCTCAGCTCAGACACACTTCACACACACTCTATCTCTCTGGTCTGAACCTGTTCATCAATCTTTCATCATCCTCCACATTCTTTTCAGCTCGTCTTCCTCTTTTCTGTTTACCCGTCCTTGCGCATGTGCGTACTCTTGATCTACCATCTCCTGCATTTCCTTCAGCGCTAGTCAAGCACAGGAAGACTGATTCTATAGAACAAACAATGGGTAAACAAAAGTAAAAAAAAAAAAAAAAAAAAAGGAAAACTTGTTCCATCATCTTTTATTCAACTGAATTTTGACACATGCTCACTACATACAGCTGTATAAGCCCGAGGCTAATGGTGAGAGACAGTTATATGGAAAAAGTGATGCTCCAGTCTGAGTGAATAGTTTATATATGTCTCCAGAATGCTACCAGTTGTGTTGTTCCATTTCACATCAATCACTGACACCTGTTTCAAACCATCTGTGAAGCTGATTCAATGCCAAAGCTCACAGGCATTCAGAGAGGGAAGCAACTTAGAGCACCTGAAAGAACCTTTATTACAATCCTACAGTACAATGACCTTGATTAGAATGTTATTTTAATTCAACATTTCTGCATTTACTTCTTATAAAAGAATGAAAAGTAACAGCAACAATTAATAAACACTGATAATAGAACTACATTCTCATTAACAAACTGCAGAGACTCAAACCTAAGTTGTTCAGGGCTGATAACCCAAAAAATAATGAGGTTTGGTTCACAATGTTTTGATGCCAACACAGCCTAGTGCATAGTTCCTGTACTTTCTATGTGTGAATGTGTAGGACAGCCTTCACTCTCCTCTCAATCAGTGCAACGCTAACATTTATTATACCACAGTTAGTTTAGTGCTGTGCGATATGACGATAAATATCGTGGGGACGATAGAAAAGTGTCTATCGTGCTACGTACCTTCTATCATCCCTATCGTTTCTACAGTAATTTCATCAATTATTCAGGCAAATATATAAAGTAGGGTATGCTTAAATGTTTGGGCGTGGTCACTTTGCATAAACTCAGTTTATATAAGTGATAATAAAGTAATCTAAGCAAAAAAAGCTTCATAATGTGGTTTTGCAACATGACGCTGCTTTACGTTATTTGACGGACACATGCGGACACGCCCGATTGCGACATGCTTTACGTTATTACACTCATGAGAGCTGAACAATGGAAAAACATTGTTCTTTTGAAAAAAAAAATAGCTACTGCATTTACCTCATCTGTTTTCATTTGATACATATATATTGCTGCACTAAAAGGTAGTAATTCTCATTTGTAAAAGTTTGGTTTAATGTCACTTTGAAGTACAGTTGGAAAAAAGTAAGCAATGATATTATTTTGTCATATTTTTCCAAGAATAACTGAAAACATACTTAAATGTAGTATTTCATGATATATATATATATATATATATCGTTATGGTGATATAAAAAAAATCCATATCGTGATATATGATTTTTCCCATATCGCCCAGCACGAAGTTGGTTCCGACCCTGCAATGTGATTGGCTGAGAGGCGTTCTGTGAGTGCCATTATCAGCCATTAATGCACTGTAATCGAAACTCTTCATGTATTACTCCACCATATACAGGTGACGTAACAATGATGGAGCACATACCAGGAAAACAGCGCAGCTACAAACAGAGCAGCAATGGAACTATTTTTACTTGCATGAATGTGAACAATCAAGATAAATCTAATCTAAGAAAAAAAAAAGTAATTAATTAACGAGGTCTGCAATGTGAACTTAACCTTAGTGCTCTTCTCCAAGCTTGCTAAGCTTGGAGAAGAGAAAAGAAGTTGCTTTAGCCCTAGTTTAAAAAGATGCAGGGGTTCTTCCTGAGACATGAAGGAAACGCTAGCCTTTACTGTCCCCATGCTATATATATATATATATATTTGCCCAAGATTATTACTGAAAATTATAGAATCAGTATGGTAGATATAATAAGGTATATAGGCAGACAAAGTAAAATCCATACAGCAGATTACCAAAGATGAATTTCCTGTATCTGGAACAGAAAAAGAACTGCTGATTTATAAAAGAAAAAAAAAACACTGCTAGGAAGTAAGGAAATATAATTAAAGTACGGTGAAACATCAAAATGAATGCTGGTGATGTCAGCTGTGTGTTCCAAAAGCAGCAGATAGATCTCTGGATCTCTATTAAGAGGATATGAGCTCTGCTTTATGTTTACTGTGATTATGGAACTGAATGTGTAATAGGAGGCCTGAGTCATAGAATCGTGTCTCATCATGTAGATAATCTGATTTCAAAGAAATCAAAAACGGGAAATAGTTCTTTCTTAAAATACCAAAAAAAGACTCTCTCTAAACATGTTGTACTAGCGTAGCTATTCATACACTACATATGTAAAGGTGGTCTTATGCCATGACTACAGGTGGGTGACATGCTGATCTCCTTTGAAGGGATTATTGAAATGACCTTAATTTAACAAGCACGCATCAGCTAACAGAGCCAAACAGACCCTACAGTAATGCTCATTTGCGCAAGCATACACACAACCCCCATGATTCACGATTCTGCTAAAAGATTCTTGTTGAAAAAAAAAATCTCAATATGATAAAAACATGCTCTGGTATATGATTAAAACAAGTTCAGGCATACAAATATTTTACTATTACCTGTATGATTCAGGAAATGTGGCCTTTTTTACTGCCACACCTGTGGTTCCAGCATTATCAACAGTGACAGCCTCATGGCAAATTTTTTGAAACATCTGAATGTGAACAACTTTAAAGAAAAAAGCAAGAAAAAATAAATTCATTAATAAATAACATTAAACAATGCAGCCCTTTTACTACACATTTTTCACCACTTAAAGAAACTGAGTAAAAAGTTGTTCCTTTTTGTATGTTTCTAATTTTAGCCCGTTTTTTCCTTAATTTTAAAGGTCAATTCCCATTCATATATAATACTATAATATAATACTAATTGAACTGCCATTGATTCAGCATCACTGATTATCCAACACACTCGAAGGAAAGCACAGAGACACAACTATGAAACATCTACTAACTGACATCTGTACTGACCAATATAGGAGGAGTGCTGAAGAGAGAGTGCCATCTACCACCCAGAGAGAGCAAGGGCTTTGTTTTCTCAGACTCAGGCTGCTGAAGGCAAGCACATAGGGAACTTGAAAATTTAGTGTTTTTTTTTTTTTTTTTTTTTTTTTTGCACAGGGGAGCCATGCTTTAGAGAGAATTAAGCTAAATGATATGATTATGTAGTAAAAGATGCTTCAGTGCTGCATGCAGACCACTGACATGTATTTAAAGAATAATATGTTTTATGTACATAAATACTACTGAGACTGAGCACATCTCCATAGGGCTTCCCTCACTGACCCTCCTACACTTTGGCACAATTTGCAATCTGATAGTTTAATATTTCTGTTGAAGGGTGGGACTTTATCCTTGAATGGATGCCATGGTTAACGTTATGAGAATTTCCATTCACACAGTGGTCAGGGGTCAGTCTTCTCTCCAGGACAGACTCAGTGTCATATTTCTGTGTTTGCAAATGAATCCTTCTATGTCCCAAAAGAAGACATACAATTTGCAGCCAGGTATAAATTTAGCTACAGATTTAACATTCAAAAAACACAGCACTCAAACCGCATTCAATTTATTTATGGCCAACAGCATAAACACAAACCAGCAATAATTCGAAGGTAAGAGAGCAGGAAGAAAAGTCATGTATAGATACATGCAAATTGAGCAGTGAATGGATTAAAATAGGCCTGTAGCCTGCCTGTTTGGGAAATGTATAAAATCAGTTCAGAGAGGAAGCCGTTTATAATTTATTAAATAAGTATAAAAACATTTCAAGAGCAAAGCTTTATACGTCTGTTCTCCTTTATTCTCAGAGAACACTCTTTTAATCAGTGCTTTAAATGTGTTCAGACACACGCACACACACACATACACATACACACATACACACACACATACACACACACATATACACACACACTTTACTCCGGCCCCTCTAGCTGGTGTGTGTGTGTGTGTGTGCTCACATGTGTTGATGTTTAAAATCAACCAGCATTAACTAGCACAGCATGTGGCAGTCATTGAGAGTAAATCAATACAGCTCCTGTCCCCCAACAGATGCATGTGTTTCAGTCCACACAAATGGACAGGCCAGAGGACAATACAAGTACACTGGTGGGACACGCTTTTACAAACGGCAAGTTATTAGCAGCACGTATAAACACCATATACAGCATATTTAAATCACTGTGATGCACCACTGAAAGTAATAGACAATAGAGTATCATCACAGTCATTGCTATTCCAGTCTCAGCGCAATGCAGAAAAAGTCTGTAATATTAATCTACAATGCCATGGACTACTTTTTGTGTCTTGAGAGAGAGAGAGAGAGAGAGAGAGAGAGCGCGCGTGTACAAGTCTGGTGTGCATGTCTAGCTGATGAAAAGAATCTAATGGTCGCCGGCATTTGTACAAAGGGAAGCACAGGAAATATGGAGACAGTGCAGGAAGCAGAGGAGACAGAGGAAGATTCACTGACTGCTGCAGAGGAGGATGTATCTGTGTGTGAGCACGCACAAGGGTGTGTGTGTGTGTGTGTGTGTATGTTTGTTTGTTAGGGTGGCAATGATTAGTCTATATAATCGACAATGTAGATTATTGAAATTTGTTGCCTGCAAATTTCATTGTTGACTAATCGTTAATTTATAACAGTCCCACGTTACAAAAGTGCTGGAGGCAGAAGTGCAGAGGGAGATAAATGGGGGTAAATGGCTCATCTAGACATTTAAATACCTTTTTAGTCTTATGTTCAGCTGTTTCTATCATTTTTAGAAATGGAGAACGTGGCAGAAAATAGGCCTGTCACAATAATTACATTATCGATTTATCGTACAATAACTGAACATGACCTCAATAATATATGATAATCGTGATATTGTCTATTGTGTTTATTTGTATGTTTGTTTACATACATAATAGTGAACAGTATTTTAGCCAACTGACCAATTCTTTACACACAGTGTGGATTGCAGAAGGTTAAGAAATAAGTATATCATTACCAATCTATGATTCATTAAATTTTTATTGTCTTTACATAATATGATTTTTTTTACGCTATTACGTTATAATTATGTCAGCGGCATTTAATGGTTTTAAAATGACAAAATTATCATGTATTGTAATAATTTCTGGGACGATATATATCGTCCACAAAAAAAAATTAATATCGTGAAAGGACTAGCAGAAATAATTGCTCACTAATCGACTAATCAAAAAACAATTATCAGATTAGAGGACTTCCAAAATAATAATTAATTGCAGCCCTATTGTGTGTTTGTGTGTTTGAGAGAGAGATTGCATGTGCACATTTTATTATTATTTTTTTTTTTATACAATCAATCAGCCAGCCTACAAGTTCCTGTATTTTTGGTTATACAGGTAAAAGGTAGGGTAAGATATTAAGCCTAAATATTATGACTGCCACCCGTTTATACACTGTTGGCTCTCCATGTGTATTTAAAACAAAGAAAGCAGTTTTGGATAGACCAAGAAAAGCAGTTATGTGGAGACAGATCAGGAACAGATCAGACTTGCTGTACCAGCACATCCCACAAGATGCTCGATCAGATTGAGAACAGGGTCATCAGAGGGTCAATTTGAACTCTTCATCATGCTCCTCAAATCGTTCCTGAAGAACATGTGCAGAGTGACAGTGACCTTTACACTAGTGACTACTGCTGCTATGAAGGTGTGAAACTGGTTCACAATGATGTTAAGGTAGGCAATGTGTGTCATACTAAGGTCCACATGTATGCACAGACTTAAATTTCCAGCAGAGCTTTATCCTGAGCACCAAACTTCCTCTACCACCTTCTGTTCTTCCCTTTCTGCATCCTAGTGCCATCACTTACCCACATAAATGGGTCACACATACCTGGCTGCCCACATGAGCACATGTCCACAATTACAATGGTACTCATTAAATGAGGAAACCTGAATTCAATGCTCCAAGGTTAAGTTTTGATGCACACTGGTTCACTGTAGCTGGTTCTAGCAGTAGGCAGATCAGCATGATTCACTCTGACCTGAATCTGTAGCTACACAGAAGTATATCATTTCTTTGGCATCGGGGACAGTAGCCTTTCTGTAGGTTCTGACCAGATGGAGTAACATTCGTCATAACTCGTCAACAGCTGTCAATAAATACTCATCATTGCTGATCAGGAGCCCCCACTAAAGGTCTATGCAGGACTGATTTTTAATCCTGCTGCCACCTGCTTTCCACAGCTCCCACTGGCTCAAACCATAAACCAGCAGCATGTGTACAGCAGCCTCCACCTGCAGCACAGACACACATCCAACACACTTTGCAAATAAATGAATTTCTTCAGAAAAAAATAAAACTAGTGGACATCAAGCCACTTTGATGTAATGGTTAAAGAGGCTGTTTGTTTTAAATAAATACAAATGAAGAATTAAAATACACATGTATTTATTTTTGCTATGCTTCACTGCTGCCACCAATGAAGTAAAATGTAACCATTCAATCAATCAACCAATCAACCTTTATTTCCACTCTGAATACATTGAGTGTACCCCTCATTTTCCAATTCAGCTGAGTCTTTACAAAATTACAGCTGCTGAAAAATATGTTTAAATTATATTAAAAACAAGCAAACAATATAAGATTTAAAATAAGAAGAACTAAAATAACTCAGAACAAAAGGATATGTAGACAGGATAAAATGTAAAGAAATAAAACAAAGAGATAAATAATTAGAATAATAAAATAAACACAATTATAGAAATAGAGGACTAAAATAACATTAAAATAGTAAAAAAGGTAATTAATAGAACTAAAATAAATAATAATAAGTTAAGAATGTATAAAAAAATACAAGGAAGAAATGAACAAAATAAAAAGGAAAAATCCTTCATATACAAACATATAAAAAGTTGACCGTCTGACCATCTACAGCCTCCACTAAAGGCTGCTTTGCAAATATTTATTTTATATTTGTTACTTAGTGACTTATCATTTTGTATAGACTATTTATTATTACATTTATAAGATGTCCTGCTCCTGCACTCAATAGGCTGGTTAACTTCCTGCTTCCAAAAATAAAACAAAATATGGTCCTTTTCTGCAATTTATTATGTGGGGTCCTGTGAGTCCTGTTGAAATTCAGACCGCTAAACCCTACATATATTTTTTCGGCTTCCCATAGCGATTTGGCTCAGGCCTTCACAGCTCTACAATTCTCGCTCACTACAAGATGCAATTGTATGCTGAGTATCTAACATACATCCTAGACATGCAGCGTTATTACGAGATAATGTGTGTGTGTGTGTGTGTGTGTGTGTGTGTGTGTTTGCATGTGTTCCACTGCCGCTTCTTCCCTCAGTCTGAGAGTTCACTGCCAGTCCCACAGAGATGCTCGTGGGGATGAAACAATGGCAGATTGTGTGCGGGTGTGTGTTTGTGTGTGTCTATGCATGTAACTGTATGACTGTATGAGAGACAGGGAGCCAGACATAGGCCCAGAGAAAAAGAGAGAGAGAGAGAGAGAGAGAGAGAGGTGAGAAACAAGCAGCCTGCCAGCTAGCACTCTAATTACCATCCTAAGAGCGAGGGGAGGGTGAGCACAAGAGTGTGAGCGGGAGAGTGTGTGACAGACTGCGAGGGAGAGAGAGAGAGAGAGAGCAGTAGTGAGTGAAAAAGAGAGAGACTATAAAAAGCCAAGGTCATAGCCCACATCTCTGCCAAGGCACTGATTAGAAGCGGAGGAATTTGACAAATGGGCTTAGAGAGAGTGTGTGTGTGTCTGTCAGAGATTTTTTTTTAATATGAGGAATCCCATAAAGAATGGCAAAATGTCATGGGCACATGATTGGAGTCTATGTTTGTGTGTGTGTGTGTGTTTCTCTCAGAGATCAGACGTGTGTACATATGGAACGCTCCACAGTAAGTGTCCCTGATGCTCATCAGGTCTGGCAGTGCGACACCTGTACAGACTACTGATGCCAACATGCTGAGAGATTCACTCGCCTCACTCTGACGCTAGAGGTGCAATATTACCTGTATATCCTGTCATTTCTGTCACAGCCTTTATTACTAGAGGAGTGCCAGGATTTGCTTCAGGTGATCAGCTGTCAATCAGCATAATTGTTTAAAAAAAAAACAACTTAACTGTCATGCTCTAAATTGCTCACTGTTAAGCACCGTTTTTTCATGACACAGAATGAGTAATGCCTTAATCACAATAGCAGTTACAATACATATCTGTAAAAAATTGCAATGCAAAGATATTGCAAGCACAAGACAGAAAGAGATTACAAATGTGAGCATACGATCTTAAGAAAGAGTGAGGTCACAAGAGAGACTTCAAGACCAAAAGTGTGAGAGAAATCATAAGAAAGAGAAAGAGACTGTAAGAGGTAAGAACGAATGAGAAAGACTGAGGGCATTTTCACACCTGTAGTTCATATTGTTGGTCCGAATCAGTTAATGAGTTTGTTTAATGTAATCAAATAAAATGTATTTGTATAGCGCTTTTTACAAATGTCACAAAGCAGCTTTACAGAAATGTAAATCACAGGACAGATAATCAGGCAAAACATTAAAAACATAATATAGAACCCCCAGTGAGCGTGGAGGAAAGGAAACACTCCCTCAGGTCTGAAGAAGAAAAAAACATTGTGAGGATCAAGACTCACATATAAGGGGGGGACCATCCTACCACTGGTCAAACATCTTTTAAATGAATTTTTAAGTCTTCCTCAGAGGTCTTATATATTTAGGTATATAGAAGTGCCAGTAACATTTTCTACCTCTGTTTGGTTTGTTTTCACACAGGCACAAACATAAACGCAGCACATGCGGTTTTCAGTGTGAAACTGCTTAGCGCGGAGCTGGGGCAGAGACAGCGTTTGCCCATAGCTGTGGTAATTAGCATTTATTGGCTAATATTTAAGATTAAACTTTAAAAATGGAAGATTATCAGCAGTTTAGCTCAAATAAAAGGAGCATATTTAATAGCTGGGCCGGATCGATACGGCATCATGTTCTCACCACAAAAGAATTGCTCCAGAGTTCGTTTGGAACCAGACCTAGACCACCCCCACTAGCTAGTCTCAGTGCGGTTGTTTTGATCCGTACCAAAGCGTGATTTCTGTTTATACACCTGCTCAATCAACCTGCTAATGATTATTTTGTTAGTCGACTAATCTAATGATTATTTTTCTTTTTTCGATTAGTCGATTGGTTAACAATTATTTCTGCCATGTCCTCCATCTCTAAAAACAAAAGAAACAGCTGAACATGAAATTTAAAAGCCATTTAAATCTCTAGATGTAGTTTAAACATGGAAAGTACTGATGTTTAGTGAGTAAATATGTAATCTGTTAAGTTTGGGCACTATTGGTGACACAGACTAAGTTGAGTGTAAACTGTATGAGTGAGACATTTACCCCTATTTATCTCCCATTGTGTTTCTGTCCCCAGCACTTTGTGTAATGCAGGACTGTTACAAATGTACAATTAGTTAACAATAAAAATTGTAGTCGATACATTTAAATAAATGATTAATCATTGCAGCCCTAGCACTAAGGTTATAAACATACCAGAGTCTGTGTAAAAAACGCCCTGAGATTGTGAGAGAGATTGTAAGAGCAAAAAAAAATGGCAAGAGCAACAAGGAGAGAGATCATATGAGTGAGGAAGAGTGAGATTTTGTTAGAGTGAGACAGACTAAGTGAGAGAAACAGACAGAAATACAAGGATAAGACAGAGAATAGACAGGGCAGACATACTGAAGGAGCCTGAGGAGACAGAAGGACTGGACTGCAGGTTGCCAAGGCTAGTAAGGTGGTGTGTGTGTGTGTGTGTGTTGTGTGTGCGCACATGGTAGCTTTAAATCATCCTCTCCTGATTTAAAGCTCCCTGAGGAGCAGGACTTTGGTCCAGCAATCTGCTCTGCAGGCTGGTCCGTGCTGCTCTGCTCTCCTACTGACCTCCTCTTTCACCTCACAGCCCTTTACTCTTCATTCACCCATTCTACAGCCACACACTGCCAACAGGAGAACGAGCTATTTAGCTTTCCAGCCAATAGACTTGGAGTATGGGGTGTAAGCATTCCAATGGCATTTTCACCTCAACACCTTTCTGCTCTGAACACACTGTACAGTCCCGGCCTGATTAACTAACTGTGCTCAGAGCAGCAGAGTCAATAAAGAGAGGGAGATTATCATTAGCTGTCTGCTTTATATCTGTTGATTTTGTGATTGTTGAGCTAGAAGAAAGAAAAAAAAAAAACACACACTATGGATGTGCCATATCGTATCGTACACGATAATATCGTCAAAAATGTTAAATATCGTGAATGATATTATACCCTAAAATATCGTGCCATATCACCCATCCCATTTCCCATTATATATCTACTAGAGACCGATTATATCTGTCCAGTATCATTTATTTTACTTTAATCCCGGATATATGGAGGTACGTGGAGTGCATGATGAGTATCATGACATTTTTAATCATTGACTTCTGTTATAAATCTGATAAAAAAATTTTTTTATATATCTCAGTCAGCCATATCATATTGCATACAATAATAAAAAATAAATAATTTTTCTAATTCAGTGTTTTGCCATACCACCAAAAGTATCGTTATCGCAAAAATACCAAGAAATATCGTGATATTATTTTAGAGCCATATCGCCCACCCCTAACACACACAACCTCCTATACATTTATATGAAGCAGTCCTACCAAAAAAAAAAAAAAACAGGTTAGTACTTAATGAGCTTTAGGACTGCACTGAGTTTTATTAATGGCATGCTGTTCATGCTTCTACACCGATACTGGGAGGCAGTCACAGTGACAACTGAATAGCTCTGGCTCCCAAACACTCCTGCCATACAAGTCAGCAGGAATTCCACAGGAAGAGGAATTCTGAGCTCCACAAAGTGAGAAGAGAGCTGAAGTAGCCAGCTGGCAGCAATAGGAAGAGAGATCGAGCAATAATGACCTGCACTGTGCTCACTGCCATCCTCACATCAGCGCTAAACAGTTCCTGTAAAACGCTCACCTTTGCTCTTGTGTTTTGAAAAGGAATGTATGTAGAGTTCTGCTTTAAGCACATTTTAATTAGCTCATCATCACATTGTCTGTAAATCAAAACATACCCATTCAAAACATTAGCGCCAAACTTGGTTTTATGTAAGTGTCACAAGTAGTCTCCTTAACTTGCTTACACTATTTTTACATTACAAGCCTGATTATTTCATCTCTGAATTCAGATCATTCAGATTTGTTGCTCAGATCAGAATTATCTATCCAGCAGGTTGATATTCATAAATATAACTGAGCTGCATCTGTATGTAATGTGAACAAATCTTTTTTTGAACTAGCAGGCATGTACACCTTGACACATTTATGTGCATAATTATCCACTTGTTAAAGTATAACTGAAAATTCTCGGGAAGCTCAACATGTTATCTATCTATGTGTAAAGTTCCATCCTTTAACAAAAACAGCCAATCAGCTAGCTGATCACACTGCAAGAAGAAAAGGGAGTTAGTGGGGAAGCCACCACTCAGCATGAAGGGCTGCTCAAGTACAATTATTTTTATTTTTTTGCATTATTGACGGGAACAAATAAAATTATACAAAAAATTTTAAGGCTTTCACACCAAGCCTGATTTTAACGTATGAAAAATAGGCACGCCAGATTTTGAACATTAACACACATAAGTTAATACCTTCTTTCACATAGAGTACGGAAACATCCAAATTAGTCTGCAAGGGCCTCAACAGGGACACGCGCATCCACTCACGGTATGATAACCCTGCATAAAATTATCGTGGTATACTATGGAACCGGTTACTGCTGTAACACTAATGACCCAGTCACTAAATAGCTTTAAGTACATGTAAAAAGGCAGAAATGCAAAGAGACACACCAAGTCCAATCTGAAGGTTCTCGTTCATGGTGCATGCCTTAATATAACTTATTATGTATCCTATCTAGGGCACATATGAAAGTAACTTAAATGACTCACATCTGACATGTCCATACAGCCCTGAAATATCAGATCACACTCACATCACAGCAAAAAACAAGCAAACCAACACACAAACAAAAAATTATACAAATTAGTATATTCTTTCAGTCACACACTTAAAAATAACTGTTAGTAAAGAGACATGCGTATATTTCCACTGCACAGAAATCTTATGGGCAGGCCTATTGCAACAAGGCAACCAAACCAATCAACTGCCTAGAATCCCAAGCTGGCCTGAGCCCCCCACATAACAACTAAATGCAACAATCGTCCCTTTAAATTCTGTGATGGTCACTGCAGGAAAGTACACAAACACTCTAATCAGAATCACAATCAAGGTGGCTCCCTCCCATTAGTTTCTGACAGTATTCAGCCAGCCAGCCAGGTTCGTGATTTCTGCACCTAGCAAAAAATGAAAATTCAGCAATCATTAAGCAGAGTTATCCATTAAAAAAAACAGACAAAAAGAAGAGAAAAATAATATGTAATGTTTATGTTAGTTACCTGCCTGTCAGTCAATGCTAATAACGAATAGCATAACATACTTAACTTCAGTTTTAATGTAGGTGGCATAGCTTCTTTGCTAATCTATATATTCTACCATGATATTCTATTGTGCTTGGGTCCCCCACCCCATGTTTTAAAACAGGCTTGCTTATGGTTTCTCTCAAAGACGTTTCACACTGTGCTGTGGTAGTGTCACAAACAGAGCTCAGCTGCGTATCTGCAGAACATTGCAACACATATTCACAAAATTAAAACCAAGCGTGTGGATTTTGCACCCCTCCCTTTAAACTGGCAACAAAAATGTGTGAAAATCAGTCAATAGTCAAATCTCAATGACGTATTACATTTGATTGGGGAGCTGGTGGAAAAAAAAAACGCAGTGAAAAAAGCAGCTGCTCATTCACACAGCTACTGATAAGATTTCGACAGTTTTCACCAGTAAGAACATTTACTAGACTTTTTCAGCTTCCAGGTCAGTCTTAATTCAGTAGCACTGATAATGTTATAATGCTGAAATTAGCCGAAGTTAGATATAGCATCCATTATTTTATTAGTCAAGATATAATAACTACCTATTCTCCTTCTTTAGGAGCAGCAGCGCTGCATAACTAACATCTTACAGTAAATCCCTACATACACACACCACGGCTGCTCCCCAGGAAACCTTGAGATCCTTATCTTTCCTGCCTGGTGCTCCAGCGTGTGCTGGAGTGTGTGTGTGCGCGTGTGAGAAAGTTAAGCAGATTGCTCTACAGGGAGATCTGTGGGCAGTTAAAATACCAGCAGTACTTAACACGCATCACTACATCACACTGGCCTGGAGCAGGGCCTCTTCTTTTCAGACAAAACACCACATGTAACAAGCTCTCAACACTGCTATTCTACTTCTCTTACCTTTTAACATTTCCTAGAAAGCATGTTTTAATGCTAGCCGTTTGGGTTTAACTATTAATGCAGCAATATCACTAAACTAGGAAAAAACACACACATAATATACATGTAATAGCAGCACTCAAACACATACTGTGGATAAAGAATGAAATGAGTATAATCATGACTATCACAATCAAGATAACATTATTACTGATTCAACAGATACCGCTATAGTTTATCTACTGGAAAGAACATTCTGGAAAGATATTGTCACTGTTTTAATGCAAATGACTTGGATTTATCTCATTAACTCAACCATGAAACACTACTTTTCCAGTCACAGCCAGGAATTAGACTTATTAGACTCTTATGAAGCACACTAAAGGAGCAGCAATGGCCTGAAGGTTGAAGAAGCAGCCTTGTGACCAAAAGGTCCCCAGTTTGATGCCGTTTACACATGGTCACTTCATGCACCAGAATCAGGAGGTCTGGATAAGAGCAAGTCACATAAAAAGAAACGCATAAACTCACCCAATACACACATATTACACATCAAATCAAATATAAATTGAATCAGTAAAAATAATCACTTCAGCAGGTAGTAATGTGTGACACATTTCCGCCACATTATAGTACTGTATAGCCACAATACACAATCTAACAACCAAAAAACACAAAATAAAAAAACAATATCTGCAACATGACAAGCGAATATGCATATACAATCCAAATGTACACATGTTTTTGATCCCTTGAACTAGCAGCACAGGAATAATAGGACAACGTATTTGCAAGTAGCTGGCAAATTGATTTGTATTAGAAAGAGACTGTTTTAACAGAATATACTGCAAAATATTGCAATAAAGCAACCAAAGTGATGTATTGCAACTTTTGAAAAGTGTATTTTTTAGAAACAAAACATAAGTAAAAGTAAATTTTCTTATACAATCAGAACAGTAGGATCTAACAACAGCGTAGACTGCTATCTAAATCTCCAATGTTCACGTGTAAACTATTAATCAATAAACACGTACCATATTTTTCGCAATATTAGGTGCACTTAAAATCCTTTATTTTTCCACAAAATTAAATCCTTTATTTCCCCCCCCCCCTCAAAAAAGCACCTTATGTATGAATTTTACCAGTCCGGTTGTAGGGGGCAGTAAAGCCACTCCACTTAAAGTACAGAGTTATACAGGAGTTTCTGTTTCTCCAGCACAGAGACTGCAGCAGTATTAGCATTAGGCGCTAAGCGCTAGCTCTTTAGCCGTTCAGAGGCTACAACGGAATGTAGCTTGTATGTTTACCGTGTTAAAACAAGCTATGTATGATGAACCGCTAGCTGATAGCGCCCTGGCTTACTGGCACACTCCGGGTTCCTCAGTGTAGCACTATCAAGTGGCATTTACCAGCCTTAAGCACTGCTAACTGCAGCTAGCGCTTCTGCTAACCATGCTGTTGAAAAAATACTGATAATGTAAGCTTACTGTAAATAAACAGAAGCGCTTTACGCCCCCAAACATACAGTTTTCAAAGAGAAATCTGTGTAGATTAATATCCAGCGCTCTTTTGACTTATAGAACTATAATTGTGTTTACTAGTGCTTCCCATAGCTTTACTATTAAAAGGGAAACATGGCGACACCCCTGTTCCTTACTATTGTTGCTTAAACATGCCGTATAATCGGGTGCACTTTATGTATGAAAATAGACCAGAAAATACACGTCCATTGGTGGCACGCCTCATAGTTTGCAAAATATGGTAAAGAATACGTTAAACTAAAAATCAATATTATGTTTGAGAATTGATACAGTATTACCAAACATAGTAATTTCTTACATACCTAATGACTGATGCACTCTGCTTTTAAGAATTAATACAGTATTAGAAACCATACCATCATCACACTTATCAAATCACACCCCTTATGGCTGATGCACAGATTTAACAGCCCTCGAAATCGAACACATGGCTTTACAGCACTTAAAAGAATAAATAAGGAGTCCCTTCCAAAAAAAGCCACTGCCTCATGAGGACAATCACAACATAATGGGATTATTGATCCAGCAGACACAACCATTGCTGATCTATTGGAGAGAACATCAGTATTCCACAGCTCCCTCATGTTGTGTTACACCAATTCAGAGTTCTGAGGATGATCCAGTGTAACTGTCAGAGTGAGAAAGAGGTCATGTGATTAACATTAAGCCAAACAGATCTTTTCAGAAGATCTTTTCAACTACAGGGAAAAAAAATGAGAAATAAAGATGAAGCAGATGCAGCATGGAGAGGCTACTCTACTAAGTTTAGTCTAAGGCTAGTCATTAATCATCATGAACTACATTCACTGCCAGGGATGAGCAATTCCAGTCCGCAGGGACTCAGCACAGTACAGTTTAGAGCTGGCCCTGCTTTGACACACTTGACTTAACTTATCTTAAGCTATGGTTTAAGTTTGATAATTAGCACACGTATAAATCAGGTGTGGCAGAGGTGGGTGTAGATTGTGTTTAGGGTTGTGGCTCTACAGACTAGAACTAGAACTACCTCTTCTATGGCAGCGGGGAATCCAAACTCCTCCAGTATCCAGAACAAAAGACAAAAACCCTACAGTAGACTGTTTTTTCCACATTATAAGGTGCACATTAAATCCTTAAATTTAAATTTATATCGTCAGTGTGCCTTATTTGTGAATTTTACCAGTCAGGTTGTAAGGAGCAGTAAAGTAAAAAACTACAGTATAGAATTTTACAGGAGTTTCAGCTTAGCCCAAGGCACAGAGGCTGGAGAAACATTAGCATTAGCCGCTCGCTTAGCTAGCGGCTAATGCTAATGTTTCTCCAGTTAGCTCTTTCACCATTCAGAGGTGAGTATTATCAGACTGTAGCCTGCTGCTAACCTCAGCTAGCTATTGCTGGAGTAGCATTAGCATTACCTGCTAACCGTGCTAATGGCTAGTTTTTTTGTTGTTCAGAGGTGGGTTTTATCAGCTTGTAGCCTGTAGCGTGTATACTGTGTTAAAACAAGGTACGTGGGACGAACCGCCAACTAGCTTACCAGAACATTTAGGGTTCCTCAGTCTAGTCTTGTCAGTTAGCGGCTAATGCTCCAGCTTTAGTGCAGGAGAAATTTGGGAATAAACTGAAGCACTTTACTCACACAAATAAACAGGAGTTGTCAGGAGAGACATTTGTGTAGATTAACATCCAGCTCTCGTTTGACAAGAAAGCTTAGCTTTACTTAACTTCATGCTGCTCGCCATCAGGTAGATGACACATGCTATCTACATTACTCCTAGTGTGATGCTGGCCAGCACACAAGTCTATTAGCTGATGTATTGGAACTGGAGTGCTGGAATGTTCTAGTCCTCACTATCGTAGTGTTGAGAGCATTAATAGTAGGTTGGGTAATTGGCCTTAAAAAATATGGAGAAAATAGACTAAAACTAATAAAAAAAATAATAAAAAAACCCAGAATGCAGGATTGTAGTAGCTTCCTATGAGATGTGATCTCTTCAGTCAGAAGAACTGTACGCCTTGTTAACTGGTTAAGATCGAGCATTACACTTTTTTGAGTGCAGGCCAGTGGAAAACAAAACCATGGCATCAAAACATAAGTGCCACAATTACAAGCATCATTAAGTTTGTTGCCATGGCGTTCAGTGCCAGGAGGACATGCAGCAGACTGTACATTAGTCCTGCCCTTTTGTACCAGCCGGATGCTCTGCTGCTGTCATCTCTGTGCTCCAGAGAGACCGGAAACTTGTTCCATCAAATCCACAAATCCACTTCTCAGAGAACTCAGAGATACAAGCTGCACTGAGTAAAACCTGCCAGTCAGCAGGGTCACATCATACTGTATGAACAATACACAGCCAGTCATCATTTAGGAAAGATACAGAAACCACTTCAGCACCTCCCCACTGGCATCAGCTTTAACATGGTTCTTGTTTGTATACTGAGAACACAACAGAACAAGGCCAAATTATTGCCTCTAGTAGTCAAATCAGAGAAGAAGCAAGTTACAACCTGGCCTCCAGGAGCCATCTCTGCTCTTCAGGACTGTTTTGAGCACACTGACTGGGACATGTTCAGAGAAGCTGCTACCTCTGATGACTCATCAACCTGGAGGAGTACACAGACTCAGTGACTGGCTACATCAGCAAGTGCATTGAGGATGTTACTGTCTCCAAAACCATCACATCCCGCCCCAACCAGAAGCCGTGGATGACTGCAGAGGTGCGTGCGCTGCTGAGATCCCGAGACAAGGCCTTTAAGTCAGGGGACAGGGCTGGCCTCCGAACAGCTAGAGCCAAGCTCTCCCGGGGGATCAGAGAGGCAAAGCGCACCTACGCAAAGAAAATCCACGCCCACTTCCAGGACACTACTGACACTCGGCGCATGTGGCAGGGCATCCAGACCATCACCAACTACAAGTCACCCCCCCCTGCTTGTAACAGTGATGCCTCCCTTCCAGATGCACTGAACTCCTTCTACGCAAGGTTCGAAGCACAGAACTACAAGACAGCAAGGAAGACTACACCTCCTCCAAACGACCAGGTACTGTGCCTGTCCTCAGCTGATGTGCGGAAAACTCAACTCAGAGTCAACCCACGGAAAGCCCCAGGACCAGACAGCATACCTGGCAGAGTGCTCAGAGGATGTGCAGAACAACTCACGGATGTTCTCACGGACATTTTCAACATCTCTCTGAGTACTGCAATCGTGCCGACGTGCTTCAAGACGACCACCATCGTCCCTGTGCCGAAGAAGTCTCAAGTGTCCTGCCTTAATGACTACCGTCCCATTGCACTTACTCCCATCATCATGAAGTGCTTTGAGAAGCTGGTCATGAGGCACATCAAAAACCAGCTCCCGTCCTCACTGGACCCTCTGCAGTTTGCGTATCGTCCACACAGATCAACAGACGATGCCATCTCTACTGCGCTCCACCTGGCTCTCACCCACCTGGACAACAAAGACTGCTATGTTCGAATGCTGTTCATCGACTTCAGTTCAGCATTCAACACCATCATCCCTCAGCATCTGATCGGAAAACTGAGCTTGCTGGGCCTGAACTCCTCCCTCTGCAACTGGGTTTTAGACTTCCTGACTGAGAGACCACAATCAGTCAGGATTGGAAACAACACCTCCAGCACCACCATACTGAGCACTGGCGCCCCCCAGTGCTGTGTGCTCAGCCCACTGCTGTTCACTCTGCTGACTCATGACTGTACTGCAAAGTACAGCTCAAACCACATCATCAAGTTCGAACGACGAGTCAGCATACAGAGAGGAGGTGCAGTGGCTGACGGACTGGTGCAAAACCAACAACCTATCTCTTAACGTGGATAAAACCAAGGAGATGGTTGTTGACTTCAGGAGAGCTCCAGGTGTCCACCACCCGCTGAACATCAACGGCTCTGCTGTGGAAATTGTGGATAACACCAAGTTCCTCGGTGTTCAAATTGCAGAGAACCTCACCTGGTCCCTCAACACCAGCTCCATAACCAAGAAAGCCCAGCAGCGCCTCTACTTCCTGCGGAGACTGAGGAAAGCACATCTCCCACCCCCCATCCTCACCATGTTCTACAGAGGCACTGTAGAAAGCATCCTGAGCACCTGCATTACCGTCTGGTTTGGGAATTGCAACACCTCAGACCGCAAGACCCTACAGCGGATAGTGCGGACAGCTGAGAAAATCATCGGAGTCTCTCTTCCCTCCATCGCCGAGATCTACACCACACGCTGCATCCGCAAAGCCACCAGCATTGTGGCCGACCCCACCCATCCCTCACACGGACTCTTCGGTCTGATGCCGTCCGGCAGAAGATACAGGAGCATCCGAGCCTCCACTACTAGACTCTGCAACAGCTTCATCCACCAGGCAGTCAGACTTCTCAACGCACAGAGACAGAACTGAACCCCCACCCCACCCACCACTCACCCAACACACTCACACAAAACTAAACTGTACACCCCCCCCCCCCCTTTACACTCACAAGAACTGAACTTCACCCACACACACACCCAGTCAGCACAGAGGCTGACATGACTTTATTTGCTGCACTCTTAAAAACTATAAACTCTACCTCAGTAACTGCTGTGATTATATATGTTCTATATGTTACAGTATGTCACACATCTCTGCACCTTATCCCCACTATACACTTATTATACCGTATCGGTACTGCACTGTCCTGTCTTTAAATTGTCTCGTCCTTTGTATTTATTGTATTTATTGTTATTTAGTGTTATAATTTTATAATTTTAAGTTGACACAGAGTAAACACTTTAACATCATCAACCAGATACTAGTGCTGGGCGATATGGGAAAAATCATATATCACGATATGGAATTTTTTATATCAAGATAATGATATATATATATATATATATATATATATATATATATATATATATATATATATATATATATATATATATATATATATTAGGGGTGTCACGATTCTCTAAATCCTCGATTCGATTTCATTTTCGATTTGAGGGTCACGATTCGATTCGATTCTCGATTTTCTTGTTTTTTTTTCTTGTTATTATTTTATGCCTCATAAAATTTAAATAATATATTTATTATTATTATTATTATTATAAATATTATAAATATTATTATTATTATTATTATTATTTATTAAGATATATATGGTAATGCCATCTAGTGACTTTTTTTGGTAGCAACAGTGTGCACTATTAAAACAAGCAGTTTATCAGAGCTGTGTGTGGATGGCTGGTGAAACTGCTCATTACATGAAGCTGCAGTTCTTCATCCAACCACTAGCAGCAGCAGCACCCCGCTCTCTTCACTCAGTCACTACTTCAGTACAGCCCAGCCACGGGCTACAGAGCTCAGCCAGTCCGTTTTTACTGTTTCTGTAAACAAATAAAGGTTTTAACCCCACTAACCGGATAATACAGCTCACTACAGTTCATCTTTCAGCCCAAGCAGCTAACAGCAGCAGGTTAGAACAGCCGACACGGAGGCACTGCTCGGATTACATTATAAACAGGTCAGTTAGCGCGCTGCTAACCTCAGGATGTTTATAACTATGGAGTTTAGTGGACACACCACGGCCGCCAGGTAAGTCTTTTAAAGGCTACTGAAGACTATTAAAGGCTATTAGAGGTTATTGAAAGCATTATTGGGGGGCAGAAATCAGTACAGGCTGGTTAGATAAGTGATGTTTATTAACGTCATTAAAACAGATTTTGTCAGGTATTGTCTTATAAATATTTACACATAACTTATATCTCTCCTGAAAAGCTTTTATTTTAGTCAGAAACACGCTTGTGTTTACTTTATCTGAGAGAAAGATGTTTTTTTAATTCAATGGAAAGCAACAGGTGTAGTCAATTATAAGTTTAAGATTTTTAATCCACCTCACTGTGATCTATAGTCAGTGTTCTCAAGTCACACTGACACACGCATTTCAGCGAGTTCACACGCTCTCACCTGCGCGCACCCACCCCTCCGTTAGATACAGATACAAAACCTGCGCGCCCAACCCCCGCCCCCCCCCTCCCCCGTTGGACAGATAAAAACAGTGATCACACTCCCGCCGACTGCGCTCATGCAGCGGCTCTCTATTTAAATGAATAGGATGCGCTGTGTTGGTGCCGCGCCATTTGCGTAGCGCGCTGCGCTATTTGCGTAGCGCGCGCGGGAGGGATCGTCGATCCTCTTTTTGACTTCGATACTCGAGATCGTGACCTCATTTCGATTCGATTTCGATAAAATATCGAGATCGTGACACCCCTAATATATATATATATATATATATATATATATATATATATATATATCATGATATACCAGATTTATATAAATAAATAAATTATAAATAAATAAACAAACACGAAAATGAGGGTATTCAATCTGTAATTTCAGTTCGTTTTAGTTTTTTCTTTTAATTACCGTTTTTATTAGTTTCAGTTAAGGAGAACTTTCACTTTCAGTTTTTATTATTTTGTTTGTTTTCGTCAACAATAATACTTGGTTACTTAGCTATATGGTGATTATCATAGCTTTATATAAAATAAATATAGTATTAAGAAACAGATGACACAGATGCTTCTTCTACTGCTTACGGGCTGAATGATGTACAGTGTCAGCATATAAATCGTGTGCGTTTTCCTACAGGACAAATCATTCAAACATGCAGATGAGCTCTCCACACCCGATGAAAAAAAAAAAATCACACAGTGACTGTCTGGCTTAAAATAGTTAGATAAAGCTATTAAATGAATAAATCAACATTTATTTAAAAGACCAGGTAGACTATCTGTATGCTAAATAACAAAGAAGGCAGCAACAAGCTAATAAGCTAATAACATTTAATAAAAACAGAATAATAGATATAAAATAGGAAAAAAAACAACAAACTAAGCTCAAAATGCTGAAAGAAGCAGTAGCTTAAAGACAGAATATAAAGCTTTACAAGCGCTATGAGACGCAACACCTATAGAACCAAGGACGGTTCTAAAATGTAAAAATACACAACAGAGCGCCGTGTACCACATAAAATCGGTCCAAGATCCTCACCAAAAATAGAAAACATGATAGAAACCCAACCCTAACGACAACACATTTTATTGTAGCCTCCGTTTTGTATTTGCATGAATAATTGATTAAATTATTGTAGAAACGATAGAGACAATAGAAGGTAAGTAGCACGATAGACACTTTTCTATCGTCCCCACGATATTTATCATCATACCGCACAGCACTACCAGATACCATTCTCAAGAGTCCCTCACTGAGCACAGTACAGTGAATATCAGCAACACTAACAGCTGAACTAACATTACTAAGCACACAAAATATGTTTCAGCACTACTGCTGCTTTCAGACACATCTGTATGGTGAAAGTCAATACTATACTAGTGATTAAGCAACAGCCCTGTTGTGCAGCTCTATCAGTTAGTGTATCAGAGCTTCTGTGTTACAGTCACAGATTTAAAACACTGATCAGAACTGAAAATCAAAGCACCATCAGGAGGTCAGGTCATTCACACTTATACATGTCACACTCAGCTACTGGAAATCAGAATCATCTCTTTGTGAAAGTTCAATACACATCACACATCATTAAGCAATAAAAATAAACAACCCTATCTCAAACTATACAGAACACATCATGCATGCTTTTGGACAACAGCCCTGCTGTGACAAAGCTAGCACAGGCCATGAAAAAGCTTAGTGTTGAAACAAAGAAGCACATGTGCAGTCCTGTCTGACCAAAGCACCAGGGCTTTACCTTTACACAGAGATACAGATGACTGAAGCCCAGGCAGATATTCCTGTTTATCACACAGCTTCCCCTGAGGCTTTTAAATCACTGGATTCCCAACAGTATCTGCCCAACTTCCGCTTATTTTATTGGAGAAACTTCATTAACTTTGCTGCATCGTCCAGGACTAGGCTTCTGAAAACAAGAAAACCAACCCAGTTTGATACTGTTCAGACGACCCAGTTAAAAGTGCCTTGCAGTCGCTACTGGGTTACTCCCAAGGAGCCTGTTATAGTAAGTGTACACTTGAGCTTCGTAAGGACAGTTCTCTGACAATGGACAGCCTATATTTTTTTCACTGTCATTCTAAAGCTGCAATATTCTGCATTTAGATCCCCATCCACCATTTAAAAGGCTGACCTCTGACCAAAACAGTTCTTCAGTGGGTTTGGATCAGATATCTAGCTGTTTTTACCCCAATACGCATCAATGAGCCCTGGGTCGCCATGACCCTGTTACTGGTTTACTGTTTGCCTTTCCCCAAAACACTTTCTGTTGTTACGCAGAAATTTCCCCAAAATACCAGCTTGAAGTTCTGGAAATGTAGAGATGTTCTCAGACCCAGTTGTCAAATAATCACAATCAAAAAAAAAAAAAAAAAAATTGAAAGACTGTTCACTTGCTGCCTAATATGTACATCCCACCACTTTACTAGTGCCACTGTGATTCAAGGATTGTCAGGGTTATTGACTTTACCCGGCTTTAATATTATGGCTGATCGTGTGGATACAGCTCCCAAGTCTCCCCTCCAATAACAACAATACCAGAGTTAAATAGGAAATTTAGGAAAGGAGTTTAATTCAATTCAAATTTATTGATAAAGCAGCTTTACAGGAAAAGTGGAATCAATTTTTGTTTTATATCAAAGCTGCATGTATGGTTAAAAGGGGCTGTTTACTATTCGCATCATTTTAAATGGTGTTTACAAATATAATATTTTGTGTAAAAATAAAAAATAGGAATTGTAATCGAGAGAACTGCTTATATATTTGAGGAATACTGATATATATATATATATATATATATATATATATATATATATATATATATATATATATATATATATATATTTTTTTTTTTTTTTTTTTTTTTTACACTATATTGCTCAGCTCTAGTATAACATGTTAAAGGGTAAAATGTTTTTGAAGAGTTTTGTTTCAACAGAATCTTCACACAGGCCTCAGGTACATCTGGAGCACATCTGTATTATACACACAGTGTTGAGATGGTGTTGTTTTCCAATTCTTTGTTGTTCTTTGTCACACGCTCTGTGCCACTGCTTTATTCATTTCTCGTGTTGCTATTGTTGCCGTTCGGCAGATGATCCACAGCGCTGGAAAACTCCTTTGTTCCGCTCTCTTTTGTGTCATAAAAAGATGGCAAATGGGTCTGGGTGACATTTAAGTCAACATATATTAAGTTTTTGTCTCTGTGCACACGCACACATTCTTCCTCAACAGCAGAGTAAACAGAGCGAGAGACTGTAAGAGAGTCAGAGAGTGAGTGAGTGAATGAATAAATGAATGAATGAATGAATGAATGGGAACAGCCGTTAGCCCTCAGGGGTTCAGGGTCAGACAGAGAGGCATGAGACATACCAGGAACATGCACGCTATTATCCCAAACGCTGCAGAGTCAGGCTCGATTATCTCATCTCTGCCTGTCCCGGGGGATCAAAGCCTCTCCTACACCGCTGATACCGCACTCTCCCACAGTATAAATCATGCCAACTTCACTGGCCTTTAAAGCATTTTACAGCCCTGAAGAGGAGCACTCCCAGGAGGAGATCTCAGCTGGAGACAGAACAGCTCGAGTACAGCACAGCTCCAGCAGAGACCAACAGATACAGCCAGTGCACACAACACACAGCCTACTCTCAGAGAAGAGCTTAAAAACACATTACAACACTGTTACAGCACAAGCCACAGTTTAACTTTAACCTCAACAACTAAACACAACTATCAGGGTTTATATAAGTAAAAAAGTATCTAGGCTTTGAATTAGTTGAAATCTTTCTTAGAAAAAAAAAAAAAAGAAGTATGCTAACAAGTCAGCTTTAATTTAAGTTAAAAGAAATTTACCTAAATGTGACATTATGTAAAGTGTGGAATTATTGTGGCATTTACATTTGTCTGAGAAGCTGGGCACAGGCTAAAAAATCTACACTGATGCCATCTAAAATATACAAACACCATGTTCAAACTCCGATATTACACAAATAGCCATATCTGAGCTGGGAACATTTTGATAAATATATCAATCTTGACCTGTTTAAGATATATTACACAACACTGCACCTCCTCCTCTTAAGACATTTATTTCACAAAAAACAAGCGTTCAGTGTTTCAATGAATCAGCATTTTCTGTAACAGCATCTAAAGCAGCGATTCTCAACTGTTGGGACATGACCCAACAGTGGGTTGCGGGCACATTCCAGGAGAGTGCCAGACAGCTTGTAAAAAATAAATACATTAAAAAATGATTAATGCTCAACTATTTTGTACTATTTTGAAACTAAAGCGTTTCTCACTAATGTTCTCTGAATACAGAGAAGTGGAATATCCAATTGTGTGGCCTTATTTATTTGGTGCAGTTTTAATACATCATTTTATTGTAGTAACATTTAAACACAATGTTGTCATGTTCCTCCACAGTTTCTAAAAAAAAAAAACACTTAAATTGACTTTGCACATATATGTAGGTTTGTATTCTATAAAAGTGGGTTGCAACTTAATGACCATGAAAAAAAAAATGTGGTTCTTAGGCTGAGACCCATTGATAACCCCTAATCTAAAGGTCGGGCTATGCTGCTAGCCCATATTAAAGAAATTGATATGCTTCATATTATGACAGTTTGTTAACAATTAAATATGTGAACATTAAAATATAAATGGCCTACTGACCATCTGTTGCTTCTTGTAAAAAATGTTGTGTGGTAGTGATGTTATTAATTGTGTTGCAATATTTGTATTGTGTTGTGTTTCTTGTATGCTCATTGTTTGTTTGTACTGTCTTGAATTTAATATTTCGATATAGTCAGAGTTGCCAGGGATTGGAGATGAAAATGATCCCCCAGTGTTAACTCTGGCTTTTTTACAGAAGTTATTCTTTGTTTATTAATGAGCACTGTCAGTGCAAAATAAACAAGTAAATTACATGCAATTAAATTTAATACAGAAAAAAAAAAAAAAACAGAAAAAAGCACGGCTGATTAGCAGACATCTAATATCTGATACTTGTCTTCATAAAATAACAAAGGTCATCACTTATATTCATAAAATAAATGTCATCATTTCATCATAATGCAGAACACTACAATAGCCCTGCATCATGACGCATTACCAAGTCAGCTTGGAATGGTTTATTGGAACTGGCACCCTCAACTGGCATTGACCATCAGTTGAAATGAGATGAAAAATGGTTTACAATTTTACAATATCTCTACCAAACATATGTTTTACTTGCATCTCCTTAAATACTTACAAATCATAATAATGTGTAGTCATGCAATTGTAGCATGCCAGCAACTGGATGATAAAATGTTATATAAATAATAAATTTATCAACGCTGATTGATACAAGTAATTCAGAGAGACATGTCGTATGATGATAAGATCACCAGTTTGATACAAAGTGATACCACAGAATCCACAGCTGGAAGTCCTAAAAAGCATAACTGAACTTTTGGGTAGGATGGCCCTCCATCTCCCAATTTACTCATCGTCATAGTTTCTTAGCTGTAATGTAACAGAACTGGCAGATAGTGCTCTCCTGCAAGCGTGTACAGCTGTCCAACGAGTTTAACTCTTGGCTTTGTGGAACTATAGAAATTTCCATTCTAACTAGCCTTCACACCCAAAGTACACATGTAGCCTATGATAGGACTTTGGAAACTACCTAGAAATTGGAACAAAACACAACTGGGTGATTGTGAAGATTAAAAGGGAAGAAAAACGTGAGAGAATACTATGTGCTGACTGAAGGAATTTTCCTCTACAGGGATCTGTAGTTCTGTAGGAGCAGTCAAATAGCTGAGCCCGTTTCCCTTTTCTGTCATCATATTTGTCTCCTCATTCCTTTTCCTCTATTTCTCAACAGAGCCTATAGTGCAGAATCTCGGATATGGGTTATCAGGGATGACAGCTGGTTTGGGACTGTAGTGTTTTCTCTTCCTGCACTTCAGCCCCACCCGCCCCCCTCCTTCCCCTCTACAGTACTCTCCCGCTCCAAAATAAACAATCTCCCCGGGTGGCGCCCCCAATTCTCTCTGTATGCATGTGTGTGCACATGTCTCTCTCGCCAGGAGGGCTGATAAAACGCCCAATTACACCCATACACAACAGAAGGTGCCAAAACAAGACCCAACAGGGCTGAGCAGCTCAACAGGGAATGGACTGGAGACCTACACTTGTACAATAGCTCTGAATGAGAGCTGATGTGGGACCTAATCAGGGCTTAATGAGACTGTACCAGTGATGAAAACATAACTACTTAAAATGAAAGGCTTAAAGAAAAATGAGCGGAGAAGGAATAATTTAATCCAAACATTAATAATACCATTCTCTTGTACCCCAGGTGTAATCATCCATTCAACACAGGCCTGGTCTAATTTTGAACTGGCATTCAAAAATAATATGGTTAAAATTTGATGAAGCAATGAAGAGAACTGCTCAATTCTCCTTTTATACAGACGAGTTCACCTGCTCCAATAGGTCAGCTGGGTAACACATTTTTGCATTGATTTCTTTGGTTTCTTGTATTAGACTAATGTATTAGCACATATTCAGCATGTTAGGTCGAGTCTGGTAACCTAGTCGTCAAAAGGTCCTTTGGTTTGGTGCTGTAGCACACCAACTGGTTAGCAGAAAGCAGGACTACAGTATTGCACATCCAGTCATCGCACAAAAGCCCAGTTTAGATACTCAAGCCCAAACCAGACCCAATGCCCAACCAGAACTCAGGCAGAGTTTTAAATTCAAGCTCAGGCTCATAATGCCATTGGTTGGGTTGGATCGGGTGTGGACAGAATGTGCACAGGCATGGGTAGAGTCGGTCTGGATTTTTTAGCCCGTTCTAAACTCTATGTGAAGCCACATTTAGCTTGGAGTATCCCTGTGATTGGCTTACACAGCTTCCATAAACAGTAAAGAGTAACACTGAACATTATTCCATATATAATACACTAGTAACAGTATAGCACCACACACACAGAGTTCAGTAAAATACTCTGTGTAACAATCATGGTACGCGCAGTGTGTGATTTGTGTCGATTCAGTAGTCAACAACAATGGAAGCCAAAAAAAAAGTAAGCGTATGTGTGAAGTTATGCTGTTGCAGTTTGCTTCAAATAGTGCTGAAAAGTTTCACTGTACAAAGAGAAAAAGGTAATACTAAAACGACTACATTTTCCACAGTGTAATTCAACAGCTTACAGTACAGTTTTACTACCACAGATCTTCAAACAGTGACCCCCATTATGGTTTAGTATGAACACAGATATGCCAGTCTAAAAAAAGAATTATGTTGATTTTTCCTCACAAAAACTGGCTGACAATAGCCTAAGGTTTTAGATCAGACCTCAAAGCTAAAACAACTATGCAGGTTATCACAGTTAACATTGACAGCACAATAAAAAAGATGGTGCAAACAGTGGTGAAGCTGTTAAGTTCATTTTACAGAGGCAGTAAAACAAACCTAACGTATTTCTGGTCACTTCCACAGACCAAAACATTACAGCCCATGACTTTAGAACTGAGTGGAGTTGTAAAGGGCCGCTCACCAAAGAAGAATGTGACCTCTGTGTGACCCAAATCTGTCTGCTGTCTCAGAGTTCATGTGGCAGTGCTTGTGTGTTGTGTGTGAGTGTGTGTATACTAGAAAAAGAGAGAGTAAGAGAGAGAGAGAGATAAGGCCAAAGCAGAACTGAAAGAGCCTGAATAAATCTTCTTTGAATACAGAACCTAAAAACGCAATCTATAAAACCATAGACATCATATTCCCCAACTAAAACTCCCACAACCCAACAGAACAGTCTCTTTCCAACAGCTCCTGCCATCCCCCGCTGACCCTCTGTACCTCAGCCTCTCACTCAGACCGTATCAGAACAATGTTCCATTATAAGTGTAGTGTGTGTGAGGAGGAGCAACAGCTGCGGCTGAACAAACAGCTGTATCACTTCACCAACCCCCTGACCATCCCCAGCGCTCACTCCCTCCATCGCTCGCCTTCTCTCACTCCCAAATATGGCTCCAAGCAGTGCTGGCTGACATTTCACCTATACTGCTAATAACCTGGGGCAGAGTCACATAGCAGAAATGCTTCAGAATTTAGCAGTATAGATAGATAATATTATAAAGATGTACTGAAAGAAAATATTCAAGCATTATAAATCTTACTAGACCCAATCCTTATAAGCATAATCCCAATTCTACTAAACTAATCTTACTAACCATAGCCAAAACTTCACCCTCAAACCCCAACTGTTAATCTAACCCTACTAATCACTTTACCCTTCTAAACCCAACCTAACACCAAAATTAAAATTATTAACCCTACCCCTCTCTATACAAACCCTAATTTAATAACCATACCCTCATACAGTCTCAATTTATTAACCCTTACCCTAACTCTCACACGACTGAATGTACATTCATTTAGCCTATCCCTCACTTTCCTAACCCTTACCCTAATGTCTTAAACCCTTAATCAACTAACCCCAACTCAACCCTTACCCTACTGACCCTACCAGTCACTCTACTAACCCTAACCTTACCTCAACTCTTACCCTACTGACCCTACCAGTCACTCTACTAACCCTAACCCTACCTCAACTCTTACCCTACTGACCCTACCAATCACTCTACTAACCCTTACCACCTCAACTCTTACCCTACTGACCCTACCAATCACTCTACTAACCCTACCTCAACTCTTACTCTTCTGACCCTACCAGTTACTCTACTAACCCCACCACCTCAACTCTTACCCTTCTGACCCTACCAGTCACTCTACTAACCCTACCTCAACCCTTACCCTACTGACCCTACCAGTCACTCTACTAACCCTAACCCTACCTCAACTCTTACCCTACTGACCCTACCAATCACTCTACTAACCCTTACCACCTCAACTCTTACCCTACTGACCCTACCAATCACTCTACTAACCCTACCTCAACTCTTACCCTTCTGACCCTACCAGTTACTCTACTAACCCCACCACCTCAACTCTTACCCTTCTGACCCTACCAGTCACTCTACTAACCCTACCTCAACCCTTACCCTACTGACCCTACCAGTTACTCTACTAACCCCACCACCTCAACTCTTACCCTTCTGACCCTACCAATCACTCTACTAACCCTACCTCAACTCTTACCCTTCTGACCCTACCAGTTACTCTACTAACCCCACCACCTCAACCCTTACCCTACTGACCCTACCAGTTACTCTACTAACCCTAACCCTACCTCAACTCTTACCCTTCTGACCCTACCAGTTACTCTACTAACCCCACCACCTCAACTCTTACCCTTCTGACCCTACCAATCACTCTACTAACCCTACCTCAACTCTTACCCTTCTGACCCTACCAGTCACTTTACTAACCCTACCTCAACTCTTACCCTTCTGACCCTACCAGTTACTCTACTAACCCCACCACCTCAACTCTTACCCTTCTGACCCTACCAGTCACTCTACTAACCCTACCTCAACCCTTACCCTACTGACCCTACCAGTCACTCTACTAACCCTAACCCTACCTCAACCTTTACCCTACTGACCCTACCAATCACTCTACTAACCCTAACCCTACCTCAACCTTTACCCTACTGACCCTACCAATCACTCTACTAACCCCACCACCTCAACTCTTACCCTACTGACCCTACCTACTACTAGTCACTCTACTTATCCTGACCCTACCCTGTCAAACCTTACCCTATACTCCTCACCAATCACTCTACTAACCCTAACCCTACCCCTACCTTAAAATCTTACCCTATTGACCTTAATTATTTCAAGCTTAATCCAGCCCCTACACTGACTAACTAGATTTCTGCTGTTTATATTTTTCCTAATGAAGTTTAATTTGTTAAAAACAATCTTTTTAGGAGAGAAATTTTGAAAAATATCCTCACTTTAACAAATTTGTCATGTTGTCCCATCTCCTACTGTGCAGACATTTAGTCCCCATAGATACACTATAACTGATAATAACACATATACCAAAAATGTGATTAGAGTTCATTCACATATTGCATGCTTCCGGGACTTTAATATTGCGAAGGCCAACACTGCAGCAGTGATTAACCAACAGCCCTGTTGTGCAGCACTATCAGTCAGTGCACCAGCCCACACAGCCACAGATTTCACACACTGATCACAACTAAAAATCAAAGCACTGCCAGAGGTCAGTCACACTAATGAAATGCTGCACAACCCTGGAGCCAAACACATGCTCTTCCACTCCTACCATTTATCTCAAGTGTACTTTACATGATTGCTAGTGATGAGAGCTGTAAATGATACCTTAATTGTTTTTTTGCTCTGATTAGCCTTGTGTGGTACCGTATCATAAAAGGAAGCAAACTCATTAACTGACTGATCAATCTGACATTTAGGGCAGACTGAAAGATAAACACTTATGCAGATCCCATGCATGAATAACTCTTATGCAAAGCTTTCTCTCATTAATTGTCGCCTTTTGAACAGCATATTTTATCAGTAACACATGAACCGAAAACTCCTGTTAGCTATTTCTGCTATCTAGCCATTGCTCACATAACATATCCACCCACTTCCCCAAGTTCATATCCGGTACGTAAAACGCACACATGCACAAGGTCGGCATTAGCATAAAGCAACAAAAGAGCAATAAATAAAGGCCTTCTTTCTTTGTGGTGCGTGACAAGCTGAGGCAGGATGTCGTACAGCCTATGAACATTCATTCCAACACATTAAAAATAAATAAGACATTGTTCTGCTTGGGCGTTTGTCTCTATGGCCTGCTTGACATCTCCCCACAGCTCCACAAAGACGAGCACAGAAACTTCCAGAAATCCTTAGAAGAGCAGACAGCAGGAAGGTTACTGATGTTGGGTCAGCCCGGCTCACCCCCACTCTGTGTGTGTGTGTGTGTTGAGGGGGTGGGTGCTTGGGTGGATGCCCGAGGCACAGAGTGACATGTTCAGACAAGAGGACCCCACAGACCAGGGCTGTGCTGGGGGGTGGAGGGCACATCCTGAAAATATCAGCTTGAAAGGACACAAAGACGGAGAGCAAGAAGGAAGGACAGACAGACAGACAGACAGACAAAGACTGAGAATGAGCAAGAAAAAAATGGGAGGCACACCCACTAATATGGGCTTAGTATCTAGTCCCGTGACTTATTCCATGTCCCTTGGAAGCTAAAGAACACAGCACTGACCTGTGGGATATACGTATGGGGTCCACATCAATAAACATGCATGTGATTTCTGGCAGAATCGCTTCTCTGGCTGCATGGACATTCCTAGGCAGACTCTGCTGGTGATGATCATTACCATCCACTGCACTAACCGATGTGGCAAATGTCTTCTATGACATATTCCTGATACAAACACACACACAAACATTTTGGATTGAGGAATTTTAAATTCCCACTAGGGATGGACCATATCGTATCGTACGCGATAATATCGCCAACATGTTTGAATATCGTGAACGATATGATACCCTGACATAACGTGCCATAACGCTCACACCTAATTATCACATCAGGGTACAACTTTTTTGCTGTTTTTAGCAAAAGAAAAATGAACACATTTCTCATTTCCTATTATATATCTACTAGAGACAGACTATATCTGTCCAGTATCATTTATTTTACTTTAATCCTGGATATATGGAGATACTTGGAGTGCATTATTATTATTAATATCATGACATTCTGAATCATTGACATCTGTTACAAATCTGCTAAAGTTTTTGTATTTTTTTATCGCGATAATACCATGAAATATCGGGATATTATTTTAGGGCCATATCGCCCACCCTTAATTCCCACACAATTCCAGACATGTCATTAAGGAACTAATAGACATCGCCAAACCTCTGATAATTCACAACACCACCAGTTGTAATCCTCACTCACAAGACAACACCTCACAATTTAGACAGTTGTGGGCATTCCCAAGTCATCCCCTGAGGTTGATTGGTTGTTGGGGTTTTATTGCCACTCCAGCACAGAATTAGGCTATTTGTGGCATTCACTTGGTTTTATATGTGTAGATATAGTACAGCTGATTCAAAGATTACAAAAGTCACTACATATGTGTCAAATTGGAGGTTTGAGATTAAGATCCGACAAAAACTTTAAAATCTTCCCTGGTGGGTTTTTTTCCAAAAAGGTCCTTCATGTTATTTTCTTGATAGAAAAAAAAATTCTTATATCGTTATGGGCTGGACAGTCGACGAGGATGTTTTTATAGTTAGTGGGGTGTTACACGATTGACAAGATGGTATTTCAGTGTTTGATAAAAGGTGTCCATGTGTTATTTTTGAGTGGCCTATACGGCATCTTGTGTAGACTGTCAGGTCTGATCTTGAGTTGTGTTTGAAGGTTGTCCGTCTTAACAAAGGTTGAATTTCATGTAGTTTATTGTTGAGCTCTTGGTCCCACTCTTCTTGCCATTTGGATTTAGTGAAGGAGTTTATAATGTAAAAGGTGTCATCCCCTGAGGCAACATTGTGTTATCAATTTTCATACTGATAACTTTTTGCATAGCAGTGTACAGAGAGATACAGAAAGACAGAAGGACAGACAGAAAGGCAGACAGCGAGAGATTTCTTATCCCACTGAGAGTAATCCTCAAAGTGCTGGTGTGACACATGCCTGCTGCTGTCTGTTCTCCACACTGATGTTAGAGTGTCTCAAACAGGCAAGGCCAGTATGGCTGACCACCTGTGACTGGACATCCCCAGAGCTCTGGGCAAAATGTCCAGAAATATCCTCACTGATTTGCAAAGAAGTAGCAGGAAAATTAAATGGTCATTTCCAGTCTTACCCTGCGGTCAGGAACATATCAGGGGTCTCTTCACAGAATGAGTGACGCAATAAAAGAAAAAAGGAAAACATGCATTAATGAGATGAAAGATTTTCATTGAAAACCAACGCGGGCGACCGGAATGCACTCTGTGAAATCAGAGTTGCTGAAAGGCTGGAACGAGCCACGGCAGGGAAGTGCGAGGCCAGCACTTAACTTGAGCCGCCTCTGTGGCTTTAAGTACAGAGTGCTGATAGATTCCTCATAAAGTGCCCTGAGAGACCCAAGCTCAAATACAATACACTCAGAGACACTCCGAGATCTTATCACACGGAGGAAAACAGAGAGGGAGATGAGCAGCTTTTAAGAAGAGGGCCACAGGGGGAGGAAATGTCAAAAGATTTCATTCTTCTCTCCAAAAACAGCTTTTCTCATGGGAGGAGTTTACCACTCTAGAAAGCAGACAACAACACGTGTGCATGTGTACGCATGTGCATAATAGACCCCTCAAGCGCACACACACAAAAAAATAGTCACATTTGACTTTTCACTAATAAACCAAGAGCATGTACACACACAAGTGCTAGCAGAATGTTCTGAAATTAAACCCATGAGGCTGGTCCCAGAAAAAAATTCTTTAGATTGCGTGGTAACTGCTCTAGACTTATTTAACTGAGTTTAAATACAGTGCAAATGCATATTATGTCCAAAAAACGAATTTTGACACTGTTTACAACTGGTCACTTTATAGTAAGGCTGGCATGATTAGTCAGAGCAATAGTCAACATTGACTATAAAAAAAAGTGTTGACGCAGAATTTCACTGTCGACGCGTTGTTAATGTGTGATGAAGGGAGAGAAAGAGATTGAGCATGTGCGAGGAAAAAAAGGGCAAGAAAGGAAGCCACACAAACACACAGTGAGAGAGTGACAAATCCTGAGCATCCTGATTGGCCTCCTCTACTTAGTTGGTCAATGAGGTTTCAGAGTGGGTGGGACTTGCAGCTCATGTGAGAGCGGGAGAGAGAGCAGGAGAAAAAGATTTGCATACAGTGTAATGGCAGCGCTATCTCTATTAAACACAAACACATCTGAATCTCCAAAACTCTACAATAAGTATTTACTAGTTCTAGTAAAGTAGTAGAATAGTTTTATAGTATTGAGTTAAATGACAGCAGAGAGCTGCTGAGGTGAGTTTAAACAGGCTTCACTCCTTCATTCACATTAATAACATTAGAGAAACTAATGTTAGCTGGCTTTAGAGAAAGTTTTAGAGAAACAACTCTGTCCACTCCATTAAAAATAAATTAAATTAACTAAAGACTTAAATAAAATATTTTTCGTAGACTAAATCATTTCAGAGAGGAATCTCCTTGGAAAAAAAGAAAAAAAATTACATACAAGTATCCTAAAATCTTAAAATAACATTCAGTCTGTGCAAATATTTCATATAATTTTATATATTATATATCATTTTTAGTGTAATATAGGTGTGTCAAATCAGAACGTACTGCAAAATTGATCTTGGGGTCTTAATGTTTAACTGTCCTCACCAGTAAGAAGCACAAATGGAGGAGATGCCAAAAAAATAATCGCAACTAGTAAAATAGTCAATAGTTGCAGCCTTGGATTATCTGGGTAAGAATGAGCAACATAAAAAGTGCAAACTCACCAAACACACATTTAAAATCAGATACAAATTCATTCACCCAAACCACTTTAGCAGGTGGTCTAAGATGCATTACAGCCTCATTATAGCACTGTAAAGACATCTGACTGTTTAAAATGTGTTTTACAACAAGACTCATCCCAGTTTAGCCAAAACACCAGTAATAAATTAGGCTTATTGAGAAAATGTGTGTATTCTGTCTCACACAGCAATTAAAAACAATCCAGACCCTTGCCACATAAAGACCCCAGATCTATATTAAGCAGAGGTCTGTCTTAAAAAAAACAAAAAAAAAACACCGTATATCATTTGTGTTAGACAGCTCCTATAATAGGGCACAGTGCTTGGACCCCGGTGATCACCACTTGAGATGTAATATGATGACAGATACTTGGCTCTCAAAGCTGTTATGACAGTCATTCAAAATCAATGTGTTCATCAATCTCTGAAGCAAAAAGCTAAATATTAGCTCCTTGTCTCTTTCGCTAACAATTATCATTTATATTTATTAATCCTTTTACTTAACATTAGGAAAAACATGAATTAAGTAAAGCTAGACTTTAATCATCTTCTGGACGGCTTTAGCTTTTCTTTTTAACACTATGTTATGATGGGGCAATGTGCCAGATATTCACAGTTGAATTTTGAGACGCAAAAATGTATTCATGTTTTGTTTTGTGCACACTTTCTATATGTAATTTAGATGTAGTTTTGTTTAAATCAGCTCCAGCTCATGTGTGTTCTTTCTGTTTTTTTCCCCCATCACTAAAGATAAAAGGAGGATTATGAACGGTGTTATTTTGTTACAAGGTGAGAAGATGCAAGAGACACTTAAGGAAAAGACAGATAAAAGGATGGAGAGGGAGAGAGAAAGAAAGAAAGAGAGAGAGAGAGAGAGAGAGAGAGAGAGAGAGAGAGAGAGAGATGGCAGAAGCAGAAGAAATGAGGGTGAAGACAGAAACATGACAGTGAGGGTAAGCAGGAAAAGGTGTGAGACGAGGATAGGAATGGGGTGGTGGTAGTAAAAAATGGAAGAAGGGGCAGCACAAGGACAGTTCAAGTTCAGTGTCTCTGTATGGCGAGCTGCAGCAGCAGCATGGAGCGAGACTCAGGGGAGAGAAGTGTGACTTACCCTCAAGCTAACTCACTTTAGGTGAAGGAGGGAGAGGGAGAGTAAATATGATGAGAGAGAGAATACAGACCAGTTAACTGGATGACAACTCTAAGGTCCTGCTTACAAGAACATTTTAGTATCATTTAAGAATGCTCCTCCAGACACACATTTCAATAAGAACAATGTGCTGAAAGAAAGAAAAGGGGGAACCTCACACGAAATTAAATTACCTTTTTTTATTTCACAGTCAAATATAAAATGAAAAAGCTCACAATTATCATTTTCCATTTTAGATTTGACTGCAAAATACCTGCATGGCAATGAAAATTAAATGGCAAATACCATTTTTAATTAAAATTTTATATTTGTCACATATGACCCATGCTCAAGTGAAAAATTATATTGCAAATGAAGTGATTTAATTTTGTTTTTTACTTTGGCATAAAACATTTTCACACATATTTGTAAAAAGAAAGTGCAAAACAGTATTTGCATTTTCATTTTAGTGTATTTGGCAGGATTGAGGCATGAACACATTAAATTGCACAAAATGCACTGAAATACATTAAAATGTGTTAACACAGCAATTCAATTTTTTTTTCTGACTCCTCCAGACCTGGAGTATTTCACATTTATCTATAACAACATCATTCTAATGTCAGCTAGAGCATTAATCATCAGCTAAACCAGTAACATCCATCGAACATCAGCTAGAGCAATTAACATCGATACAACATTAGCTAGAGTAGGTAACCTTTGTATAAAACTTCAGCTAGAGTAGTAATCATGTATCTAACCTCAGCTAGAGTACCCAACACTTATATCACATTAGCTTGAACAGTAAACATCAGCTAGAGAAGTTAACATTCATTAAATGTAAATTAAACCACTTAACACTGATTGAACATTAGCTAGAGTAGATATCGTTTGTATAACATCCGCTAGAGTAGCTAAGAGTTATCTAACATCAGCTAATGTAGTAAACATCTAACTAACACCAGCTAAAGTACTTAACATTTAGCTAACACTAGCTGGAGAGGGTAACGTTTGTATAACATTAGCTAGAGGCTGTAACACCTATCTAACATCAGCTTGAGTCATAAACCTTTCTCTTACTTCTGCTAACGCAGTTAACATCTATCTAACATCAGCTAGAGTGGTTTATATGTATCTAAAGTCAGCTAGAGAAATAAATATCTAACCTCAGCTACAGTACAGTCTCATTCTACAGTGCTGTTAAAACAAATATATCATATACATTATATATATATATATATATAAATAATTTATAAGGGGTTCATGTGATATGAACTTGTAAATATGCAAGAAAAAAAAAGATTGAGTTTTAAAAAAAGGAAATTAAACTGTTAACCAGGCGTAACCAAGTGTACACATTGGTGCATTATGTATCTAAAGTTGTCACACCTCTTTCAGTATAGAGGTGCTACACAGTCTGCACCTCAAACCTCTCAGAGAAAAAATAAATAAAATAATTAAAGATGTTTTAGCACTGCACCTTAACTTCAAGCACTGTTCTTTCAGTCAATAAATGTGCTAAAACCACACAAACTCCGCAGAACCTTCAACATAGAAGTTCATTTATTTAAAGTATACTGCAGCGGAGTCTGTGATGCTGTAAAACAAACTTCACTCCAGTGTGTAGCACTCTGTCTACATCAAACTCATGTGTTCTCAGTTGGAACAGTTTTACACAGCCAGAAAGCAGCAACAAAAACACACGGAAGGGGTGAAACTACAGGGTAGAACCTGCATTGTTCAAGCAGCCAACAAGCTTCTGAAGTATGTGCCAAAACACACCCACCCACAAGCAGCTGTGAGAGCTCGTGTTGGAGTGGGAGTGTGTGTTGAGAGAGAGAGGAAAAGAACTCTCTCAAAGTCTCAGCTGTGACCTGACCGGCGTACAACTTCCTCCCAAGCGATAAAAGAGATAGAGAGAGAGAGAGAGAGATGTTGATGTCTTGGTCTAACACACACTCACTACAACTCAGGAAGGGTGTTGGGCCCAGTTTCTCAAAATCATTCTACAATACACAACAACAATAACAATAGCCAAATATGACTGTGTGAACAGCACCGAATCTGACATTTTCAATATGATTTGGGTTTTTGATCAGTTTAGTTTAACAGCAAGATCTGAATTCATGTGACTTTTATGTCAAAGAATTTGCTGAAGAGAAGAGAAAATGAATGACAGCAGTGAGGGGAGTTTTCAGTAGTGTAAAAAAAAATAGAAGGCACATACTGTAACTGATAAATATCTAAAGAAATATAGAGGAAGTATACAAAACTAGATGGAACAAACTGTAACATGCTTGACTGTCTCTTTAAACTAAATGGTAAGAAGGTGCTTTAGTCTTGTATTTTGGGAGATGAATCAAACCGTGACTCCTGTGTACTGTTTTATCTCCAGTCTAAGAACTCCTTGAATGAATAAATGGTTGTTTGCCTGCCTAAAGCATTAGTTTTATTGATGATAAACTGTATACAACATTAAAACCATTACCACAATTATTAAGAATCATTTTTTTAAATGAGTGCAGAATATTTATACTACCAGAGAAATTGGTATGATTAAAATAAACTCTGGTGTGAATAGTGTGGTTTGTTGGAGTAACTGTAAATACTGCCTTAAGAAATCTGGCACACACCAAACACAAGGACAGAAACCACCTGGGCAGGTTGGTCTCAGCCAGTTTCTAAATTAATTCATGTACAGAATGTTTTAAGTGTGAACACAAATTAAAATAGGGAGGCAAAAAATATTTAGCACCCCAAAAAAATCACGTCTGCTCGATTGTTAAAACATATTGCGATAAATATTTTTGAACTGTTTTAAACTGTTTTGTAATGGCATCAATCCTGCCAAATGAAATCCAGCATCAACCCTGCTTGCCCACTCCTACCCAATTAATTATGGGAGAGTCTTCGTGCAGACCTGCCCACATATCTGTGCTGTAACTTCTCCTGTGTAATATTCTCCTACTAACCTACACAGTGTATCGACACTAATCACCATCAAAACTGCATTTACTGGTGTAGTTGACTGAGTATAGATCTTTTTTTTTTCTAATTGGGATGCATCCACAGTAATGTTAAATTGTCCTTTGCAATAACCATACTAAACACATGATCACTTGTATTAAAGTGGTTTCATACTGATATCGAGACAGAGTGATTTAATAAGCCGGGTTTATATTTTAATCTCACTCCATGCTGCTGGATGTTTGCCTGCTATGACGACAGTGCTACAAATTAAAAATCCCCCGCTAGTTATGGCGTGACACACATGCTTTGGGCAGACCTATACCTGCAGCCTTCTGTCATACATCTTGTATCTTAGTCCAGTACTATAAATGCAAACTATACGTACAAATACACCATAAACTATCTGACTCATTACTAGCTTTGATTAAGTATTTTCCAAATAGTAATGAATATGACTAAACTTCAGTTCAGATCATTCACTTCTTGCTGAGCCTGCAGTTAACGGTCATGCTGGAAGGCCTCACTGCAACCAGTGTTTGACAGACAGCACTGCTACTGATTCTTCTTTTTCTTCCTGCTTTCAGTGGTTTTAGGTTATTCTGCCAGAAATCCCACGTACAGCTGAGCTCTGTCTAAAGAGTCAGACTAGCCAAAGACCTTCCACTCCTGTACAGCCTGTACAGCCAGACCGACGTGGCATTAACATGTCCCCCTACTGTCCCATGGGTGCAGTCAGTACCTCCATTCACATGTCATAATTAAAGCTTCCAGCTGCCTTGTAAAAGCACAGGGTTTCATTACAGCCTCCGAGTTCAGCAAGGTCTTCATTTCAAGTACACTTCAAGCAACTAAAGAACTACAGGCTGGCTACCAGCAACACTGATAAAACAGTTCAACAGTCTATTTAGAGCAACATTACACAGCATTTCTTTTGCTCTAAAAGAACAGCTTTAAAATCACTGTTACACCACTTACTTGTACTACACAGAGCAGTGCCTTTGTCAGCTTCAACTACTACCAGTATTCTCTTCTACAACCCAAATCAGGTCAAACAGGGTCAAGGTGAGAGCTGCCACCCATTACCGCTGCTGTGCTACTGCTGTGCACATGTGCACAGACTGGCACTTCAAGGAGAACCTGTCCCTCATCATCCCACTCTTCATCACCTCTCACTTCCCCTCTGGAAAGGTGGAACAGCTGGGGCTCGCAGGCCACCAGGCTAAAAGGAGGTGAGAGCTCACCGACCTGACAGTGCTGGCTCGTCAAACACATCACATACCACAATACAGAGACCCAACAGGGAAAGGCAGAGAAAAGCACTTTAAGGTATAACCTTTATGTTCCAAAACACATTACTAGGACACACGTTTCTTACCAAAATAATTCAACCATCATTGGTGTAGTGCACCAAGGATTTTCAGTTCTACATGAATCTGAGCACAATGCTTTTTTCAGTGGCTGTGCTACACCAAAATGAAAATGTCAAATAATTAATTAAAAATATATGTATTCTGAGGCAAAGCCCAAATACTAAACACAGTTTTTGAAGGTTTAAGGTTTAAGGTTCAAAAACTATAATTTTAAAATCTAGATTAAATATGCAATGTTTAATTACTTTCTAATAAATTTACTTCAGTTGTGTAATTTGTCATGATTTTATCTTTTTAAAACATAAATTAACTTCAGTAGTGTCGCTTAAGACTTGCATGTGAGTGCAATTTACACAGTTAAATCATATTTTTGGTAAACAGACAAAAGCTAAGGCTAAGGCTAAGTTTAGTTAGTTAGTTAATTAGTTAGTTAGTTAGTTAGTTAATTAGTTAGTTAGTTAGTTATAGGGCTGCATGATATATTGTTTAAGCATAGTCATCGTGATGTGCGCATACGCAATAGTCACATTGCAGAATGTGCGATGTCACTTAAGGCAATTAAATCAATTAAAGCAAGGACAAACACTGAAGAAGCTGTTCAAAACATGCATTACCAAGTTTGTATGAAAAGGATAATGTTGCATTGGCACGACCCAGCCATGCTCTCCAAAAGATAATGATAATGTGAATCAGCCAAAAATACTGTTCAGTCCATTTCAAACCCATTACGTAACTGAGCATTCACTACCATCTCAAGCATAGTCAATCAACACTGTCCTCATGCGAACATAATCGTAAATGTCTTCAATCTGGATGATCCTGTAAACATAAGTAAAGCAAACATACCATTTGTGCGACTGAAAGCAGCAACAGGCGGTCCTCAGGGCTAAGCCCTGTAAATTACACAGCAGCAGTGCAGTGAGCAAAGAAAGACTGCTGATGGTTGAAAATAGCAAACATTTGCTTGTAACTGAAACTGTGTCTAATCGCTTCAGGAATGCTAAAGACTATTCGTGTCAACTGTTAGGATCACAGCCTGCTTGTGACACAACGGATGTGAAGAAGGAGCCTGTATTTACTCGACTCTGTGCTGGAGCATAGCAGCTGCAGCTAAGGCCCATTAGGGACTGTCTTGGTTGGAGATTCCCCCTGGAAAACTCCCTCAGGATGAATGACCCAAAATACACACACACACACAGATACAAAGACACAACTCAGACTCAGCCTAGCTCAGTGCACACCTGCAGATGTTGGGACAAACAACTTGAAATGAATGGACGTTGCTGCTTTACGCTTCTTGTGTTTCAGAAAGTCCCGTTTGTCATCTGAGCAGAAAGATAAACCAAAGCAGGGTGCATGAACCTAAACCCTCACACACTCACACAAACAAAGGGCGGTTCTGCTGGAGTAGGAGTCCTGTTTCTCAGAGATGTAATCTGTGAATAATCACATTTCACTGTGCAGCGCAAAGGGGACCAAGCCATATGGGTCCAGCCTGCACCCCAACACACACACACACACACACACACTTTGGTCACTAAACTAACCAAAGCAGTCCAAAGCTGTAAAATTACTGCTTACATCTGACTAATATTAGCTTCTCACTGTGAGCCATCACTGCCAGCCTACACATGCCAGACTCAGACTTTGAGAACACACACACACACACACACACACCGCTGCACTCAGCTCTCTACTCCTTCTCACAGTGTCATTTGCTCAGGAGGTATTTATCTCCGGAAACAGTGGCAGTAAGACAGGTATTGAAGAGGCGGGAGGAGGTTAAACTACACTTCTAATGTACAAACAACAGATAAAACACAGGGAACAAGTAAATGTGGGGTCAAGCCACAGTTTTATTTATATTTATTGTATTTATAATCTAAACTAGATTCAGTAGCACTGAAACGTTTTGTTTTGCACTTGTGTATTGATTTCCAAAAACACAGATTCAAATGTTATTCGACAAATATAAAAACACATATAAAGATTAGTGTCAGTGTTGTATAAAGTAAACTTTTCTATTACCTACATTTTTAACTATGTTGGCATTTTCTCTCCTTGCCTACAGTATTGCAATATACTGAAATTAATCCGCTGTATCATGATTTGTATCATATCACCAAGTTTTTGCCAACACAAAACCCTACTCTAACCTATATGATTTTAATGATGTTCGACATTCAAAATGTGCCTAATTACATGACATCTTTTACTACCAGTACACACATATAAAAAACACCTTGCATCAGTACGTCAGTGTGCTCACATGATCAGCAGATACTGCTGTGATTCATTAAGGCACTTGTTTGCTGACAGGGCTGGTCATCACTAGTTTGCTTTGGAGATTAAATCCACAGAGCATGTGCTTTAAAGGCAGAATACTGAGACCTCTGCTTAGTATGCTGAACTTAGGATGTGTGTGTGCCAGTACACCAGGTCAATCGTCAAAACCAATGTAAAAAGTGCTATGCAATTAAAATTGAATTGGAATTGAATTGAATTCTGGAGTGAATGTGTGCGTACGCACTAGGGGTGGGCGATATGACCCGAAAATAATATCACAATATTTCATGGTATTATCGCGATAACGATACTCTTGGCGAAAAAAAATTTTTAAAATACACTACTGCAAGAAAACAAAACTTATATTTTATTATTGTATATATGATATGATAGTGCACGCCTCAAACTGAGATTTAAAAAAAAATACAAGAATTTTATCAGATTTGTAACAGAATTCAATGATCCAGAATGTCATGATACTAAAAATAATGCACTCCAAATATTTCCATATATCCAAGGATTAAAGTAAAATAAATGATACTGGGCAGATATAATATGTCTCTAGTTAATATAAAATGGGAAAAAAGTTTAATTTTTTTTTTTTGCTAAAAACAGCAAAAAAGTAGAACCCTGATGTGATAATTAGGGGTGGGTGATATGGCACGATATTTCAGGGTATAATATCGTTCACGATATTCAAAAATGTTTACGATATTATCGCGTACAATACGATATGGCACACTCCTAGTACGCACTAAAGCCAAAACAAAAAGTGCACCTAAAAAACTAGTCCGATTGATAAATGCACGAAGGCGGTTTCACTGTTTGCTTTTTACACGCATAAAAATAATTGCAAGTTCATTTAAAGAGGTGACTGTCCATCAAATCCATTTAATTCTTCCTAGACCTTCCTTTACTTAATCTTGATTCAAGCGGTATGAACTGATATGTATAAGGAGGATGGTTCAGATGATTCAGTGTTTTGTCAGAGTATCCATGGCTCAAAACTTGCATGAATGAGTATTTCTTTATGAATCAGTCTCTGCATGAGATGCACCCTTTAATGAACGCTTTTCTCTGTGTGTCTGATGCAAATCCAGAGTGTAAGTCCCAGGTATAAAGAGACCAAGCCTCTATGTCAAAGTGGCTCACGTCTTTACCCCTGACCATATTTTCTCCCACATTTAATAATAAATCAACTACAAGAAGCAACTGTTACTGTCTAATATACATTCCAAACCTATGGGTTCATCAGTGTAAATCACTGCAGGATTGGGTTCAGTTTGGTTGAGTTGTGCTTGTTTTTCTTGTACAGTGCAACAGAAATTCAGACAGCTCAACACATTTTCAAGCCTGAACCAAACCCTAGATGGCCTAGTACAAGCTTACGCTAAATAACAGTTTGTGGACTTAAAGTTGAATCAAATAAAAAGGCGATACTGAGCTAACCAAGGCTTTTTCCATATTTTACAGGGAACAACATGGATGGGCATGTGGTAAGTTTGATTTCCATCAAATACTGCAGAGTACAAAATCCACAGCTCATCTGTGTATGATGAAGAATTGCGTTTTAAAGTCTTCAGTTTAAAAATGTAAACCTACAGCCATTAGAACATGAGTTGAGGACTCAAAGCAGCAGCTAACAAGTCCTAAGCCATTTCAAAAGAAGATAAAGAGCCTCTGTACTCACTCAGACTGGGTCAGAAGGGCAACCAATATCTCAGCAGTGTACATATTAGCATCACTAATTCAACTATATGTGATTCGTGGCTGAAGTCAAAGCAGGGCCCAACAAGCCTGATTAATCTCTGCTTCTGTATTCTTGTATTAAAGAGATACAACATTTTTAAACTCAGTCTGCTATGCACATACATGACATCTATGTGGTGGTGATCAACATGCATCTCTTTCATTGTCCTTGAAAAAAGGCAATTAGGATTCACATGAGCTCATTCATATTAACAGCCAATATATCTTACCTGTGTTAGCAGTGAACGATGATGTAAAATTGAAACGATAGCAAAATGCAGGTAAATAAACTGCTAAACAACTGGGAACTGTATTTACTGTATCTACTGTCAAAAGTAGGAACAGGGCCAACAGAAAGAAAGTGAAAGGAAAAGGCAACCAGATACCACAGGCAGAGCCAGAGCTTGATAAAAACTGCATGGATGCACTTTAAACCGTCTTTGGTGTCACATGAGAGATTTATTTCTCTCCTAAATCTGTCTATCTGCTTGCTAATCAACATTTAAAACTACTGTAATGCACAATAACTGTTTTAATGCGGTCTGAAATCCACCTTTAGCAAGTGATCTCCACAATTATGTTCTTATAAAACTCCAATATACATCCTGTCCAAAAAAAAAACCCAACACAATTAAAAATTTGTCGATGAAAGCTTGGGTGACCAAAGGTTGATGTTAAAAAAAAAACACAGCAGAAAAGAGACATAAGACATCAAATTCTCTGTAAAATCAGCGTCTCTTACTATCAGACTGATTCGGGTGGTATTTTTATTGCTAACAGCATACACACCGAGGGGGAAAGGGCAGGAGCAGCAGCACATAAACAGTAAAAATATGACAGTACATTAACTTCTTTAGCTGTAATGATGTCCACCATTGTGGTGCCCTGTCTGTAATTAGAATGCAGTATTACTTATTGAAACTACAGCTCTGGAAAAAAATAAGAGACCACTAAATGATGATGTTTTCTTGATTTTACCAAATTAAAAACCTCTGGAATATAATCAAAAGGAATATGGATGATTGCAAGTCATCAATCCAAGCCAGACTGCTTAAATTTGTACACCAGGAGTGGCATAAAGTTATCCAAAACAGTGTGTAAGACTAATGAAGAAGAACATGCCAACATGCAGGAAAACTGCGATTAAAAACAGGGTTATTTTACCAAATATTGATTTCTAAACTCTTAAAACTTTATGAATATGAACCTGTTTTCTTTGCATTACTTGAGGTTTGAAAGCTCTGCATCTTTTTTTGTTATTTCAGCCATTTCTCATTTTCTGCAAATAAATGCTTTAAATGACAATATTTTTGTTTGGAATTTAGAGAAATGTTGTCTGTAGTTTATAGAATAAAACAACAATTGTTCATTATACTCAAACACATACCTATAAAAAGCAAAATCAGATCAACTGATACAGAAACTGAAGTGGTCTCTGGAATTTTGTATTTATTTATATGTATATATTTAGCTATAACTTATTCAATCCTATTCTCACAAGGCCTCCTTAACGATTCAGCTTTGGCATGGTCAGTCACAGTCTTTAAAACAAGCCTAGCTAGCTAACTGCTGCCATCTGAACTGACACTTTCCCTAATTATAACATAACTTAATATATCATCAGGCAGACCAACCTGTGGATACAATTTATGAATGAAAACATGCGTCAGTGCAATGCTGCATTCTCTTATAATCATAGCAAACGGATTTCAGGCCTAATATATTCAGTCCAACATGTCCAAAAGTATCTAGTCACCCCTTCTGATTATTCACTATCAGCACACAGCATATCTGACACACACATTAAAATATGCAGCTTGTCATTAGGATTGGATGCTCTGCAACAGCCATACATGAGCCCAAGGTCACCACGCCCAATGCCAAGCATTGCCTAGAGGAGTAGAAATCCCCCAGCATTTGGCTGTGGACCAGTGGAATTGGAATCTCTGTTGTGATGAATCCTCATCAACACCTCTGGGATGAGACAGAGGGTGTTTCTGATCCAAAACTAAATCATCAAACATCACTGCCTGAGAATACTTATACTTTCCAACACCGAAAGAAAAGCCCCGGAGAGCAGAGGTTGTTACTCTACATGAGGGACAAACTCCCTGCTAAAACACTTGATTTCAGAATTAACTGCGGATTAGCAAGTGTCCACAGACTTATTTTTGGCCATTAATTACAAATCAAGGGTTAAATATTGGCTCTTTGTGAATGAGATGAACATGAGTGGAAAGACCCAAAGCTGTCAGGCCCTGTCAGTCACTGATATTGATCTGCTGCCAAGAGCATTTTAAAACCCCGGAACCAGCAGGTTCGATTCAAACCCATTGACGCCGACTCTGGCACTGCACGATGATATAAATGCCAGCTCATCATGTCGTGAAAAATTCATCACCTAGGATAACTGTGTGCCATCTGCTGAAGAGGGTGTGATCTGCCTCTGCTTTCACAGAGAATGATGAGACTCTCCCTGATGGGGGGGGGGAAAGACTAAAGAAGGTCTGAATTTCAAAAGCAGATGCATGTTCTTTTTTAAGATTCTGGTACATCTGGAGACTTGTAGAACTTTATTTATATATTTATAAACTAACATTATTGTACATTATCTCATTTATTTGCCTATTTGTCCTTGCACTCATAGTTTGTATATACTTATTTGTACAAAGGTTTTGGTGTAGTGTATGCAAGGGCTAGGTGATTTTCTTACTTTTCTTATTTGATTATGATTTTTAGTACATACCGATACATACGTGAAAAAGAATTTCATTACGTTTCTTTATTTTAAAATAGTAACAATTTATCAAAATGCACACTATTGTTAATGTACATTTGGTACATGATCAGGGAAGATAAATTTATCCATTTCGTTTAGGAAGGTAAAAAGCAGATCCATTAAAACTTAGAGCTACTTTCATATTAAACACTGTAAAAATAACCTTAGTTTATTTCAGTTAAGAAAAAGTGTAAAATATATGAAACTCACTACCACTAAGAGTTCTTTAAAAGTTTCATCAGCCTACCGAGATTCCCTCTTGCAGCTTCTATATGTCAAGATGTACAATGTCTTTTAATCTGCCCCACCCAACGAGAAGATTTTTTAATGCATTAAAGCAGTTTAACACTGTACAGATATACGCACTTAAAAACAGAATATTCCAGCCGTATTTACTTTTTTGCTCCCGCGCCAGACAGCTCTGGCCAATCAGAGAAGACAATGTGCTTGCGTGTTTTTTATTGCTTTATTTTGGTGCGTTTAGGTTTATGCCTGTGTAAAACTAAACCAAACAGAGGGAGAAACGCTCCAAAAAAAAAAAAAAACTTATCAACTGATCCAGACCATAGCACTTTTACACTCAGCAAATAAAGTTCTAATTTATAAATTCTTACAGTCATATTACCTACAATCACATTACAATCTTATCTCCCCTCAAATTTACAACAAGTATAGACTACGTCTTTTAATTGACACCACTAATATAAATATACAGAAATTTACATTTCTTACATTTATTCTTTGTTTACATTTAAATATCCACTATAACAACTTGTGTCTTAAGAAGAACAAGTGCGGTTAATCGCAGTCAATCACAGAATATTGGTGTGTGATTAATCTGATAGTCTTTTTTTTATTTTGAGTTTTTTAATTTATATATAGGTTATGTATGCGTGTGTATCTGAGTTATCCCGAAGCTAGAAGCTAGACCAGAGTGCTGGTCCACCAGTTCTGAATGGAGTGTGGAGCTCTAATTTAAGGGGTTTGAGCTTTGAAACAAGTTGTAGCTAAGAATACAGCCTTAAACTCGAGCCTGTGTTGTGGTGAGGGAACCCCAGCGACACACCCCGAGTCTGGGCAGGGACTCTGAACACATCTCATGTGATCATTCAGCACTGAACACAAGCTAAACAGAGAGAGAGGAGAGATAGCCAGGCGAAACTGGGCTAACGCGGTTAACGTTAGCTAGTTAATGAACCTAGTTAGCTAGCTAGCTATTTTAGATGCGGGATTAGAGAGGCTAGCACAACAGCATGTAAACATAACGGACAGCCGTTAGCTAGCGGTAGCACGCACACACACACACACACACACTAACGAGATTAACCATGCAGCAACATGCCTGATCAAACTCTACACAGAGACACACAGACACACACAGCTAGAACCGGCCAGCTAGAAACACAGCACAGCTCCCAACAGAAACCTGTTTATCTAGCTACGGGTCCCTGATACAGCCGACATGTCCTGATGAACTGCCCGTGCCCGGCTCTCGCAGGGCGGGATAATCTCTAGGCTAGGCTGCGAGGCTAGCAGCGCTCACAGGATTTAAATTACCCCCGAGAGCGGTTGGTTAGCTCGGCTAGCTGTTAGCTAGTCTCCCGCTTTCAATCCCAGCTGTTTAAAGACAAGCCTAAACACACTCACCCTCACCTCTCTGTGCGCCGAGCTCCGTGCCCTCCTGTGAACTGCAGTCTGTTCCGCCCGATTTTGCAGGTTTAATCGCTTCCAAAATAACTCCTACACCCGCGAAGTCAAGTGTTTCCAAGCGTGTCGCTCTGAGTGTGTGTGTGTGTGTGTGTGAGTGTGGGTTTGACCGGCGGGATGGAGCTGGGCGGAGCTCCGGCGGCTGCCTGTGCTGTGCTCTTCTGCTGCAGCCTTATCAGAGGTGACGGTTGGCCGCCTGTGCATGGAGGAGCACCGGCTGCTCCACAGCTAAACACTCCCCACAGAGAAACACAGAGAGAAAAACTGCTGTACTAGACCGCTAACAGTGTGTACACGAGTCAGCCGACATATACACTCATTCCTTTAAATTCAGAAAAAAAGGAAAACAATAGAAGAAGGAGGAACGAGAGGGGAAAACTCTTTGATTTCACCAAAATAAAAACCTCTGGAATATAATCAAGAGAAAGATGAATGATTAGAAGCCATCAAACCAAGCTAAACTGCTGGAATTTTTGCACCAGGAGTGGCATAAAGTTATTCAAAAGCAGTGTTTAAGACTGGTGGAGGAGAACATGCCAAGATGTATGAAAAACATGATTAAAAACCAGGGTTATTCCACCAAACTTAAAACTTTATAAATATGAACTTTGCGTTTTCTTTTCATTATTTGCAGTCTGAAAGCCCTGCGTCTTTATTTGTTATTTCAGCCATTTCTCATTTTCTCCAAATAAATGCTCTAAATGACAATATTTTTATTTGGAATTTTGGAGAGTTTCCGTAGTTTGTCCATTTCACCAAACAAACACCACAACATCAGAAAATTAAGTAGTCTCTTATTTTTTTCAGAGCTGAAGGAGGTTAAGGATGGGAAGGAGTATGACTTACTGACCCTAACTAAAAAAACACAATTAGTTTCACACGGGAAATAATAATAATAATAAAAAAACGTGATAACAAAACACATTTATCTCACCTCTAACAACATGTTCACACGATTTGTTTCACACGCGCACGTCTCCACAGCTACATATTAGTTTATTTCCCAGACTTTTTGCATCCTGGAAGAAGTGGGGCAGCACTGATGGTGGAAAAAGTGTTTTGTTAGAGTTTGGCTCCATCTGCTGGACTACACTATGCACTCTGTGACAGACTGGGCTGCAGATAGCTGTTTTATATCATGGTTTAGGATTAGTGTTGACTGTTCCGTTTCTTTTTATTTTTTTCCGTTCTACCTTAAATAATGCAGCCTCTGACATCTGTTGCACCATTTAAGGTGGAACGGGAAAGTCAGCTAGCTAGCTAGCTCCTGAGACAAACTACTATTTTTTTGTGCTTGTTATTAAGAAAATGGACCTAAAACATTGAAACTACACACTAAACTCTGTTTCAAAATAAACGAATGTTATATATGTAAAATATTCTGCACCTTTTTAAAGCATAATATAATTTTTAAGGCATGGTAATTATGCTAATTATATTTGGAAATTAGCCAGGACTCAACCCATCATAGACATGTTTATTCACAGACCTTGTCTTATTTAAATTTAGAATACAATATTAGTGATCTGAGCACAAGCCTATCAGATAATTTGGTTAAATCTTTATTTTAGTTCTGCTATTTTATCGAACTTTGGCTTATACAATGGCAAGGACTCTCCATTAAATATACTATCACCTAAGGATCCCGCTGTTGTTATCAATTTAGCTGTGAAATACATGAAGTACCTGAAGATACATACATATAAACAATCACATGTATATATAAAGCACAAACACATCACACACACACAAACAAATGTATTAAATATTATGTTTAATTTATGTGTTGTGTTTTTTCTTTATTATCTTTAGCACTGTTGCCAGATGCACTGACACACAATATCCCTGAAATCAAAGCTAAGGGCATAATAAAATGCCAGTATTCACCTGTAGATAAAGAAAGGCTATGTTTAGAAAATGCATATCATCAGTGCAATAGCACAGATGTGTCACAGGCACTGATAAACAATACCCATATTCCTCACACCCGTTGTTCCCTACATCCTTTACAACACACAGCACATCACTAGACACACAGATGAAAACATAAGTCCAGCTCTTTCTCTCCGCATCACTCTCCAAATTTTAGCTGCCGCTCTTTTAGCTGTCCATGCAGTTCTTTAGCTCTGTTCTTCAGCTCCTCTGCCTTCTGGTCATCCTTGTCTGTGCCATCACCCATTTTGTACATGCGGCTCGCATTGGAGCAGCCCCAAATGTGGCCCAGGTCGCAGGCCCGCAAGGAGTACTTCAGAGCCAGAGGCATGTTTTTGTCTACTCCTGCTGAACCCTGGATGTAAAGGGCGCTCAAGTTGAAGCAGCTTGGGGCAAAGCCTCCATCACAGGCCTTTGTGTAGTACTGACGAGCAGCCACAGGGTCTGGACCGCTTTCCAAGGCTCGGCCGTCATGTGCAAGCAGGCCTGCGTTGTGGCAACTGTCCACTAACCTCTTCCCTTTGGTGTTACATGCCTTTATAAAGCAGGAATAGGCTGATTTCAGACACTCCGTCACTCCACCTGATGGCAATATCACCAATGGCAAAGACAGAAACAAGGAAATTAGTTTATTAAATCAAGGTAAACCATCATTAAAAGGTCTATATTTCTATTTATATTTAATATTTTTACTACTTAATCTTCATGTTTATTTAAGCATTTACTTTTCACACCTCTGTTTATTCCATTTTTGTTGCAATGTCTGTATGATATAAGTGTTAGGACAATTAGCACACTCAGTGAAAACCTTGTCCTTGATAATATATTTTAGAATTGGCCAGTTTTTTCACACATGCGTATAGTAAATTTTTCACTTTTGACTTGTATGAATCTTTCATTTTTTTTCTTGTTAGAACTAAAACCCCTTTAACTCAAATTAACAAAAGTGAAGAAAGCTGACAGTATGTATCTTGGATATTTGAGCATACTTGAGCATTGTCTTTTGTCTATATTTAATAATAGAAATTCATAATTACTATTCATAAATGCATACTAAGTATAAAGTATAGATAAAAAATACAAAAAGTGCATTTTCAATTTAATAAACTTTATGAAAATACACATTAAATATACTTCCTCTGTATTTCCAAAAAAATATATTTTTAAGCAATAGGTTTTAGATTATAAGTTGTCTTGATAGAAAATATATAGATACATTAAATAATGCTTAAAGTGCACTTTAGTGTAGTTTTTTTCCCAGTAGCATTAGGGTGTACACAATATGTGCATCAATATGCAAAGTAGTACATTTACAATATACTTCAAGTGTATTAAAAATGTGTTTAAAAACACATACTTAAATATACTTTAGTTTGCTGAAGTTGCACGAAAAAAGCACTTAAAAGCACAATTTAATGCTTTTATGTTGTGTTTAAATATAGCTTAATTACATCTGAAATATACTTAAGTTGCCAAAAGTTGTTCCATCTTAGTAAGTGTGTATTTAAGTACATGTTTTTAAATTTGGAAATGTATGTACTTTTCCATGTAAAGCATACTTTTAAAAAAATATACTTAATACACTTTTCTTGTACAAGCACAGATATGAAGTACTTCCAGTAATACATATATTTGTATTAGTAGTAAGTACAGTTAGTATTTGCCGTTAGTACGCAATAAGAGTTCAGTTAATAAAGATTGACAGTCTTTACCTTTGCCTGAGACATGGTAAGCTCCAAGCTTGTAGCAGCTCTCTCCATGGCCATTCTCCTCACAGTTCTTCTTCAGGACCTGAGCTGCGGCCTCGTAGTTTTTCTTTACGCCCTCCAAGTAATCTGCCAACCTCTGACAACCTGATGAACACAGCAGAGACAGAAAAGAGACTGCGTGCATTAGGAAAAACTGTAAATGAGCAGAGCAACAACATAAATGTTACTATAGCTAGCTACTAAATTCATTCAAGCATTAGTTAGTTATTTATTCAGTTACACTAGCAAATGTGGATCTACACAGTCGTTTATTGCCCTCACGTTATTTTAAGGTAACGTTAGTCACTTTTATATTTGAGTCTATAATGCTCGGAAACAGCGCTATTTGAGAGATGTCAGTCTACTAAAGCAACACTATCTGCACTGTTCAGCACTGTGAAAGCGGGACAGCTCTAAGCTCAGCTCTCTGTACCTTCAGGGTCTTTCTCTCGGTGGCACTGATAGCTGTACTCCACTCCCAGGTTGTCTAAAAACTGCTTCACCTCCGCTTCGTCCTCAAAATTGATCTGCTCAGCCATTCTGCACTGTACTTACACAAGTTACCAAATTCACGTGTTAGCCACAAGTGTGAGTAGCGTGTATATGTGACCTTGGTAGCTATGTGGCTAGCTAACTGTCAGAGAGACACATGAATGAACTTTAAGCATGTCGGTCATTAGAGAGGCATAACTCAAATACACAGTAAGGGCCCTAGGTTAGGAACTAACTGAAGTTTCCAAAAAAACTAAAACACACACTGAAAAGCGACAGAAATGTCTCAAATTGCTAGCTAGCTAGCCAGGCTTCCTCCTCCTGCTCCACTAACGTTACTCCGCACCAGAGCTGGTTTATGAATAGCCTGCTCACTTCCTAGTTGCCCCTATTATGTCAGAAAATGATTGCAAACCGCTAGAGGGAGCCCGCGAGCGAGTCCTCAATGAATGGATATAAATACAGCTAATCGGCTAAAAACACTCATTAAAAATATTAACTGAGTGCTTGTGCAGAGTTTCCTTTAATTATGAAAAGTCGATTTTTTTTGCTAAAAAGCCAAAGAATACGTACCAGTATGTTTTAACATTTCTACAGTCAAAGTAAGTTAGTTAAGGCACTATAGACGCTAGCGTTACTGCTACTCTGGGCTGTAGCAGAGGCTGAGGTATACAGGAAGTACATTTTTAAAAGGTTTATAACTGCAGTTTAAAAGCTTTAAAAGTATGTATTCAGTAGTAAAACATTTGATATCGTTCTGTGTTGAGAAAATAAGTAGAGTCTTCAATATAAAAGATATTAAACATGTATTAACTCAACCTAAAACTGTTGAATTGTGGCATTTATTCAAGCTGTGTGTTACAAAACATTTACACAATCTCTGAACATTACAAAAAGGGAATGTTGCATAACTGCCCATTGTTTTTGTTTGTATGTATAAGTTACCTGTGTGACTTACAGTCTGATTGTTAGACTAAAATCTGGTTTTGGGTAATTTTTAGTAATTCCTGGGTTGTCCAGGTGGCGTAGTTGGCTACACACTTATTTATTTATTTTGGTTTGTTAATTTAAGGTTGTAAATAACTGTCCTATACCTTCCACTTAACGCATTTATTAATCGGTGTCGATCATGTGTTTCTTCAGTGGGTATTCTCCTCTCTAGAGATTCTCTGCTCGCACCACTCGGCTTCCGTAGGCCCCGCCTCCCTCCGCTGAGATGTGGTTCCCGTGTGTCGACCTTGTTTACTTGCTGAGGCGCAGCTGCAGATTCACACCGAGAGAAATAACGCTCAGAATGCGCTCTATCGCTTCACCATGACCCGACACACACCGGCCGCGGAGGCTGAAGCTCCTGCAGGAGGTGTTTCGGGCGGCAGAGGACGCGATGGTGCTTCGTGCGGATCAGATATGCTGTTTCTTTACCAACAAGTCGTGCTGAGCCGTCTGACTGCTGGCTGAGCGGCTAGTCCGCTAACCGGGGCCGCCTGCGCTGCGCTCGGGTAGACAGATAGCTCTAGCGCTAATTCTGGACTGCCCGTCCCCCCAGTGTGGATCCTAAACGCTCTCTAGCTAACCTACATACTCACCACTCATAAACATGGTGAGTGAGACTCCTCACAGCCTGTTTTTACAGCTGCTATAAATATATTTACTTGCAGTAGGTATTAAATGCGTGACTCGAGCTGCTAGCGGAAGAGCTAGCCTATCTATCCGCTAACTAGGTATTTTATATCTGTCTAGCGTAGCTAATTTTAATAAAAACAGTCACCCCGCAGCAGTCTGAGAACTGCTGCGGGGTGACTGAAAAATAAGAATGTAAGTAGGGGTGGGCAATATTATATTGTATACAATGTATCGTGACACAGAAATATCATGATATTAAAAATCCATATTGTGATAATAGGGCTGTTCTGTCTTAAAAGTAGTCTATTATTTACTGTGAAGCTTTAGGTGTATTTATTGTATAATTGTTTTAGTTTGCAGTTTATATGCATGCACTAAATATTCTGCAATATCTTTTGCTGCATTATATTATTTTATGCTATATTATTTATTTTGCCACATTATGATTATTCTGTTATACTATTATACTATATTCCTGAAATGAATTAATTATTTTAGTTTTCCTCTATCGCCAAGTATATAGTTATCGCAAAAATACCCTGAAATATCGTGATATTATTTTAGAGCCATATCGCCCACCCCTAAATGTAAGTTACTTCTGCACCTAACAACAAAATTCCACCACAATACTGAACTGCAGAATATTTAGTGCATGTATATGAATGGTAACACTATAAAAACATTAAAAAAAACTACCGGAACTACAGGAAATAAACTACAATAATAGGCAGTAATGGACTGCTTTCATATGGAATAATTGTACAGTTTCAAAAATGTTTGCAATGTTATTGTCTGTGATACAATATGGCACACTCCAGTTTATTGTATTAATTTTGTAGCTATATTCTTAATGTTCTACGGCTGCATTATGTAAATTAAGCCTTTTTGCTCGTCAGTTGTGGAAAGTGCTATACAAAAATAGATTTGTCTTGATACTCATGTAAAGCCTGTTATGATGTCCATACACTACACGACTTCAAGAAGACTAAAGTCTGACACCCTCTCACAAGTCACAGACTTTTTACTCAGGATGCGAAAAAATTGACTTAAACCTTCAATCCTAACCATTTAACACTAAACGATTGTGATAACATGACCGCAACTCAACTGCAGCTCGACTCTAGCAAGACTCTGCGACAGTGAAATCGCTTAAAATCACTAGGTGTAAGGTCGGCATTATGATCTGTGTGATCTTTTACCTCTATATGCTATGTGTGACTTTGTAATGACTACTGTGTAAAACTGTTGTATTGTATTTTTGGCAGCTCACATTAAATGTAAAATAAAATCTCATGCTGTGTATGGTAGCTACACAGGTTGTCTGTGATGAGTCTTGTTTTAAACGGCTTATCTCCTCAGAAAATCAATATGAAGTAACTGAGAGTAGTTTTGTGCTGAGAGTTGAATGGGGTGTTTGTTTCAGGACGAGGCATCCCCAGCGTCTCTGACTGACCTGTGCCTGTCGCTGGTGAGCTCCAGGCTGGAGTTGTTCTGTAAGAAGTTTGATGACGGCTTGCTGTGCCTGCGTGAGCCTCTGATCTTCCCTCAGGAGCTCGCTGATCAACTGCTCTGCAAGATGGCCACAGAGGGTGAGCAGAACTCAGACTGCACCTAACTGAAGTCCATTCAGTTGTATATATATATATATAGATATATAGATATAGATATATATAAAAAAAACACACACACACACATAAGAGAAGAAAATTAATTTTCCCCTATATGAAATATAATCAATTAATGAAGACATGTTTAGTGTGAAGCCTATTGCAGGTACTACTGGTTATTGATATTGTAAAACTTTGTCATTTTAAGTGCTGATGTTGTTTAATTGGTATTTCTCTTTTAGTGTTCCACAATGTTTTTATCACAGTCATTTTATTCTGTTGGTAGCTCAACAATATTCAGAAAAAAATCAAAGTATAGAAATAGAAACAGAACATCAGTAAGTAAATAATTACTATATAGTACCATAGGTGTGTAATGTTAAATGTATTTCTTCCTAACCGTGATAATACTAGGGTAACAGTTCAGTGCACAGTCTGGCCTAAACTTATGTGTGAAGTTCGTAACTGTTTCATCTGACAAATGGTTTACCACTAGTGTTAAACATTTTCCGCAACAGAAAATGGACAAGCTTGTGAATAAAATGGCAGTCAATGTGCCACAATGAAACAAACTTGAAGAATACCTAAATAATCTTGCACAATTCATATTGAGCTGTTTTGAAATTCTTAATGAACTTGCTTGTGCAACTCCTACATCTAGTATTAATCTTTTTGAACTATTGATTTTAAATAGTTTATTATTGTTGTCAATTTCTGTGTTTCAATTTCCATAGTCAGAAGATCGTCTAATCCTGTCACCCCAGAAAGTATTCACAGCGCTTCACTTTTTCCACATTTTGTTACGTTAGAGTCTTATTCCAAATTGTATTATATTAATCTCTTTCCTCAAAAATCTACACAAAATACCCCATTATGACCATGTGAAAAAAGTTTTCTTGAGAGTTCTGGAAATGTATTACAAATAAAAAACTAAAAAAAAAATCACATTTCCGTAAGTATTCACAGCCTTCGCCATGAAGCTCAAAATTGAGCTCAGGTGCATCCTGTTTACACTGATCATCCTTGAGATGTTTCTACAGCTTAAATGGAGTTCACCTGTGATAAATCCAGTTGATTGGACATGATTTGGAAAGGCACACACCTGTCTATATCTTCCTAGAGCCGTCCGGCCGTCTAAATTGAGCGATCGGGGGAGAAGGGCCTTGGTCAGGGAGGTGACCAAGAATCCGATGGTCACTCTGTCAGAGCTCCAGCGTTCCTCCGTGGAGAGAGGAGAACCTTGCAGAAGGACAACCACCTCTGTAGCAATACACCAATCAGGCCTGTATAGCAGTGTGGCCAGGCGAAAGCCACTCCTTAGTAAAAGGCACAAGGCAGCCTGTCTGGAATTTGCCAAAAGGCACCTGAAGGACTGAATTCTCTGGTCTAATGAGACAAAAATTGAACTCTTTGGTGTGAATGACAGGCGTCATGTTTGGAGGAAACCAGGCACTGCTCATCACGAGGCCAATACCATCCCTACAGTCAAGCATGGTGGTGGCAGCATCATGCTATGGGGATGTTTTTCAGCAGCAGGAACTGGCAGACTAGTCAGGATAGAGGGAAAGATGAATGCAGCAATGTACAGAGACATCCTGGATGAAAACCTGCTCCAGAGCGCTCTTGACCTCAGACTGGAGAGTCCAGACTTGAATCCGATTGAACATCACTGGAGAGATCTGAAAATGGCTGTGCACAGACGTCTTCCATCCAACCTGATGGAGCTTCAGAGGTACTGCAAAGAAGAATGGGCAAAACTGCCTAAAGAGAGGCGTGCCAAGCTTGTGGCATCATATTTAAAAAGACTTGAGGCTGTAGTTGCTGCCAAAGGTGGTTCTACAAAGTATTAAGCAAAGGCTGTGAATACTTATGTAAATATGATTTCTTTGTTTTTTCATTTTAATAAATTTTTTAATCAAAACTCTCAAGAAAACTTTTTTCACAATGTCATAATGGGGCATTTTGTGTAAAGAGATTTTGAGGAAAGAGATTAATTTAATACAATTTGGAATAAGGCTGTAACGTAACAAAATGTGGAAAAAGTGAAGCGCTGTGAATACTTTCCGGATGCATTTGTAATAGTATACGTGCAGAACAGTGTAAAAGTGAACAAGTTCTCCTCATTTCTACAGGCTTGCTGAATGACAGCACAGTGGGCATATTCTGCAGTTGCCAGCAGCTCCGGCTGCGGCGTGCCTGCATCCGCACTGCCCGCATCTCAGCCGAAGCCTTCCAGCGTGCCCTCTGCCCTCATCGGCTGCTTGAGCTGGATGCCTCGCGGGTCAATGCTGACCTCACCATCACTGACATCCTGCTTGGCCTCTCTGCCAACAAGGGCGTGTGTGAGAGTCTGCAGCGCCTGGTCTTGAACGGTCTTACGATGTCGTCTTTGGAGGAGCCCAGCCGCCGCTGCTTCAGCTCCCTGCAGGGCCTGCGAGCGCTCAGCATCTCCAACGTGGACTTTTATGATTCAGGCCTGGCTGATGTGTGCTCGCTGCCTCGCCTGGAGAGTCTGGATATCTCCAACACCTCAGTGACCAACCTCACACCACTGTTGGGGCTCAGGTCTAGGCTCCGCTACCTCACCATGCATCAGCTCAAACGGCTAGAGATGACCACCGCACAGCTCTTGGCAGTGCTTAGTCAGGTCAGGAGTACTCTAATATATCGTTTCAGCATATATCAGTGTACACATATGCAATATTTATTTTTGAGCAGTTTTTATGTTTATTTATTTTTTACTTTTTTGCTGCTTGGTAAATAGAAAAAAATCATACTGTTTTCTTTTTGCATGACAGCCTACCACTTACATTATTATATCTACCCAATTTCATATATTTTACTTCAATCATTAAGACAAAGATTATTATTACCATATTATGTTGGATTATTATTTGGTGAAAATTCTTGTATTTCTTAGTATCGCACTATATTTTGCAGAACAGCAAAATATTGCACTGTCAATTTTTTTTCCAGTATCCTGTATCCTTAGCTGAGACTAACATTCTAGAACTGCTTAACCTGTCAACTAGATATAGAAAGATTGATTGTCTCTGTGTCAGTATTGGACAGTTAATATAATGGATCCTGAGAGTTACATCCAAACCTGTTTCACCCCATGCTTGTACCACTTGTCAGGTGTCCCGATTCTTTTTGGAAGTAAAGGGTAGGGGGAAGTGTTAGGGCTACATGGCACATAGAATCTTAGTTTAATGTTGTTTCAATTTATTACAAATCTTTTTTTTATAAAAAGCATACAAATAGTTACAACCAAAAAAAATGGACACACCTTAAGTTTGTTTTTTCTTTATTTTAATATTTTCTGTCACCTGGAATTCAGGCTTTCAGTTAACAACTGTGTTGAACTTATCAAGAGTTAATTACTTTAATCTCTTGCTCTCTTAATGTGTTTGAGAGCATTGGTTTTATAGTTGTAAAGAGGTAGGGTTGGTATACAGTGAATAACTCTATTTGAGTAATGTTCTGATCCATATGGCAAAATCTACTCCATTAAGTAAAGAAAAAATACTTTAAGAAATGAAAGTCTGTCAATTGAAAAAATTGCAAGAACTTCAAGTGCATCAAGTGCAGTCGAAAATACTATCAAAACATAATTATGAAATTGGCTCTCATCAGGACTGCCACAGAAAAGGAAGACCAAGACTTACCTCTGTCACACAAGAAAAGTTCATCAGTTACCAGCCTCAGAAACCACAAGTTAACAGCACCTCAGATAAGAGCACCTAAATGCTTTACAGAGAATTTTGGTTTGTTTTACACTTCTATCTGTTTCTTCATAATCTGGATGACTTCAGTATTACGGTAATTAACTATGTAGGAAAAAAGAAACAATGAATGGGAAGGTGTGTCCAACATTTACAAATTGTCAGGTACTGTATATTTCTGTTGCTTACTAGTTAGTTAGTTAGCTAGGTAAATTTTCTCTTGCTTCTTAAGTTATGAAGTTTCATGGCACATGAGGCTGATGCAGCATTTAAGGTAAAACTTCAGCTCCCAATGATGGATGAATTGCAGGTTGATAATGAATAATTGTTGTATCAACAGATCCGTTGTTTTGGAAAACTGTGCTAGACAACTTATTATATATATATCTATATATATATATATATATATATATATATATATATATATATATATATATAAAACTTAGCACATCTATTTAGAGTATTTGAAATGTGCACAAATGTTGCTCAGAGCAGGTTACTCAGCTATTGTATACAGTGAATTCGTTCATGACTTTCACGCAAAGGAGAATTGTAGATTAAGCACCTTTTGTGCACTAGTTGTTTTTTTTACCCTTGCTTCCATGTTTAAAAAGATGCAGGGCATCGTAATTGGAAATATACTGCGTCCCTGACCGGTGTAGTGTTCCCCAGTCTCCCCAACTCCTGAAGAAGCTGTTTACAGTAGCTGAAATGGTCATTATTCTTCTGTGTTAGGAGTGTGTTGCTGCTAAAGCACTTTCTAAAAAAATCTCTTTTCTCTTGGGCAGCTGGAGGGCTTGCAGCATTTAGACATCTCAGATGACAAGCAGTTCACATCAGATGTTGCACGCCAGCTGCTGGAAACGTCAGGCATCCTCCCAGCACTGGTGTCGCTGGACATTTCAGGGCGGAAGCAGGTGACTGATGCGGTGGTCAGGGCTTTCGTGGAGGAGAGGCCAGGCATGACCTTTGTTGGTCTGTTGGCTACCGACGCAGGCTTCTCTGATTTCCTGTCTGGAGAGGGCAGCTTAAAGGTGGGTTAGAACAGATGAGCAAACTGACCACAAGTGTTGTCATGTTTTTTTTTTTGTTTGTTTGTTTGTTTGTTTTTTGTGTCACATAAATTTAAATATTATTTGCAGAAATCACATCCACATTCATGCAGGCGATCTTACACACACACAGGCCAGATATCAGTGCAGTGTTCTTTAATTTCCATTGGATTGTAGCATATTGTAGCCCCACCATATTGTTTCTTTTAAGGCCACAACACCTATGCACATAATGTGCCATGCCAAAGTCAGGTTTTTATGGGATGTGTTATAGGGGTCCATTTGCACCCAAGAACTTGCACTTACATAAATTCTGCTTTGAGTTTTGGGTAGTTGTCCAAATAGAAGAGATCAGCAACTCTCCAGATGTGCTCTACCTACTTGTGTGTTTTGCTGGGTTATAATGATATTTCCTGTCTACTGGCATTTGGCATGTCTGTAATGGAATGACTGTATTAATATATAGATTAGGGTTGTGCCGATTGCCGATATCATCGGCAATAAATGATGTAATTTCTATTATTATTAGAAAAATAACAAACGAAATAAACTCAAAATGTTGACAAAAATATAATCTAATGAATTTCAAAACATAGAAACGAAAAACGTTAAAATTAATATAACATAATATAATATAACAGCTGGATCAAACAGTTTAGCGTCAGTCATAAGGAAAGCGCGCGCGGCATTGCAATTAAAAAAAAAAAAAAAAAAAACATTTTCATAAATAAGGTCCTATCAAGTGAAGTAAAATATATGGTATTAAATGGTATTAAATTCACAAATTTATTGATATAATAAATATATCGCAAGCGATATCATGGTCCATCGCGATGTTTCACTGTAAACATCGTCATCTGCCCAACCCTAATATAGATAAATCAGAGCATCAGTTTTGAAGAAAGAAGTAAAGAAGTTGTAGTTTGGACTTGGGATAAATGATGCTTAAATAAAACACCAGTTTGTTTAAATGGTAATGTACTTAAATGCATTTTCTTTTATATTCTCTCATTGTATAATCCCCAACTATGTTGCATTTATCTATAACGCTGATTACTCACATTTTATAAATTCTGTATGTTTCTGTGATATCACTTACATTAACATTGTCAGATGTAATTAAAGATACTGAATGTTTAAAATGGTTATGACATTTGACAGTTATGTGCTTTTATATTTTAGCGTATTTGTTTTAATTGGATTTTAGATGTACCCAAATGTAATTATATCCTCCCTTATCGTGTCCATGTTCTTGCCTACAGGTGACCGGGGAGGCCAACGAGACTCAAATTTGCGAGGCTTTGCGGCGCTACAGTGAGAGAGAGGGTTTTGTTAGAGAGGCCCTCTTCCATCTCTTCAGTCTCACACACGTGATGGAGAAAGCTCGGCCTGACATCCTCAAAGTACACACACACAATCACACATGCTGTCTTTTTCTCCTCACTGCACTCCCACACACTCTCAGAGCCGTGCTTTTATCCTAATATAGCCAACGCAGTGATGAGTCACAGGTCACTCACCCCCCTTTGTGCGCTCTTCACCACACAGCTGATACTTTGTTCATTTCTATCACCCGCTCTCACTATTATTCTCACCATTCTGCATGTGTTTCTGTTTTTAGGTTCGCTCTTTGCTTTTAAATGCCTTGATAGATTCAATGCACCACTTTTTCAAGTAGGCATCGCCAGTTGAACATAATTGCAAAATCACACCTCCTCTTTTTGTGCTGGAATTTGAACTTGTTTGCTCTTTACTGTTAAACTGTTCACTAGACTTTACCAATCGCAGTTTTCAGCCAAGTCACTTTAAAAAGAACACAGATATTATCTGCAGCAAACAGTCTTACTTGCTAAGTCAGTTGTAGCTGTGATGTTTCTCATTTTCAGGTCCGTTGCACCAACCAAAAATGCAACTACAGGTGCATCTCAAAAAAGTGGAACATCATTTTAAAAAGTTACTTTATTTATAGTACTATAGTATAAATGTAAAAACTTGTATATTATAAATATGTATTACACACAGAATGATCTATTTTAAGCATTTAATTATTTTTTTGTCGATGATTATGGCTTGAAGTCAATGAAAACCCCCATATCAGTGTTTCAGAAAATATGAATATTTTATCAGACCAGTTGGTAATTTTGGCAGTACGGGCATTGCGCCAAGTCCTGCTGGAAAATGAAATCCGCATCTCAATAAAAGTTTCTGATCAGTTGAATCAGGTGTGATGGAATAAGGGAAAGTCATACATTTGCAGGGCAGGGGCAGCTCCAGGACCATTGAAGAACCCAAGCATAGTGTATAGTATGGGTGAAAACACAATAACATCAAGGGCTTTTAGTTTGTTTTGTTTTGTTTGTTTTTGTAAAAAAAAAAAAATACACACATTACACTATATTTTGTTATTAAAATAACAGTGTAAAAACATTCACCCATAGTCCCGGCTTGACTAGATTCACACTTTTTTCCCCCTCTCTCTCCTCCTCTTCACCAGCTGGTGGCTCTGGGAATGAAAAACCACCCCACCACTCTGAACGTGCAATTGGCAGCCAGTGCCTGTGTCTTCAACCTCACCAAACAAGACCTGGCTTTTGGAATGCCTGTTCGTCTTCTAGGCAATGTCACCCAGCTGCTGCTAGAGGCCATGAAGACTTTCCCTAATCACCAACAGGTACACACTGATTCACTAATTCACTACCATGCAGTCTGATATTTACTAATGACTTACATAACATGTTACATACACATACTATATAAACACGGTGAATACACACTTTGTCCACAAATCAATTGTTATTGTATTCTACTTGTTAAGAATTTATTGCATTTTGATTACAACCCCCTATTGAAGCTATTGAACAACACATTTTAACATTTGTTAGCCACATAACATAATATATTGTGGATGTGTATTAAGCAACAACACCACCCTCTTCACTCTCTTGTGTGCTGAAGTTTGTAATCAGTCTGACAGTGAAACCTGACCCTGTGTAGGGTAGTACACCAACTAAACAAACATAAAGAAATTTGAACATTAAACGCTTTAAAGACAACAGCAAACATTACAGACATACAACTGAACAATAAAATGAATCTTACTCAAATTAATAACACTTACAATGTATCTTATGTACCGCTTCTCATTTTATTAACATTAAGAGCCTGATGGAGTCATAAATCATGCAGTGCAACAGAACAGGGATGCATCAAATATTTAGCAACAGACTAAGTAAAAAGACTGATTGAGGGTGAAAAAAAAACAAAACACTGTACCAAACAATGGCCTTTGCAAAAATACTGCAATTATATTTTGTTTGTGTTCAGTTTCATTTTGGTGCATCCCTATCGAGAGCAGTAATTATTTATAGTGGCCACCCCAAAAAAGGAAATTCTCTTTACAGAGAGAGTCTTTTTAACAAAACCAAACTTTTGATGGTATTTATGACTTCCAGAAACCCACAGTCATCAGGCAAAAGGGAAGTTGTGGTCTGTTGTGTATGGTATCTAGTGAAATAACTGATTCCGTTTTTGTTCCTGCAGTTGCAGAAGAACTGCCTGCTCTCTCTCTGCAGTGACCGTATCCTGCAGGAGGTACCCTTCAACAGGTCAGTCCACTGCTAATTATACTACCCCTAAATACCCCTCTGTTCTCAACTGACCTATTCAGAAAACAAATCCAATAGAAGTCCAAATACTCTACAGTTACTCCTGCATGTTTACAGTATGTGCTACAAAAAATATCTCAAGTGAAAATTTAAAACTATAAATCTAGTATAAAAATCTGTTATTTCTGAGCTTATCTTTTTTTTTTTTATTGTAAGTAATTTATCTACTGAAAGTGTCTTGTTACACTGCCAGATAATTAGCTTTTTTTATTATTATTTTTTTTTTTTTATAACTAAGAGTACGACACTGACATGCCAAATGACATGGCACATAAGACACACTCTTGCCATGGAAGATAAAGAATGCTGTTCTGATTGTGGGATATGTGTGTTTGAGTTTCTGCAATGAATGTGGATGTAACGTCTGCCAGAGTATCTTGTCTCTTCCCACAGACAATTCTAGCCCAGTCATGAACCTTACCATTCACTGCACTGTACTGTACACTGTGGGATGTAATATCTTGTACGACGTATTACTGGTACACGTGGCACTGTGGATTGAGGAATGTTACATTCGGGCACAACTTCAGAAATGGAACGTTCCATTCATGTGCTCCCACTATCAAGCCTTGATCTCCTATAATGCTGCCCAGTGTTGACATCACTCACAAGATAGCACCTCAGAGCATATAAAGGTCGTGGCTTTCCTACGTCATTCCCTGAAGTACCAGTATTGGTTCTTTTTTTATTATTATTACCTATTAACATGCCATGACTGGTGTAGGTGATACCAAACGTTTTTCTGCAGTAAAATGACTTATTTACATTCTGAAAATTTAAGGGTTTTAAAATCTCCTACAGGACACTTGGAGAAGCTGCCTGTTTTCTCTCTACTTCAATTAATATTCCAGATCAGTAGGTTAACAGGAATCAACCCACATCCTGCGTGTTTGAAAATGGACGTAAAAACTATACAAACATAATGAAACTAAAGGTTTAGTTTAAAGGAGGATATGAACTGTTTGATTTGTATTGTTGAACTAGAACTCTTTACAAAACCTCAGTCCTGCGTGTTCGTTGAATTGCGAAGAATGAAGACTCTTAAGATCAAAATGAAGTTCAAACACTCACAAGTTTATTAACAAGCGCCAGGAGAATTTACACTGAGTGAGCGATCAGCTTGATCTGACCCCTGTTTTATATGTGGTGCAAATTCTGCATCGTAATGTGTACGTGCTTCCAGAACATGTGCACAGAGTCTGTATTTTACATTATCATCATCTCGTTGAGCCGGGTCCCTTCTGGTTATAATTTGGCGATAAGAAGCGAACTTCTGCTTTTTAACCGCTGAAGAGGAACTGTTTCAGCTGGTTTGTGAAAGCAACTCTGGCTGACCCCTTTGGCCCCAGAGTGGCCTTAAGAGCAGGATTAAATATTTTAGCTAATGAAGCGGAATGGATATATATTTTGATTAACTTGATTATAAAAAGTAAGATAGAAAATAGCATGTAGCATAACATCTAGCATAGAATGTAAAATCCACAGTATTCAGGAAAATATTGATTTTAAAATGAAGTTCAGAAAAGAGGCAGTTTTATGATTATATTCATCGTATTTTGACATTAGCAGATTTACTTCATTTTTTTAAAATAAATTTTCTATTACAATTACAGTTATGCCTTTTAGTAACGTTTCTTTTCAAACATGAAAGCTTTTTATGCAATGCATGAATACAATTTCTTAAGATTTAGCGGTGTATTATCAGGCAGGAAATTGACAAAAATCCTGACCTTTAAGGGGTTTAAAGCACTATGATTTTAATTGGAGACAAAAATCACTTAGAACAACAAAAATAAGTTTAAAGTGAGTTATAAATCTTATATGTCTGTTTTAATCTTAAAATAAATGTTTCAAATGTTATATCATTGTGTGTAATATATGTAACAATTATGTATAATTTGTTTGTGTGTGTGTCGGTCAGGTTTGATGCTGCCAAGCTGGTCATGCAGTGGTTATGTAACCATGAAGATCAGAACATGCAGAGGATGGCAGTGGCCATCATATCCATCCTGGCTGCCAAGGTGAGCCGCCACAGAGGGAGAGCTTGTGTTTGAATCTAGATGTGTCGTTTCAGTGTCAGTCTGGCTGTCAGATCTGTGTATTAAGAGGGTTTATCTCTGACAGCAGTAGTCAAAACGTACCATTCTCTCAAAGATATAATTCCCCTCAAGTAACATCTAATCTATCTCTCGGTCTCTCCTATTGCTTTCTCCATCAGCTGTCTACTGAACAAACAGCACAGTTAGGAGCGGAGCTGTTTATTGTTAAGGTGAGTTGCAAGTAGAGGTAGGAAGTAACACTCTACTCTTACTACATTTACTCCGAAGAATAGTTAAAAAAAAGACACATATATACATTTGCTCCGTTATATTCATCTCCGTTCCTCCTGTTGCATTTGTAAACCATTTTTTTTTTTTTTGTTCCTTAATTCATACGAAACCTAAATAGCCACCTTCACATATCAAAAGGACCTTGCATGAGTTCAGTACAATACCAACTCATTATTATAGGAACCTGATGCCTTTTGTATGGTGATTGTACTATTATTTTTGTTTCGTGAAAAAATTAAGCTCTATAAAATAGAATTAAAAAAGAAAAGGGTTTGATACTCCTTCTACCTTGTTAATGGATCCTAAAAGTGAAATGAACTTAACAGTCATGGAACTCTTAGATGATCCACCAGCTACGGAGCAACTCAGGGCAGTCCCACACCACAGTCTAGTGTACAGTGTTAAGTAGGTCAGCCTTCTCCCTCCCCATCATGAACATGAACCCTGACGAGGGCAGCCCACAAGATTAATTCAAATTAATTAAATATGCATTACAATATGTTAGCTTGTTTCTACATTTTACTTTTGAATGAATGACTACTCTTGAGATATTAAAGTAAGCCCTCTGGCAATGCGTATCAGCTTACTACAGTCTTAGATCTACAATAACAAAGCTTACATTATCATCAGGTTGATTCGTTTGGTTTGTGTTATCATTTGTAGTTTCAGGAAATCTGTGTTCTGGCTCAAACTAGAACAGCTAAACAGTAGCAAAATCTTTATAATAGGCATGTCAATTTACTCTGCAGCCATCCTTGGCATTGAGACGGGCGCTGATTTATATTTTTTATAAGTATGTAATGATATCTTACGAAATATAAAAAGTTTATTTTTGCTGCGCTGTAAAATAATAAACAATCATCCTTGTGTTCACCATATTTAATGTTTCTGTAGTTTTGCCACAATTCTTAGAGCATATCCATTGTGTATTCCAATTTGTTCTAATAATTATTTAAATTACATTAATTACTTTGTTTAAGTAAGCAACAGTAAAAGTAAACTATAATTCGGATACTATAAAATGGGAATAAATGGCATTATAAAATTCCATATATAAAATGCTTTGTTGATATAGAATCACTGGGAAAACTGTGGGCTGTGCCCATAGTAAAAGCTGGTAATGAATGTTTTTAGTGTGTCGCTTTCATTTTCTGTGAAAATCAACGTTACCCTTGTTTCTGGGTTTAATGATATTTTAATAAGACAGCAACAAGCAACAAAGCTGAATTCTAGTACATTGTGTCTCATTTTTACTCTCTGCTCTCTCTCTCCAGCAACTCCTGCACATTGTGCGTCAGAAGACATCTCAGGGCACGGTAGACGCTACTTTGAAGTTCACACTCAGTGCCCTGTGGAACCTGACAGACGAGTCACCAACCACCTGTAGACACTTCATAGAGAACCAGGGCCTGGAGCTTTTCATCAAAGTCCTGGAGGTATTCACACGCAGCAAAATCACTACACATGTTTAGTCCCTAAAGCACTATCATGATGCAGGAGTTACCATTCTATATATTGCTATATATTGTGCTAAAAAACACTATTAACTGTTAAAATAAAACAATAAAAAGCCCAGTCTTGTCAGAACAGTTTAATATGAAGAGATAGAAACTTTCCAAAGGTTTGTTGTTGTGATGTTTATAATCAGCAGATGTGGTGTCTAATTGGACTGTTAGTGTAGCATTTGTAACTATATTGAGGCCTATATAGCACGAGGACTATATAGAACGAGGACTATATAGCATGTCCATTCATTTAAATAATTATGTTCTTTCCTCTTTCCTTCAGTCCTTCCCTTCAGAGTCTTCCATCCAGCAAAAGGTCCTTGGTTTACTGGTGAGAAATTCATTATCACTGTCTGTATAGCGCCCTATTTAGATGCTATTAGTCTTAGAGTTGGGTAGAGTAATTTCATTTTAATGGACATTTGCAATAATGATGACCAAAGACTAAGACTAAAATCATAATGTACACTAAGATACATTAGTAATCATTACCCTACCTGACCTCCACATGTAAAAGCCTGTCCGAATAAGGCTTATGAGTCACTACAGTCCTGTGCTGCATAGCTTGTGTATGAGCCAGAAAAGGGAGTGCCTTCATATTCCTTTGGTGCTAATTTGAAACGGGCAGCACCCAGCAGTGCTCTGATAAGAAAGGAGCAGAGGAAAGTCAGCCAGTGCTCTGGGCAGGAATGATCATTTGCCTGACTGAGTCACACTAAAGGCTTATGCTAATGGATTCCTTTATTTAGAAAGCTTGTACCCGTGTGGGCAGGACAGGGCTGCTTACAGGCCTAATTATTGCACAGATGCTGCTGCTGTTCTCATCTTTTCCAGTCTTTTTTCTTATTGTAGTGTGGTGGAGAAAGTTACATCTTGTCCCCTTTGAGTGATGATGATAATAAACCAATGTATCCTTGTACTCCTTGTTCAATAGATGTAATTTTATCTTTATTGTGTGTGTGTGTGTGTGTGTGTGACGTTGTAGAATAACATAGCTGAGGTGGGAGAGCTGCATGCAGAGTTAATGGTGCAGGGCTTTCTGGACCATATCCGAACTCTGCTGCACAGTCCTGAAGTGGAGGTCAGCTACTTTGCTGCAGGAATACTTGCCCACCTCACATCACGTGGGGAAACAGTGTGGACCCTCAATCTGCCCCTCAGAGCCGCACTGCTGGAGCAGCTGGTACGTATGTCAGTGTGTGTTCGCATGTGTATTTGTGTGTTTCTATCATCAGTAAATTAACAACCTGGCATAGTTTCTGGTGAGGTTCTGGAAAGTCATCTGTAATGTAAAGTTTGGTAAAGCTGGTGGATGTTGACAAGAACTGATAAATTGATGTTATACACTGACATGCCACATGTCATGGGCATGAAGCTAATGAATGCTACACTGTATCACTTGCCTGTTTGCATTGACTATTCTCGCCAGACTGCAGGGTTTCCGCAGTTCCTTAAAAAGTCTTAGATTAAAATCCGGATAATAAAGGTCTTAAATTGTCTTAATTTATTGTAAATTTGCTGTAGGTTTTACATTTTACACTTTACACAACATTAAGTTTTAATTTCCAATACAATCATTTTCACTTCAAGTTAATTGTAGTTAACTGTTCATAGTGGATTCAGAAATGCAGTCAGTATTTCATTTCTTTCAGCACTCAGCGATTCTGAAATGGCCCACGCCGGAATGTGAGATGGTGGCATACAGGTAAGAATCTTCTGTCTCTTTAATCTCCTGTCTCCTCAGCATTAAAAAAAAAAAGTAAAATACTTACTGTGTTTTGGCTTTCAGGTCGTTTAACCCTTTCTTCCCCCTGCTGGAGTGTTTCCAGACCCCAGGGGTTCAGTTGTGGGCAGCCTGGGCTATGCAGCATGTGTGCAGCAAGAACGGTGAGAGACAAACACAACAGAACAAAACTGGTTGAACTGAATCAGAATTTACATGTTGGAAATAGGGTTGGGCGAAATATCGGGATTTTAAGAAATATCAATATATTTTCATAGAGACATGAGATGAGACAATAGTTTATATATATATATGCTGCGTTCAAATGAGCTCCAACAGTTCTCCCCAGTGTCTCTGCACAGGTTCAACTCGCCCCACATCTCTTCCTCACTGAACTTTAAGTGAAAAAACATTTATTTGTTTATAATTAAGTCATGTAGTTTATAGAGGATATAAATGTTAAAAGTACCTGTGTAAAATATGCAACATGTTGATAAGTTTCTGATGTGTCTTTGTGGTATTGCCTTATGAGATAAAAAAAATATCAAGATATATATATATGTGTGTGTGTGTGTGTGTGTGTGTGTGTGTAGCTGCACGGTACTGCAGCATGCTGCTTGAGGAAGGAGGACTGCAGCACCTGGAGGCAGTGAGGTCACATCCTGACACACACAGTGATGTGAGACGATTGGCTGAGAGCATTCTGGACAGTCTTCATCGCCATCAAGTACGAACAGGCTACATAGGCACAACGCAAGCACACACAAACAGAGGTAAGATAAACACACACACACACACACAATACACACTCAAACACAAACTGCTATAATGTCTAATAACTACAGAAAGCATCCCAGAACACAGAAATCTTAATTAATGGTCAAAGTGATGATGGTTCTCATGTAAAATAAGCCTCATGTGCAGGTGTGGAACATATAATGGAGGCTAGTACATTATTAGGCAATGAATAGGACAGTTTTTCTGATATTTGTGTAATAACCTGAACATTTACATTTTTTAATGGGCAGATTAATAGAGGGGACAACAATATTGACAACTTGGAGGAAGCCAAAAAAATGGGTACATATACAGCTAAAGCCAAAAAGGCTGACAAAACCAAACAATGGGCACCAAATAACACTGTGCATTGTAATGTGCATGGAGAACTTATGTTTAAAGGCACAACAGACCTGCAAACATAATGGAAAAGGATTTGTGTATTGCATGGTTAAAAGTAAACAGTAGTTTAGGCTAGCCTGCCTCTCACTCTGCCTCTATTGGGGGCATGTCCCTAGTATTTGCCATAAAGCAAGACTGACCTGTAACAGTACGTGGCCACTAGCACTTTTCTTGCCACATCTTGCCAGATCTCTTGGCTCGCTGTGTGGGCGTGTCCGTCACGTTTTTGAATTCGAATGAAGCAACTGAAGTAGGCAATACTGAGTTTAGGATTTTTCATTTTAAGCAACCTCACTGTATTCTATAGTTCTTTAAATTCATATTCCGCCATTTTCAGCTTCTCTTCTGTTCTTGTGTGAGTGAGGCTCCTCTGTGTGTAAAGTCGCAGCCTGCTTTTCCCTGTTTGGCTGGAAGCAGCGTGGCCGCCAGATTCATTTAAATAAAGTTGAGCTCTGCTAAACTTTTTCGCCGGAGTGCTGTGCTGCGTTCCACGCGGCAGCTCTCTCCATTGAAATAGGATATGTTGAGGCTTAACAGCTAGTAGGCACATACTGTAAGGCCAGAGACTTGGCCAGAGGCATGGTTTTTCCCCTACAGACCACAAAGGTGGCTGAAAGAACCATCGCCATGTAAACTGTATTGATCAACTGGAAAGTGTTGCATAGTGTACCATCTATGCAAAAGCAGAAATAAGCATTAATTAATTATAAAGATGTCTGTTAACACAGAGAGAGAGAGATCTCTTAGTGACTGTTGTTCTTTCTATTTTGGTGTTTTCTAGAGCGAGATGTCACATGATGTGGATATCCTGTCACCAGTCTCGGGATGGCGCACAGCGTACCTACCTGAAAAGTGTGTTTTTGAGCGAGAGTGTTTGTGAGTGCGCCTGTGTGTGTTTCTACATCCTCCTTCCCCTTTTATGCTCTCTCCCACCTCCAGTGAGGGGCATTGGGGGGAGAGTTACAAAGCGTTTGTTTGCACAAAGCAAATTATTTATTTTTCTGTGTCGTCTCTGTTTAGAAAGAATCAATGTTATTTTATTGTACCATCTCTGTTACCAGAACATTTATGGGTGGAGAGGGGCAGGGACTAAAGGGAATAGCATAGCAAAGCAGGTGGGAAAGTGTGTGTCTGTGTGTGTGTGTGAGCATGCATGCCTGCATGCGCTCAAAGAGCATGCTTTAGTTCCTCTGGGTGATTTATTTACGTAGTTGGATTGATTCAAACACAGTTTCTGCTTCAGAATTAAGCTGGTCGGACAGATCCTCGTCCCCATGGACACAAATGGCAATAATTCTCGGTCAGTCGTACAGATGGGTAACAGTGTATATGAATATAGAGTTTTTATTGTCTTGAGATGGTGTTTATTGCTAAATGTTTATACTTCCATGTGAGTAGACGTGTGCATGTGTGTGTGTGTTAGCACATATGCTTGAGTGTATGGCCGATAAATTAGGTTGTGACCTCTCTGTGTGTCATTGTATTTGACAGCATGAGAGGTTCGATGCGTATCTAGTTTTTATATACTGTACACTGTACTGTATATGGTATCTACTGTAGAGGGTGTGCTGTTATAAGGAGCGCTATGCTGTGTTGCACAAAAAGAAATACTGCTATCCTGGTTTTTGGGTTTACTGAGCAAAATGGTACAAATGGAGAAAATTAAAAGCCAAATTGAAGATTTTTTTTCCTCGGTTTCTCCAGTGAGCGGCCTCAAGGCTGATAGATTATGCGGATGTTGTCAAATTATGCTGGACACCTATCAACCTCTCTGACATTTTAACTTGGTCAGCCAGACCTTTTCTTCTCATTCAAATGTTGCTCTGCTTACCTAACTCACTCTGAGAGATAGGACAAGAGACTACATCCAGAGCCGCTGGGAATTCCAACTTTTTAGCTCCTGAAGGAAAAATCCTGAGTTACTGCGAGAACCACTGTTCCTTCCATAAGGACAATGGAAAGCTCCAGTTACTCAACACCATGATGTCTCTTCTCTTCCTTGGGAAACAATGCCAACAAGTCAACAAAATCTTCACGTCATTTTCTCTCTAGAACTGCTCATTGGTTTAACTTTCAAGTGTTTGTGTTATTAGATCAAATAAGATGTTGACGGATAAATGAATCTTGTCTGGAAGGAAGAAAAATTGTTTACCTATGAAAATGCCCCCTGATTTGTTCTAAACCAACAAGCATTATGACTGTTTTTCTTTACTTTCTCCTTTGGTGTCATTTTTAGTATGCTTATGCTTTCTTCTTCTGCTGCATGGAGTTTTTATTTGGTAGAGTTATTTTCTTAAACATCACTTTTTATGAGGGGCCATGCACTTGAACTATCAGGCACTCTGTAATTTGGGAAACGCTGAGGAAAAACATTGTTGCTGAGTATCTGCATCAATTTAAGACCACAGCTTACATCTTCTACTTCAGCATGGTAATGCATCATCAAACTGCTCACAATGTGTTCAGATTTTTGTCTTTCCAGTCACTGGATCTGAATCCTGTAGAACACTTTGAGATTTGATAGACTGTCAGCTTCTTATTATTAAAGCGCTCTTTGAAAAATCAGCAGGAATTGTGCAATGCACAACATGGACCAGAATCTTAAATGAAAGTTTCCAAAATTGTGTGAATTTAGTTAGCGGTTTGCCTTTGCGCCTGGGCTTTAAACATAATTTTCGTTTGACATTTTTCTGGAATCTCCATCCAAGATGATGTGTAGTCCAGTATTACACATAATCCTGTCCTTGAGAGCAGTTCCAATGATGTTTCACCAACAAAAAAAGCTAGAAAACCCACCTTGAAAGTGTTTTTCATTAGAATTTCAGTGGATGTCCTGATTTTCCCGAGCATTCCTAAATTACAGTCTCTTCACATCATTGTCTGTGGCTACATAAAATTCTCAGACTGCCAAATGTTAAGAAAATGTCCACTGGATTCTGTCCTCTGGATATATCTGGCTTTACATGTTGCTTGACAGCTGGTCATCAACAATTTTAAGGACTACTCCAGCCTGTATTAGTCCACTGCTTCTCTAATGTGAGACTGATTTCAGTGAACAGAAAAGAACAGAGATCTGCTGACTCAAAACAAAGTGTTTTGTTTTGGGCTTTAGCATGTACCCGCTGGTTTTCATATAAGTGTGTTTGGAGACAATGGGCAGCTTACTGTATTAGTGTACTAGTGTACTAATGGGTAGCTACACTGGAGTGTTTTTCTTAAAGCTCAATTCACTGGCTTTTTTCCATAGTCTTAAAAACATATTATAATGTAAAAAAAAAAGAAAGAGAAAAGCCTAATCCAGCCTGCCATAATACCTAGCTGTGAGCTCATATAAAGGACTGCCAGTGTAGTAGGACCAAATCTAGACCTCATCACCTCACCCAGACACCAGATTTTCTTCCTCTAACTGTGTTACTACTGGTACATGGCCCCTCATAAAATCTTTCCTGTGCACTATAGTAGTTATTTTTACCTACAGTGGGGATGTGGGGTGGGAGCCTATCCGGATAAAGCTAAAGCATCTTACTGCTGCTCAGATTCCCATTATATGCAAATATTGTTTCTTGAATAAAGAATGTAAACCTGTGCTGCTTTTCAGTCCAATTTCTGTTGTACTCGGCAGATTTGTTTTATGTTGTTTTCAGATTGACCCAAACCCAATCTATCTATCAGAGGAGGAACTGAGAGTGAATCACTCTTAATATAAAATTCAATTACAAGTCTCGAAGATCACAGGTACACTATATGAACAAAGGTATTGTTGGGCACATGTTTAGTCACCATTTCTTCTAAAATCATGGATATTAAGAGGTTATTCTATGTATGATGTTGTAACTGTCTCTAAAGTCCAGGAAAGGCTTTCTGTTTGAATTTGGAGCATTGCAGTGAGGATTTTATTGCATTCAATTAATCAACAATGAGTTCAAGATAATCACAACCCCCCCTCATCCCTAATACTTTATATGCTTACAACCATAGAGTACCATACAGTACCAACAGATTTATGTTTATCTGCTCCTGTTCTACTGGTAGGACTACTCCACACAGATTAAAGTAGCAGAATGACTTCATTAAGAGGGGTATCCATAAATATTTGTACATATAGTTTATTAACATTCACAAAGCAGTACAGAATCTACACCTAAATCTGCTCTTCATGTCTAAATTCCATTCAAGAGCTTAAGAAAAACACAACATATATCCATCCTTTATATTTATATTACAGCAACCAGTACGGCTGTTTCTTTTTCTCTTTTGAAATCATGAAATGTGTGTTATTGTGCGTGTCATTTTGCCTGCTCATTCTCCAGTGTATCTGGGAGTTCTCTTCTCTATAAAAGCAGCCATTCCCTCTTGTCTGTCTCGGGTTGGAATGACCTGCAGAAGAGAGAAAAAGAACAAGAACATTCAATAAAAAGAGAGCATAAAAAACACATAAACCAGGGTATAATGTCTAAAACACTTTTTCCCCTTTCCTATCTAGCAATATTCCTTTATGTTACATAGAGCAAAGTATTGCAGTATAGACACATGACAATCATGTACACAGCAAGCAAAAATATGGACATATTTGTTATTTTTGAGTTTCACAACCATTTTATATTAAAGCCAGTTGCAAATATAAGTTGATTATACTTTTTAAAATAAGAATCTGTAGGTATGGGTTATTCATGCTAATTCTACAACTAAATTCTCCTTTGACTCTCAATGCTGTTATATATTAAAGGGAAAGAACAAGACCTCTTTAAAACTATTAACCTTACCTGCCTCAGCTGAAGCATATAATTGATTACAAAAAAACTCTCTGTGTGTCTGTATTATAAATGATCAAACAGTAAATATTGTTGTAAAGGCCTGTAGATGCTGCATATATAGTAATAAAAATAATGTCCATGGGCTATTTTGTAAATGTCTTGACAATATAATATTTCATTATTATTTATATACAGTACCAGTAGTTGCTTCCAGAGTGTTGGGCTAATGAAATTCAAACATCATCTGATTTTCCACTAAAATCCTCATCAGTGTCTCACACTTCATCATCAGTCTCTCACCCTGGCATAACACATGCCCTCGATAGCCATTCCTGAAGCGATGTCCACCTCGATCCCTCGGTTCATGGCCTCCTTTGCCATCCTCACTGCGATTGGACCCTGCCCAAGACAAAGCAGGGGTTCAGCTGATTAAATCACTGTCATACAGGCAGCCGTTTGGATTGTAGCACACTTATCAGATCCTTACTTTTTTGGTAAAAAGAAACGGGTGACAACGTTCTGCTTAAACTGGGTCTATCAATGAGATATAAATAGTCTCCTCTTCTCAGGCTCTGTCAATGGAGGCTTATAAATAGGCCTCTTCTCTCTGGTTTTGTTTTGTGCCTAAAGAGGACACAATTAAAGTATGGCTTAATTGTGTGTGGACAAGAGGCATCACACAGCACAGATCACTCGATCTTAAATAGGCCAGCTGCCAGTCATTACACGAAACTGGAAAAGTTTGACAAAAATAGTTCTTATGGTCTAACATCACAAGCTGTTGTAAGGAAGGTTGTTAATAATAAAGAACCATAGTTATTCAAGAATAGGATGAAGGACAGAGCAGTGCAGAAGCCTGAAACACATAATACATTTGTTAAAAACCTTTAAGTCAGGGCAGTTACTTATTAATACTGTAAAAAGTAAAAAGTCCCAAAAAGTAGTCTGTTTAACAGCTGCATACCAAATTTAACCCTTCTTAACCAGAGGTGGAAAGTAACTAATTACATTTACTCACATTACTGTAACTGAGTAGATTTTATAAGTAATTTGTAATTTTTAAAGTAGTTTTTAAATTAGGTTATTTTACTTTTACTCAAGTTCATTTTGGCATAAGTAATTTACTTCACTACTTTGGAAAACTCCCCGTTACTGAGTAAAAAATAAAATGCTGGGGGATGTGCCTGTCATGCTTGAATATAAATCTTCAAGATTTAGGTGTGTAATAATATGTACAAAAATGCTGGTCTTTACTTCCACTAGATGTTTGGTAATGGTTAAACATTACAAAACATCTCCAAATTGTACACTAAAAGAGACTGCTTGTATTTATTGTTATTCTGTAAGTGTTTAGTGAGTAAATGCTCTCGTCTGATTCATTTACGAGTTTGCAAACTTGAAGAGTTTTCCCCTTGGTTTGGTTTGTTTTCACATAGGAAAAGATTCAGGTGCATCAAAATGTGTCACAACAAATCACGAGAACATTCTCTTTGCTAACTAGCCAGTAGGCAAGATGGAGGCACAAGCGACCAAAGAAATCTACATAAGAATTAAAAAAAAAGTACAATAATGAACATATTACCATAGTTTAACGTTTAGTTTTAATGGTTTTTGGGCATTTTTCATAACAAGCATAAAAGGGGGAAAAAGTGTTACTGCTCCTCATTCTTCTCATCCATGCTGCTATAGCAAAAGTGCCTTATGCACTTGCCCTCTGGATTTCATGTTGCTGCTACTTCTCTACTCTCCTTTTAGTATGCGTATTCATCTTATCTATTTCATTCTTATTTTATTTTATCTCACATAATAATTGCTCTTTTGGGTGGGACTGGACCGTGAGATTGCAATTTCGTTCCACCTGATGCGAATGACAATAAAGTCTCCTTGAATCCTTAAATCCTTGATAAAATCACTAGATTTTTGTCTCAGTAGCTAGCTAGCTAACTTTCCTGTTCAAACTTACATAGTGCAACAGATGACAGAAGCAGCAGCATATCAGTTAAAATTAAATAACAAAAACATTTTTTTTTTTTTTTTTTTTGTATTGGGTGCTTGAAGGGTTGTCCCAATTCTTAAGGGGAGGGTTTCAACCCTTCCTCTTGTAACTCTGTTCTAAGGGAAAGAGTTACACTCTAAATCAAGGGGTAGGGGTACAAAAGAGAATTGGGATTGGGCCTAAGACCACCTATTCTAAAGGGTTGTGTGTTTTTTTGGTCCGCATCCATGTGTGATTATTGTATTCAAATCTTCTAAAAAAAAAAAAAAAAAAAAAACTCCATCAAGGGTAAAACAAACCAGAATTTACCTGATTTAACCAAACTAAAAAAATGCAGGTGTGAAAGCATCCCAAAACTAGACTTAAGCCATATGCATATATATTCATGCACTCTGCCTTTCTGAGTCATTCCTAGAAGAGCTCTGCACTCAGTCAGCAGAGCAACAGCACAGTCAGATGATGGGAATGACATTTTCTCTCTCTCTCTTTCTCTGAATCTCACTCTCTCTCTCTCTCCCTCACACAGACAATAAGGCCTACAGTATGTAAGATGTTTGGGGTGTGTGTGTGCCCACATTCTCACACACAGTCTATAGTTGTGCTGGAGGATTACACACATGCACGCAGCCCTCAAGACAGAGCGCTACCACACACAGGCACTCTGAGCAAGTGTGCTCATAGCAGAAGTAACTCGCTCAGACACCAGCGTCAGGAAGATTCCCTTTCTGAAACAGAGTAGGAGGACGACGTGAGTGTGTGTGTGAGTGAGTGTGTGCACTAGTCTGGCCCACCTGAGGGATGATCTCTCTGGCCAGGTTCAGAGCTTCTTTATGGGCAGCGTCTCCGCTCTCGTTCTGTGGGACAGCCCGGTTGACCAGCCCTAGCTCCAGAGCCTGCTGCCCCCCCACACGTCGCCCAGTGAAGATCAGCTCCTTAGCCACTGCAAAGCCCACTGCCCGAGGCAACCTCTGACTGCCCCCTAGTGAACAGTGACAATAATGCAGAGTCGTAAAACACCAGTGGGTAAGGTCACTGAATGCTTTAAAGTAAGTACTGGATAAGGGGTTAATTGAGCAATAATACACGAGAGGGAGTGCTATAACGTGTAATATTGGCACTGCTGTGCTGCGATTGTAGGCAATATTAATATAAGGCCAATATTAAACATTATAGCACAAACCTCTAGTGTATTATTGCGATTGTCCCACAGTTTCATTATCACTGTTTATTAAAAGATTTAAAGAGGAGGAGAAAATCTTTTTGAATGATCTGTTTGGTGCTAAAAATAGTTCCAGTGCTGCCCTGTTTGTAGCAGCGCTGTTTGGCTTGTAAGTGCTGCATCGTTGCTAGGTTACCTGTATGTGGTGTAGTAATACATGGAGAGCTTCGGTTACAGTGCATTACCAGCTGACAACGTCACTCATAGAACGCCTTTCAGCCAATCACATTGTGGTATAACCAAACTTTTTTTTTTTTTGTAAATAACGAATCAGCCTTTTAGTGTTTGTTGTAAAATACAGAACAGTGCAAAAGCCTTAAGCAGCCCAGACATCAAAATATGTTAAGCTTTTGAAGTGTTAGAAGAACACAGGTTTGGTTGCTGAATATCTAATCTCTAAACTCTAGACCATCTGTCAATTTAAGATACAATTTAAGCTAAAAAACTGATTATATAAGTAGAAAATGCATAATGACTATTAACTAGTGGCAAAACTAGTTATGCAAAAGTCTGGAAACCACCTGGTCATGTAATATTTTGTTAGTTTTCTACATAGCTGTGATAAAGCCATGAATAAGAGCAAACTCTAAACTGCAATACCCACATGCAGCAACAGAGGGAGCTCTTCACACTGCAGACTGTGCTCACATGAGGTAGTGCGAGGTAGAGTGAGGTAGAGGTCCACAGTAAACATGGACAAAAATGAGTGCCACCAAGCCTGGTAACATCACCAAATAAAGCAAACCAAATAAAATATAATTTAAACAGGGGTGTCCAAATTCTTATTAACAAATGTACATGTCATCTTCTCAGTTACCTCAGACTTTTGCACAGTAATGTTTTTACTTTTTTATGTAATTGTTTGAGTATCTGTAATTGTCTGTTCCTCTTCTTCATTTTCTTACCTGCCCCTGGAAGAAGACCTCGTGTGGTCTCAATCAGGCCCATCTGTGCAGAGAATGCTGCAAAAACACACACAGACACGAGGACAGTTCAAGGACACAGTCTCTGCATGCCCCTGCCATAAGCACCCCACAGGGATTCATGGCTGACTGATGTGTCTGCCACTACTGCTTATGTAAATAACTACAAATCCCACAAGCCCCCTCTTTCCCCCATTCAGCAGGCATGCCACTCACCTGCCACAATCTGCACAAGTTAGGTCAAAGCACACACTCACCTGCGGTGCGGAGGTCACAGGCCAGTGCCAGTTCCAGCCCGCCTCCAAGAGCAAAGCCGTCCACAGCGGCGATGGTCGGCATGGGCAGCGCAGCTGGCACAGCAGAGGCACAGAGCATGCATTAGACAGATCATACATCAAAACGGCATGGGTTTGATTGGGTTTACCCCAAATACTGGCATCGCTGACTTTTTTTTTTTTTACCTGATCTAAGTGTTAAAGCATTAAACTGAAAAGATTTTCATATGTTTTAAATCCAATAAAAATCCATATATTGCATATTCATTCATTCAACACAAGTTTTTGCACTTTAATCAAACTTTAGACTAGATCATTTAGTGCAAATTGCTTCTAGATGACAATGTACAATAGGAAACTGTATCATAGCCATTTACCGTCACAATAAGAAAACTGTTATGGGTAAAATAAGCCTTTAATGATAATTATGTTCTCAACTTGTCATTTAGTATATAGACATGACTATAATTTTTGCTGACAATGTTACTGCCATTTTGAATATTTATAAAAATTAAACATTTAGTACTCCTAAAAAAGTGTGTAACTGCTTTGTTATGCAATTGTGCTGTCAATATAACAGCTATAAAAATCATATTATTTATTTTTAATTAATTATTTATATAACTCCTGGAACAATATATCATCCAAACGAAAATCAGTATCATAACAAGCCTTGCTTAATGTTCCTTTACCAACATTAGCAACATTTCTTTTTCTCTTTTTCTTTTCCCCACACAACCCATTTAGAAAGTGTGTCAGACACCTGGTTAAAAACCTAGTAATTCTAGAAATGAACTAGCACCATCAGTTTATTACAGTGGAACTACAATATAATCACGTTTAATGTGCTAAATGAAACAAGGACAAACACATCCACTCCTTTAACTACAGCCTCAAATACATGTTACGGTAAAATAAAAGCTATTTAAATCTACCAGTCCATTTTAGAGCTGCAACGATTAGTCCATATAATCGACAATGTCGTTTAAATAAATTTGTCGACTACAAAGTTAAATGTTTTTAGAGATAGAGAACATGGCAAAAATAACAGTTGACTAGTCGACTAATCAAAAAAATAATCCTCAGATTAGTCGGCTCCCAAAATAATCATTAGTTGCAGCTCTAGTCCATTTACATAGCTGTAGCTATTCAATGCACAAATGTGAGGCTCAGCTATGATGAGATTTCAATTAAAATATAAAATTAGGTAAAAGAGCCTTTCATGAGATTGCCACCCAATATATATGATAAGCACTATACACTCTGTTCAATAAGAAGAGTAAGCTTAAACAGTCAAAGATTGATTTTGCCACTACATTTCGAGCTTGTGATGCCTTTTAAAAAGGTTAAATGTCTAGAAGCTTATAAGCACCTGCTTTATGGTTTAGTCTGACTGTTTAAAAAAATTATATGTGTATGTTTTATCTGTTGTTACAACAATGAACATGTATTATTTTAGATAAAAAAAAAACAGATCATAATAAAGTCCCAGTAAAAAAAAAACATCAGTAGTGGATGAGCTCTGCTCTTTTTGTATACAGATCTTTCACCTATTTCATTCATTAGAGAGCGAAGACCATGCACGAACTTCTCAGCCACAGGGTTACTCATCTGAGCTCTCTCCTTAAGATCTGCCCCTGTAACAACAGAAAATACTCTATGAAACACCACAGACATGCAGCTCAGTTTCATTTAGAGGGTCTAAAAAATGGCAGGGTTCCTATATAGGTTCTTCTGTTGTTCTTGGTTTAGAAATATGACTGAATGGAAAACATTTCGTTGGGGCAGAGTCTCTAAGGCTACGTTCACATTACCAGGCTAAAGTGACTCAAATCAGATTTTTTGCTCAACGTGGCTCTGATCTGATTTTTTCATGGCTGTGTAAACATGCCAAATCCATTTTTTTTCTAATCAGATCTGAGCCACTTCCATATGTGGTACTAAATCAGATACGTATCCGATCCATAAACATGCAACATGAATGTGAACAGTCAAATCAGAATTAATATATATTTTTTTCTTTTACTCATATGCTACCTGCTTCTCTCTCGTATCCACACATCTCTTGGTGCAGCTGTGCAGCAAAAACAGTAAAAGCAAGGCCTTTTTTCTCCTCCTCGACCTGAGCATGTACTACTCTCCACTCCAGCAAAAGATGCTCCACATGAGCTGCTAACGCATCCATTTCTCTTTGTAAAGCTACAAATGGTCTCTTTAATATAATGTTTTTTGTTCTTGGTGAAGAAGGTGATGTTTATACATGTATCAATGTGCGCATGTGAGGCATTTCAGCAACAGATTTGTTCACATTACACACAAATACAAATCACTTACATTTGTGAATGTGAACTGTCAAGATAACCAAATCCCATCTGAGCAAAAAAAAAGGAGTTGAGCAACGAGGCTTGCAATGTGAACGTAGCCTTTGTGTTCATTAGATAAAGGTTCTTTAAACTACTGAAAGTATTTAATTTATAAAAATGTTTTTTTTTTCTGAAACACATATTGAAAGTGGTTCCATAAGGAACCAAAACTGGCTCCTTTGTGACAGTGGTGCACTTTTTACACATTTTAAAGTACGTGGATTATCTTTTTTTTAGATGAAGGCTGACCTGCACAAAATACTCCTGGCACCAGACTCCTAAAGACCACCACACGGACTGCAGAGTCATAGTGCAAGCCTGACACCAACTCTCGCATCTACAGCAGGAGAGAGAGAGATAAAGAAAGCGGGAGTGAGATGTGAAACAATGAGAAGGAGAAACACTGACAGAACTGAAGATATGGAGAGCAGGCAGATGGATAGACACAGAGGCATGAGCAAAGGAACACCATAAATCTACACTATTTTTGTCCTTCTTTATATTCCATTTATCGATTTAGCTTTGCTGTCCACCCAAGACAAATTCTTCCTTCCTCCAGAGTCTGACTTTGACAGATGAAATAAAGGCCTAAAGAGAGTGCAACAACAAACTAACAAGGGAAAATGGAGAAGAGAGAGGAGTATCGATGGGAGGAGGTTGCCTGCTTAGTTTCTGTGCCGTGTCTAAAGCTGAGAGTGATGCAGAACAACAGGCTGTTTCCACAGATACGCACAGGCGTCATCTCACCTGACCCACAAACGCATGGCCCAGTGAGTTCCGCGCCCGATGCCGACACATCAGCACCTCCACTATACCTAACCAGAGAGACACACAGACAGACAGACAAACATAAATGAAGAGAAAAATACGAGGGAGTTGGAGGGGATTAACAAGTTGACAAGATGAATAGGACAATTTAACTACATTCCTCATCCTGCAAAAGACCAACAAATAATTGCTGCCACATTATCAATTACATTTTTTTACTGAGAAATTCTAATGTAACGTAATTTAATGTGGAATGTAATTTTGTTACAATGTGTACCTGTGCCTCTTGACTTGACTTAAATTGTGAACAATTGTGACACTTTCTATTCAGACTTTTATCTTGTTTTTTTAGCTTGTTTAAGCATCAAATAAAGCTGATTAATACAGCATGAATGTTGATATATTTGAAACCCTAAAAAATGAGCATAGTCTAATATCAGTTACTATCACAACTGTATATAAAACTGTATAGAAGAATGATAACTATAGCAGTAGCATATTTTTTTTTACAAACAACAGAATACACTCCACTTCACTGATCCAGTTAAATACATCACTATTTCTCAGAAACATATCGATATATGAGTTTTTAGTAACATAGCCCAGCCCTAGCTTCTAAACTTTATCCTGACATCCAGGGTTAAGTAACAGTTCAGTGTTTATGCCTTTTAATTATTTAATATCTCGCAGGAGAGGAGTCAGACTTCTCTGATGGCAGCTGTGGCCCGACACACACACACACACACACACACACACACGTAAATGTCAAAAGTACTCAAGTCAATCATGCAGTTAAAGTCCAGACAACAGTAAACCCTTTCCTTAAAAGACCTTTTTCCTTTTTCTTCATGCTGGTATCGGAATGAGGGTCAGGTGTTGCAGGCTATCTAACAGAGTGCTCTGTATAACACTAGATCATTTACTAATGTGCACAAACAGTGAAGTGCAAAAATCCTTCATGCCTATTGCACACTGACCCATCTGCACAGCTAAATGCGCAAGATGTGCTTGATGCATGATAAACTTTATTCATTCATTTATTTCAGTTTTTAAGTCTAAATCAGTATTCCCAGCCACACACAAAAATATTACGGATCAATAATTTTCAAACACTTTTTCCACTTTTCTAAAACCGACAGATTTAATTTTATTTTTCTGCAAAACCATTCCACAATAACATGATAAAATTAAATCCCATATGTTTCAGCCAGGACAGAACTAAAGAAAACCTCTAGGATTGTTATTATGGTAATATTAGATGAAGTATCATGTGCTGTGTAAGCCTGAGGAGGTTTTGTGTGTTATCTTCAAAGCATCTTAACAGAGACACTACAATTAATTTAGAACTTTGTGAAAACTATGGACTTGTTTTATCTGAAAGATATGAGTATGGAATTAGTTTGTCCTGCCATTGTATGGAGCTGACTTGGTCAAAGGCCTCTGCCTACAAGTTAATTATTACTGTACAAGTTAATCATTAGTGACGATAGAATAGAGGTCTCAACAATGTATCCCAGTAGACCAACAGGTTACAACTGAATCCACTATGGCTCACTATTAAACCTGTAATGCTGGATGCAAGTCAGGATTTCATGAACTATGCAGTAGAGGGGCACAGTACATTGTTTCAGCATTGTCATCACAATGTGCGAATAGTCACACTGCAGGATCATGCTACAACTTTATTTTTTATTATTTAATATCATTCAATATCATTTTTCAGATTATATCCACAAGATGATATTCTCCCCTGAATATACTAAGGATTATTCATCATAATGATTTTTGGCTGTTATCATTAATTAAAATGTAAGAATATTGTTTTCTCATATTTATTGAGATTGTTAATTATATTACTGAACATCAGTGGGTAGTCAAATGAATATTAACCAATATCATCATAATTCACATATTCACCTCACTGTCCCACCAACATCCACTTATCAAAAACAAAAAAAAAAACACACAGCTAGCTAAGAAACCCCATAGATACCATATTTTTCTTGTTACAAATAGATATTGCATTATGATTTCTGACGTTGTCTTTAAAAACAGATTTAGATTGAGATGCCAAGTGGTGTATGAGAATACTACGAGAAAGTAAAAGCACTTATAATTTATTCTGTTTAGCTAACAGAGTATTTAAGAACAACAGTCTACATGAAACTTAGAATAAAAACAATTGATTATTTGAAGAACACACTACTGCAACAAAATTAATTAGAAATTTTGTAACAGAAGTCAATGACTAAACATTAAACTATATATATATATATATATATATATATATATATATATATATATATATATATATACGGTTTTGTGAGGATGCGATATGGTACACCCCAATGTATTACACAGGAATCATTCATCACTATAACACATTTAATATGTAGACTATACAGCTCTAGAAAAATAACAGACCAGTTTCTTTGATTTTACCAAACTGAAAACCTCTGGAATATAATCAAGCCATCAAATTATTTGTTTTCTGCAAATAAGTTATCTAAATGACAATATTTTTATTTGGAATTTGGAAGTAATGTTGTTCAGAGTTTATAGAATAAAACAACTATGTTTATTTTACTCAAACATAAACCTATAAATAGCAACATCAGAGAAACTGATTCAGAAAATTCTCTAAATTCTTTCCAGAGCTGTATATTTTTTCCTTCCTATTCCTTCCTATAAAATGCTGTGCAGGCCCGGGTCTGTGTAGTAGTAGTAGTAGTAGTAGTAGTAGAGTCAGAGAGACTGTTGTGAGGTGTGTGTGAACACTGCATGGTGTCTCTTACCACTGTCTCCACCCTCCAGCCGCCTCAGGTCCACTTCCACAGAGCCTGAGTCCGGCCCTTTACTGCACAGCGGCCGCACACAGCACCTCCCGGTCCTGGGCACTGTGACGGTGTGAGAGAAGGAGCCATGAGGAGCCGCCGGACCGGGACCCCGGAGCAGCGCACAGAACCCCACTGAGAGCCTCCGCAGCGCCGCCATGGAGCGGTGTGTCTGAGCGCAGCGAGCGAGCGAGTGACTGAGAGAGTGAGTGAATGAGTGAGTTCAGGCGGAAGGGAAAAGTTATGAACTGAGGAGGTCGTGGCCTGTTTCTTCCCCGCCGCCAACTTCCCGAGTTTACCACAGAGCCCGTGCTCAGACTCCCAGTCTGTTTACCCAGTTTCAGTTTCTCTCCATTTCCGCAAACGCTGTTCCCATAGCACCTCCAGCCCTCAACACTGACTCAGCACCTCTCTCTCTCTCCTTGTGTTTGTTTAACCAGATAACTAACATTAACCTGCTTTCCTGAACCTCTCTCCCACAGTGAGCTCCTCCTGTCCCATATCTAAACTTTCTCAGTCTGGAGAAAGAAGTGTGTCCGCTCCACTGTGAGTACAGGACCATCACCAGAGGGCGATACTGTTATAGAGAGAGAACAGAGTAAAGATCTACAGAGAGCTGCACAACATATATCATCAGCTCCTCTCTGCTAAAACAGCAACAGCCCATCTCCAGTCCATTAAAACATCTTTTACCAGTGGCAGCCCTACATACAGTTGTGTTCAAAATTATTCAACCCTACGTTTAACATGTATTTTTTATCTTGTTCATGATCAGATCAAATAAGGACCTGTATAATAGACACATGCTACAACAATTAAACTACAACAACAACAACAACAAAAAATTCTACTATACCATAAGGTCAATGTCATTTAATGGTCTTAAAATGACAATATTGCTTATCAAAATAATGCCTTCCACAGTTTATCATCCCCAAAATGTTCATGATCATAATAGGGCTAAAAATAAGTGTTTAAAGATCAATATTATTATTAGCTTCTTGCGTCTATTAATATTGTTATATGATTGCGTCTTCAAATAAAAAATCAGAAACATTCAAACCTTATATATATGTACAGCTCTGGAAATAAATTAAGAGACCACTTCAGTTTCTGAATCAGTTTATCTGATTTTGCTATTTATAGTTATATGTTTGAGCAAAATGAGCATTGTTGTTTTATTCTATAAACTACAGACAACATTTCTCCCAAATTCCAAATAAAAATATTGTTATTTAGAGCATTTATTTGCATGAAATGAAAATTGGCTGAAATAACAAAAAAGATGCAGAGCTTTCAGATCTCAAATAATGCAAAGAAAACAAGTTCATATTCATACACACACATTCAAGTTTTAAGAGTTCAGAAATCAGTATTTGGTGGAATAACCCTGGTTTTTAATCACAGTTTTCATAGTCATCTTGGCATCATGTTCTCCTCCACCAATCTTACACACTGCTTTTAGATAACTTTTTGACACTCCTGGTGCAAAACTTAAAGCAGTTCAGTTTGGTTTGATAACTTGTGATCATTCGTCTTCCTCTTGATTATATTCCAGAGGTTTTCAATTTGGTAAATTTAAAGAAACTCCTCATTTTTAAGTGGTCTCTTATTTTTTCCAGAGCTGTATATAACCTTATATACAACCACTGTCACACACAAAGAAACAGAATTTTAAAGTTTATATGTCTATAGTTTCACTAACAAGAAGTTGATGTCATAGTAAGAAACACCACATATTAGAGAAAAATTGGTGCAGCAACTTAATGCCAATGTAGTTTAAGGGCCTTTTTTAATACTCAATAGGACAACTGTCAGACAAAATGTGATTCATGCACAAATTTATAAATATGCAGGTTAATTACAATAGTTTGACAGTTATAGTTACATAATAAGTTTCTAGATATCAAAGCAATTATTAACCAGTATGTTGAACCTTACTCTGTCTATTGTTGCTGTTACACAAAATCTAATATGGCAATTTAACACAAGGGAAAACCTTAGTATTCAATGTATAACAAATGACAAAAATGTTTTAAATCTCTTTAATCTGAAGAAGAAATTATGCTTATTACTGTCACTGTACACAAGGTGCTGCATTGCAACGTGCTGACAGCTGCTAAAGTTAGTAACCTCAGTTCTCAGAGTAATACATTATCCACATTGTGTTAATTATGAACACTCATATCTACAGTCTTGTAATGTACTGTTTTGTTGTTGCTAGGATATCTAAACAGCTGCACTATTCATAGGCACTGCTGGTGGGATTATTCTTATTCATTCTCTGTTTCTCTCTTTTTTCCCACACATATCATCTAGTAAAGAAGATCGCAACCCAGTTTCATTATACTGGTACTTGTGCAGGGGCAAAGAGGATATTTTACTCTCACAGCCCCAGTGCAAAGAGTAGTTTTACTAAGCATAATTATTTAGATGCAGCTTTTTAAAAAATTTATTTATGCTGGAAAACATGTTTCAAACCTGATTCAAACAGTATAGAATTGCATTTTATTAACTGTGTTAAATTCTGGGTCAGTTTAATAGACAAACGTTACAACTAGCACCTTGCCTGTTACATTAATCCCATCTATGGTGTTAGTTGTAATGTTTACACACATTTTGCACAGTTGTGATTAAACACAGGTGCAGTAAAAAAGTTTTTAATTCTTTTGTAGCAGAGATGTTCTGATTGCTTGTGCAAACATATAGCTAATCTTGGTCAAATACTTCAGAGTTATTTATCACCCTCCCCAACTCCTTTCTCCTGCTGTATACCACCAATATATTGAAACTGTCTGAAGGTTACAGCATAGAAAAACTTTTACTAGAACATTTGCTAACAGTTTATTTGGATTGCATTTCATTAAATTTCTGAAAGTTGAATCTAACTATCAATAACATTTACTTAAAGTAAATATATGTGCTAATTTAAACTCTAACACTGTTGGGAATTAACTGGGTTTTACCAGATAGTTAACAATTTAAACATCTAGAATGCATTATGCGAGAAAATGTTATTGGAAATTAAGTTTAGTACTCTATCATATGACATTTTAGTAAACGTTAGAGCATGCTGCAGGGTTTCTATCTGATGCTGCTTGTGTGAAACAGTGTGATGGAGAATCTTATGTACTGTATATGGTATTTACAAAACAAATAACAAAAAAAAACTTAAAAAGGCCTGATTAATGTTGGGTTGTGTGTTATAATCAGTGTTTGCTGAATGTGTCTCTGGAGTTTTTTGGGAATATCTCTTTAATGCTCAGCTCTCTTTCCTGTGGCGGTCGGCCGCGGTGTCTAATGTATCTGGCTTTGCGTGCCTCAGCAAGGGTCTGAGCAAAATTAGGCAGAACGTGAACAGTCCTCAACCGACCATCAGCACAGAGGGTCTCAGAGATGGGGGAAGATGGGGGCGTGGCTTCATCAATTTCTTCTGCTTTTTCACTGTCCTTGTCTGCTTTCTTTAACACCATTGCCTGTTCCCTTACTTTCTGACTGTCTTTTGGCCTGTCTTTTGCCGTTTCCCACATTGAACTTTGACCCTCCCTCACTCTGTTCCTGTGTGTGTCTCTTTCCCTGCTCTCTCTCTCAGGAGCAGCTGGGGACAGTGTGTGGGGGGGCTGGAGTTTGAGTTCAGGTAGACAGAGTGGATAAACTCCTGAACACGAGCCTGGAGAGAGCAGCTGGACTGAGGCTTCGCTGGCCTACAGAGAGAGAGAGAGAGAGAGAGAGAGAAAGAGAGAGAGAGGAAGAGGAAAAAAGAAAAGGAAGGGTAAGCACTGTTTTAAGGTTGAACTGGTTACTCTTTACTAGATACCGTATATTCAGCTCAGTGATCTTGCTTTTAACATTCAGCTACAGATCTGTTACATACAGCTGGACTTTAGCTTGAATGTAATTCTAATTCAATTAAACATAACTGTAAACCAAAACCTTATGACATTAACATCAACCTAACACCAAGAACTATATTCTAAACCTCACTTCTAAACTAATGTTGTACTTATGTACGTATCATTGGACAAAAAAAGCTACATTCTAGTGCTCAATATAGGGGTAGATAACCGTAATAAAGTGTGACTGCTCAACATATCTGAACTTCACGGAAATTCCCAAGGCTGTTTCCAAACATAAAGGGACCCAAGTGTTAATTCATTGTGGAATACACTCCGAAAAAAAAGCACTCTTTCAAAGTTAGTTCCTGTGACTCCTGTTTACCGCTTTGTTTCTGTTTTCAGTCACAAACATGTGTTCTGAGGTATAATCCAGGGTGTGAGGAATGCTGTATCTGTCTCTGTGTTTCTGCTTGCTGTGTGTATTACGTGATCACCATATGGTCACTGCATGCTTTTGTAAACAGTGCTTTGAATCATTGAGTTTGTACTTGATTCGTGATTCAAAGACATTCAAAAATAGAGTAAATTAATACACACACATACATATATATAGACCAATTAATGATGATGTTTTTCCTTGATTTTACCAAATTGAAAAACTCTGCTTGTATTTTTGCATTAGGAGTGGCATAAAGTTATCCAAAAGCAGTGTGTAAGACTGGTGGAGGAGAACATGCCAAGATGCATAAAAACTGTGATTCTAAACCAGGGTTATTCCACCAAATATTTTCTGATTTCTGAGCTCCTAAAACTTTATGAATATAAACTTGTTTTCTTTGCATTATTCGAGGTCTGAAAACCCATCTTATTTTGTTATTTCTGCCATTTCTTATTTTCTGCAAATAAATGCTCTAAATGACAATATTTGTATTTGGTATTTGGGAGAAATGTTGTCAGTAGTTTATAGAATAAAACAACAATGTTCATTTCATTCAAACATATACCTATAAATAACAAAATCAAAGAAACTGATTCAGAAACTGAATCAGGACAAATAAGAATCTCCTGAAAAGAACAATACCTGACACGAGTGACTGTCCCCTATAAATACTAGAAATTAACCTGAGTCCCTTAAGGTTAATATTTTAATAAACACATTTGTTCACCCACACAACAAGCAAAACAGAGTACAAATAAGGTAATTTGCTACATATTCAATGGTTGGGTTGGGTACAGACATCCCACCAACAGATGGGTGTAAGTAAGTATTGTTTCTCTACCTATAGACTGATGTGAGTGAAGCAGATCTGCCACTACTCCTGTTTCTTATTCCCTGTTCAGCTCAACACAAGCTCACTTGCTCTAACATGCCGCTGAACATAACCATTTCCGCATATGGCCTTCAGAGTGCAGCCTGCAGAAATCTCAAATAACGGGCTCCAGCAAACCAGCACTTAAATTGCATCATACTAGAAAAGTAGAAGTACTGAAAGAAAATGATGAAATGTAAGAATGGCAGCTGTGATGAAACAGTGTGAACAGTGTGGGAATTCACTCATTTAGGCCTTTAACCATTGGTGTCACCACCATTAGAATCTCTCATAGTGAAAGTAAAGAACTCCCATGAACATTTATAGTAGACAGTATAAGCGAAATGTACAGTATTATTTCAGATTTTTAGACTTTTTTCAGAAGTTTATTTCTAAGACAACTAGGAAAAATAAAATTGGAATCTGAGGTGGCACAGCTGGTACTCAACATATGTAGCCTTCTTGAAAACTGCTGGAAAAGCATCCCAGGTGGCTGCTCATGAAGCAGCTTGAGAGAAAAGCAAGAGTGTGCAGAGCTACACTGAGCCAAAGGGAGCAGCTCCCTTAAATGTTTAACTATTTAATATTACATAGCATTTATAATTAAATGATTAGATATTATTTTTAAAATATATTTATTGAGTATTGGTGTTATAACCAGTAGTAGACAAATTTTCCAGTTCTTTTCACAGGACAAAGAACCGCAACAGAGATTCATGTAGATAACCTCCTAAAGAGCATAACTGTTTCTGCAGAGGATACATGTGTTTATATCGTTACATTTACAGCATCTGGCTGACAGAAGAACTTACACTGACATGCCAAAAGTCATGGGATAACAGTGTGAAATTTAAACATGAATGATATTTTGCAGCTAAAAACTGGTGAACAGTGCAGTGGGTGGTAATGATCATGGCTGGCTAGAATTGTCCGTAAGAAGAGAAAAATGGCTGCTCACTTTACTACACCAACTATTAATTTGCAGAGGTGGAAAGTAATGAATTACATGTACTTAATTTACTGTAATTGAGTAGATTTTATGAGTAATTTGTAATTTTTTAAGTAGTAATTTAAAAAAAAAAAAAGGTAATTTTACTTTTACTCAAGTACATTTCGACACAAGTAATTTACTTCGCTACATTGGAAAACTCCTCATTACTTAGTAAAAAATAAAATGTTGGTGGGAAAAAAAACATTTGTCTGAAAAAAAATAAAAAAATGGCACGGATGCGTCGGTGCACGGATGCTTGCGCGTAGAATAACAAGGCAATAACGTCCTTATGCAATGCAAAATGTACCCCGCCGGACAGAGCTGTCAGCTATCAAAACTTCCACATCAAACCTGCGAAAGCATGTGGTGGTGAGTATTCCTTGAAAATGTTTTATGGGGTGGTCTGAACAAATACTGCCTGAAAGGTCCACATTATTATGTGGAATAATAGTTCATTAAAAACGATTTAATTTATGATTTGTTTTACTTTTTTACATCAAATAATTAAAAGTAACTATAACTTTTACTCAAAGTACATTTTAAATTGAGTACTTTTTTACTTTTACTCGAGTAGATTTTTAGACAGGTACTTTTACTTTTACTTGAGTAGAATTTTAGCAAAGTAAAGGTACTTTTACTAAATTACAATTTTTCTGTACTTTTTCCACCTCTGTTAATTTGAATATTTAAAATATATGTAGCTACAGTGGTATAGTTCACTGTATAGCCACATATCTGCCACAATATTCTACTTGTGTGATTTCAGTTTTTGAAATGAATTAGATATCACTCTTGATTTATTTCTGGGATCAGTAAAGCATCCATCCATCCATCCAACAATCCAAACAGGGTTAAAAGAGGTGCCTAGACCTTACATTTACTAAGCCACAACTGACGGCAGTATTTAAGGGAGGGGTTAGTAAAAGGTGCTTTAGTACATTTAAAATATATTTCGTTTTTTCTACTTCAGAGTAACAAGTAACAGCACATACAGTACTACAGGAAGTAGAAAATACAAGTGTTGAAAATGGAATTGTTAAAATAAAGTAAAAACACATGTAAGTTCAAAGCACAGTTGTGAAGTATCTGTATTTCATTATTATCCACCATTATTTATGTGCTCAAGTGTATTTGTAATATGTTTTTTTCCCATACATGCTATATTTGAGAACCAATCCTCAGACTGAATCTTTGTTATAGCAAGGCTTGCCATCTAAAAGACATCTGCTTCAGAGGTTTTAGAGAACTCAACCCCCTGCTGCTAACCACATCCAGCAAAAAAAAGACCTTTTATTCATGTCCCTTATTCCACCAACATATGATACCATCTCACCATAGAGCATGGTTTCTATTCATCTGGGGGCATGTACAAAAAAACACCACATTCCAGGCCTCCACTTTCAAAAACTGAAGCTCAAAAGTCTATTGGAGATTTATGGGATCATTTAGCAGCAGAGCCTCTGTTGCAGTAGCCCTGAGGCAATATCCTGCACTTTTACAATAAAAAAAAGTCTATAACTATGGCTGTTTGTGTAGAATGTTAATTTCTTAACATACTTCTTGAAACTTTTTAACCACTAACCTTTTTACATAAATGTAAACAGTAATATAAACCGTTTGTGTATATTTCATATTTCATGTACATTGCATTGTATGTATAGTGTAATTTATTGTGTATATGTTTGTATGTATATATTATGTTTTTACTGCTATGAGGATCTATGTACTCACCTGTAACGCAGTGACAGTAAACACTCATGGGAACTCACTACTCACTCACTACAGAGACGAAAATGGGGACATTGGCACATTCATTGTGTCTTCTGAAATGAAGGGTATTCAAATATTTAATATTTGATTAAATATTTTAGTAACTGCTGGATTTTGGAACATTGATGTGAGCATTTAACTGTTAATAATTTAGCAACAAGAGGAGTTAGTGAGGTCATTTATATAATGCTTGAATCTTCACAAGATTTCACTTTAACCAGGTCTGATCACCTAGTCACTTACATACATACAGGATTCACTGTGTGTTCTTGAACACTTACGGTTACAGAGACAGTGATTGGGGTGTGAGTTCTGGAAAATCACAATTTTTCTATCTCAATATTGGCAATATTAATGTATTAATATTAATGTGGTCCTGAATATTCTTCACATTTGCTGTATATTGCTGTCTCTCCATCTTTGGTGGGAGGGAGGGGGTCCATTTACCCTATCTCTACCCACAGAAGGTTTGTCCTTTGTGTGCTTTGTTCTCTTTTATATCTTGTGCCATATCTTTTGAGTGTACGTGACCGTGTTAGCTGCAGTGTGATTATGGCCAGTGGTGGATAAAGTACACAAACTCTGTACTGTGTGAAAGTCCAATGCACTATACATGTACAAAATAAAAAATTCTGGGTTATTATATCATAGTATATCATACTGTATGTCAATAATATGTTATAATATATATATATATATATATATATATATATATATATATATATATATATATATATATATATATATATATACATATAAAATATTGTGATGTTTATATTGTTACAGATAATGATGTGTTTGTTACATATTACAGTGCTTGTTTTTATCTTTCTGTCATTTCTATTAAGATAGGGTTCCTGTGTTGTCTTAAAATGTTTTAAAATACCTTAAATTTAAGACCTTGAGAAGACTTAAAAATGGACAGATGTCTATCCAATATTCGACAAGTGTAGTCTCAATCTGAAGCTAGTTATGTGTTCTCTGTGTTTTTTGGGGGCTACCGGTGGTATGTTGTGATTAATCTACAAATCCCATGATTAATGCAGGCATGAAACAGCTGTTTGCCCACCAAATATGTCCATGGATATCTACTGCCTCAGTATTCAAAGTAACACTTCTGGAGTTAATTCAGCTGTTTGTAGTGGAAACATGGGAAAGTGTGTTTTTTATAATGAGACTTGGCTTTGTGTTAAATTTCTGGGATCAGTTTCTGGGAATGTTTCTAGTTATGTGTTCTGTTGGCCTAAAAGTTCACTAAGAATGGTTTTAAAATGTCTTAAAACGTACTAAATGTAACTCACTGAAAGCTGCAAGAATCCTGTAAGATCTGTTATTAAAAATCTATTATTCAGAGAAATATGTGTTTCATAATAAGGTTTCAGAATAAATCAACCAGTTTCTGTTACTCCTTTGTGTTGCCGTTAAACAGGAATTTAAGGGCAGAGTTTACTGAAACGTACAGTATGATTTCTTTTGTTTAATTTGTCACAGTTGTTCAGTTTAAGTAACAAAATATAAATAAAAAATCTTTCTGTAAAATGAAGTAAATACATCAAGATCTTCTGTTTAGGCATCTTAGAAAATGGTTGATGGCTGTCGAGCTGAGTACACACGGCATTATTGTTATTATATTATATAGTTAGTTTTAATATTATATCCTGGTATTTTTTGTCACACATATAACCCATAAGTAGTCTAGGGAATACATTCATTGTTTCAGTTAAACCCTTTACACATACATTATTTGCCTTAAGGACTCCAAATGTTATTATTTTTATGATAATGGTTCTTTTGCAATGTTTGCATGTTTAGTTTTCAAATGTCTATTCAGCAAAGCTGACAGAATATTTTGATTAGGGTTAGGAACCTCAGGGCATGGGCATTTTACACATACAATACATTTTGTCATTATATACAGCATTTCTATTGCTGTAAGCAGGGTTGACAACAGAATACAGAAATATCAGTGTTCTATATTTTGGGGTTCAGACTGCAGATTTTGAACACTGCTTCTGTTGCTCTTCTCCTGATTGCTAAGCAATAGCTGTATTGTGTCTGTCATTTTCCTGGGCTACCCAGCTATCGTTTAAATATGTACAGGCAAACACTTTAATTCTGCTATTAACTGGCAAAAACAGCCTAAACTGAAGAAACATTGCTTTTTGTTTATGATAAGATTAAATTCATCATAAACTGAAACCACTGATCCTTCAACCATTACAAATCTCACTGAAAGCTTGCTTTACTATCTGACTGATCAGCATTGGTGATACTGGGTAAGTGATTGCTTTTACACAAAATAAATCTGTTTATGGAGAATATACTTTTTCTTACAACTGTATTGGAAATGCATAGTCTGGGTCTACAACACAAAGGTTTCCAATGTTTACCAGCGTTTCCCAAACTACTCTCATCAGCTTTGTGCATGATGAACGTGAGCCAGCAACAAAATTTACACGCTTTATTTTTTTACTTTATCACTTGCAAAAAGTGCAGAAGTTGAATGGGAGCCGAGCTATTATCAGCGTCGGCAGCAGCGAACCAGGCACTGAGCAAATTCACAAGAACATCCTCATTACGATGCTGGATGCTAACTTGTCTAAATTGGCTTGTTCTGCCCTCCGCATGAACTCTGATTGCTAATTACAAAAATAAATCCAGCGCTAATTACTAGAGCAGTATATGGAAGGTGTCCTCAATAGCTGACAAGAAGCAGTCGGCCGCACTTGTCTGCTGGCAAAGTTTGCACAGAGTCAGGAGCGGGCCAGCACTGCCATACACAGAGCGGCTGCCCTCCAGACAACCTGAACCCATTCTCTGACTCTGGATGAATGAATGAGGACCAGACTCAGACTGAGAAGTGTGAAGAGGAAGAGAAGGCGGAGAAGGGAGAGGAGAAGTGAAGAGATGAGAGGAGACGACCGGGTTTTGGAAGAAGGAAATTAGGATGTGGCAGAGTGGAGAGAACAAGCCTTTTGGTGGCAAGAGAAGATCATCAGAGAGAGTGAAATGAAATGGAAGGAGAGGCAGAAAGAGAGCTGGGACTAGCTGCTTTGCCCATGGGCCCTCAGTCTAATAAACAGAACACATCAGGCTGGTCCTCAAATAAAGAGAGAGAGAGAGAGAGAGAGAGAGAGAATTGTAAGCTTTGTAAAACAAGAAAGACTAAGCAGGCTTTTCTAGTGTGTGGAAATGAATATATTATCAAAACTGTTTTTAATCTCATTCGTTTTCTTTCCATTCTCTTTGTGTTCCCACATTCTTCCATCTATCCGCCTCTTTCATCATTTTTTCTGTGTGTCTTTTCTTTCAGAACCAACTTGCCCTGCTTTTGCTGGAAAACCAGAGAATATCTAACCTACAATCTATATTTTATTTATATTGTGTTGTAAACAAAAGCTACATATTTCATAAATCCATTTCCTTTTGATTTTTGGTGTTAAGATGAAGGTCAGGTTTAAGCTTAGTTTTATTAAACACACACATTATCACATATAGTAAGTTACAGATTGTTAAATTACTGGAGTAATGATGTGAGAAGCAATAAATTGTGATTAAAATAATGAGTCTGGGACGAGCTGCACAGCAGTACTGGCTCTTAAACAGAAATGAACTAATCCATTATTAAAGCAAATAGCAAACAATACAAAATTACAAAAGCTCTAATCTATTCTTCATGTGCAAAATGAAAAAAAAAAACATGAAATATTAATGATGTATCTTCTTCTGTCAGTGCAGTGCAATATTGATAATACTGTCACAGCTACCCCAACAACATATTCAATATAGACCATATATAGAACAGGGCAGAAATATGAGTTTAAGTGTATGAGTTTAAGTTTAAGTTTAGGTGAGGACTGATAGTGAAGTTTTGCAGACATTTAACATTCCTCTGTCCACAGTGTATCAGGAATACATCATACAAAGGCATTACCACCCACAGTGGACTGAGAAAGACAAGCGACCTACATCCACATTCACTGCGGGAGAGCCCACCCACACATCCCACAGTACACTGCAGCATTCTTTTGCTCGCATTAGACATGGCAAAAGTCATAGGACACAACACCTGTTCCTGCCTAATGATCTTAATCCCTCAGCCATTATATGGTTTTAGTTGGACACAAATAAAAAAGGCCTAGAATAGAAGCTTACAGAATGTTCTTTTTAAACACTGCAATCACAATCCTATCAAAAATATGCAGGTTGTGCTCAAAAGTCAGGTCCATGCCAGGAAACCAACTCATTTACTAATCCTGCCTAAAAGGGCCTGGTTAATGTGCAACTTGCTAAAAACTTTAACTAAATGTGTATGTACTACAGCTCTGTAAAGAATTAAGAGAACACTTCAGTTTCTGAATCAGTTTCTCTGATTTTGCTATTTATAGGTATATGTTTGAGTAAAATGAACATTATTATTTTATTCTATAAACTACAGACAACATTTCTCCCAAATTCCAGAAAAAAATGTTGTCATTTAGAGCATTTATTTGCAGAAAAGGAAAAAGGGCTGAAATACAAAAAGGATGTAGAGCTCAAATAATGCAAAGAAAACAAGTTAATATTTATCAAGTTTTAAGAGTTCAGAAATCAATTTGATGAAATAACCCTGGTTTTTAATCAGTTTTGATCATCTATCTTCCTCTTGATTATATTCCAGAGGTTTTCAATTTGGTAAAATTAAGGATTGGTAAAAAAATTTTCCCAGAGCTATG